>NW_027506876.1:2430000-2770000 GCF_052324685.1 Brachyhypopomus gauderio | reverse complement strand
CACACACACACACAGACCAGCACACACACACACAGACCAGCACACACAGACCAGCACACACAGACCAGCACACACACACACAGACCAGCACACGCACACACAGACCAGCACACACACACACAGACCAGCACACACACACACAGACCAGCACACACACACACAAGCACACACACACACACACACCAGAACATACACACACACACCAGAACACACACACACACACCAGAACACACACACCAGCACACACAGACCAGCACACAGACCAGCACACACACACACACACACAGACCAGCACACACACACCAGCACACACACAGACCAGCACACACACACACACACACACAGACCAGCACACACACAGACCAGCACACACACACCAGCACACACACACCAGCACACACACACCAGAACACACACACACACACAGACCAGCACACACACACACACACACACACACACAGAGACCAGCACACACACACACACACACACACACACAGTCAGACCAGTGCGCGCGCACACACACAGTCAGACCAGTGCGCGCACACACACACAGTCAGACCAGTGCGCGCGCACACACACACTGTGGACAGCAGTGTGGAAGTATGGTCTCACCTGTCTCCGCCGATGGCCACGCCCTCATACACTCCGTCGGTGGTGCGGGAGATGATGTTGTTGAGTTCGTTTGACATGCCTCCAGAACGGGACACATACGCCACGCTGCCCGGCCGGTACAACTTTGACGCCAGTATATTATCCAGCATCCCACCTGTGTTTCCGATCTTAAAACATCCGGGTTTTATACCGCCAACCTACACAAACACACACACACAAAATAAGAAAGACTAGTAAGAGGCTAAACACTCTTGTACAAACACAACCCAACCACACACACTCTCCAAGCAATAGTCACATACACAACCACACACACGCATGTGTACACCCTTAACTACAAACAGAGGCACACACACCCTTAACCACAGAGGCACACACACACCCTTAACCACAAACAGAGGCACACACACACACCCTTAACCACAGAGGCACACACACACCCTTAACCACAAACAGAGGCACACACACACACACTCAACCACAAACAGAGGCACACACCCCCTTAACCACAAACAGAGGCACACACACACCCCCTTAACCACAAACAGAGGCACACACACACACCCTTAACCACAAACAGAGGCACGCACAAACACCCTTAACCACAAACAGAGGCACACACACACACCCCCTTAACCACAAACAGAGGCACACACACACACACCCTTAACCACAAACAGAGGCACACACACGCGCACACACACCCTTAACCACAAACAGAGGCACACACACGCGCACACACACCCTTAACCACAAACAGAGGCACACACGTACACCCTTAACCACAAACAGAGGCACACACGTACACCCTTAACCACAAACAGAGGCACACACACCTACACCCTTTACCACAAACAGAGGCACACACACATACACCCTTAACTACAAACAGAGGCACACACACATACACCCTTAACTACAAACAGAGGCACAGAGCCACACACACACACACACACACACACACACACACACACACACACACACACACACACACACACACACACACACACACATACACCCTTAACCACAAACAGAGGCACACAGCCACGCACACACACACACACATAATGGTTAGAAGGGTGAGGTTACTTACAGTTGCTGGTCCGATGATGGTGACTCCCTTCTCCTCTGCAGTCTTGATGAGTTTGCGTGTCAGAGCTTCAGGAATGCCCTCGGCTATGATCGCTATAGTGTGGATCTGACAGTAGAGCACAGCTCACAATCACACTGGCGTCACACAAACACTGCATGCAAATACTGCCCTCACGGTGGAGACTCCACCAGTAAAGGTGTTGAAACTGCAACAAAAGCCTACAGGCAGTGTAGGTGCAGGCTGGAGGCACCGATCTACAGGGCCGTAGGGGACATGGAGGGAGGGTAATGGCCAACAGTGTTTTAGTATGAAATAGTGACTAGTAATAGTGAGGTAAAGGCTGTTTACCAGTGTGTTTATTCAGCGAGTGTAATTGGTGATTGGTGCAGATAAATCACAGATACTTCTATAGCTACAGAAGATACAGATACTTCTATAGCTACAGAAGATACAGATACTTCTATAGCTACAGAAGATACAGATACTTCTATAGCTACAGAAGATACAGATACTTCTATAGCTCAGGTGGCTGAGAATCAGAGTACCTGTGGGTACTGCATTGTTTCCATGGTGCTGTCGTAGGCGGAGCGAAGAGATGCGAAGCTGATGAGAACATCCACTTCAGGGTGCTTCTTCATCGCATCAGCCATGTTCTTATAGACCGGCAACAAGATCTCCTTGTGACCCCAATAAAACTTCTGCTTGTGGTCACCACTGATACACACAAGCACAGTTACAGAAATTATTCACTGTTCTAGTAGAAAAGGAGGTGAAGCTGAAAGCACTTCTTGGCCCGGCTGGACTCACGTGAAGGGGTAGACCATGGCAGTCACAGACGGCTCCTCCCTAGAGCACACGTAGTCAAAGTCCAACATGCCCTGCACTGCCCTGGTCTGCATCCCCCAAATGATGGCCTTAGTGTGCCTGCTGAAGAGAGTGGTGGCTTTCACTGGGGGGGGGGGGGGGGGGGGGGGCGGAGAGAGAGAGAGAGAGGGGGGTCTTTTATTGACAATTCTAACACAGTGATCAGGTTAGTTCCAACAGGTTAATACAGATTCATAAGGCCATTATAGATCATGACATATGATAGACCAGTGAGCTGCTTCTTCCACACACCTGCACCCACACGCACCCCCATACAGACACATGCCCACACGCAGACATGCACATCTGGATGCATAAACTTTAAAAACAGATTATTCACCAAGCCCACACACGCGCCCCACAAAGAAGTCCTTTTCAGAGTACTGGCAGAAACAGGTAGGCAGGTGTTGGTGCCATGGTGAGTGGCTCGGCTAATAAGAAGTCTCTACAGATACAGCAGTTTTGCTCTTTTGTTGTAAGTAGCACTGTCACTTTGGTCTGATTGAACATCTACACCAGGGATGTCAAAGTCAAATACACAGAGGGCCAAAAAACCAAATTTGCTACAAGCCGAGGGCCGGACTGGTTCAATGTTTATTAAAACATATTGAAATGATTGCACATAGCCTATTGAACCAAGACCTAACACAGTGTATATTATTTAATGCTTAAATGAATAAAGCAATATTTTCTTATGGATCTGTCAGTAATTTCAAGTGAAAACATTTTTCAAAAAGCAAACAGATAAAAACAAACTTCCTTCAAAGAAAACAAATATGAATAAAGTAATAAAGGTTTGAAAAGTGCTGGAATTTAGGCTAAAGTACTTGAAAATTCTTGAAATTGTAACTACTTCGTTTCACAACAAATAGCTATCTGACTGAACAGTTCTCTTGTATTACGTTAACAAATACGAGCCTCTTGTAATTCCAGGACGAAACATGAGAGAACATGAAGACGTTAAGATTGGGCGTTTTGAAAATAAACAACCATTAAATGTAAATAAAAAGCGAATTATTTCGAATCATTTCGAGTATATGTATAAATATTTAACTTAAGTTTAACGTGCTGGGAAATATTGAAATGGACCTTGAAAGTGATGTACAAGTGCTTTATAAAGGTGTATGAACCCTGCAAATATGACTTTGTTCATTGTGCTGAGGCGCGGCGCGCGCAAAGTTACAAAATTCGAGAGATGCACGACCTCGCGAATCAACAGCGCGCGAGACTCTCTCACAAGCTCTCACGAGCTGAGTCACTGCGATTACGTCATTTTTGCCGCGCTGACCCTCGCCGCTTGTGCGCGCTGCAGTGACTTCGCGGGCTACCGTTGCATTGTGGGGAATGTAGTGTTTGTGCGTGCAAAACACCATCGGGCGTCTGTGGCCTGCGGGCCGGTTCTAATAGTAATTAAATATCATCCAGGGGGCCATAGATAATTTGCGGGCCGGATCTGGCCCATGGGCCTTGACTTTGACATATGTGATCTACACCAACTGTTCAATCAGAACCACACTGCTGACAAACGGACATCTGAATCCCTAGAACGGTGACAACCATCCAACACTTCAGAATCATGACTGAAAGGGTTGTGTTTAGGGTTGGGGTTATGTGTAAACATATATTGTTGTTCAGTGTTGCTTTTTGCAGTTCTACGATGCATCAACTTGCACAAGCATTACATTCTAAATTAGCCACACCTGTTTGAAAACCAAACCTTTTGGACAGAACAAAGTTTCAACCAGTGTTAGTGAGTAGTTAGGGTATAGGTTAGGGTCTGGGTCAGGGATAAAACACAGAGAGCGAGAGCACCAAGCCTAGGGAACAGAGGACTGAGTGTCCAACCACCTTGGTCCAGTTGGTTTGACTTTGCAGTACCTTAAACCCAGACTGTGGGGATATCAGGGGCTAATGCCAATCATATCAGTTACCATGGCCACACCAAGATAACACACCAAACAAAAACCACTCAAAAAAGGAGACCAAACTGGAGAGCAAGGAGAGAGAGAGAGAGAGAGAGAGAGAGAGAGGGGGGGAGTGGGCAGGAGAGAGAGAGGGGGCAGGAGAGAGAGGGGGGGCAGGAGAGAGAGAGGGGGCAGGAGAGAGAGGGGGCAGGAGAGAGAGAGGGGGCAGGAGAGAGAGGGTGGCAGGAGAGAGAGAGGGGGCAGGAGAGAGAGAGGGGGCAGGAGAGAGAGGGGGCAAGAGAGAGAGGGGGGCAGGAGAGAGAGGGGGGCAGGAGAGAGAGGGGGGGCAGGAGAGAGAGAGAGGGCAGGAGAGAGAGGGGGGGTAGGAGAGAGAGGGGGCAGGAGAGAGAGGGGGGGTAGGAGAGAGGGGGGGCAGGAGAGAGAGGGGGGGCAGGAGAGAGAGAGGGGGCAGGAGAGAGAGGGGGGTAGGAGAGAGGGGGGGCAGGAGAGAGAGGGGGGGCAGGAGAGAGAGAGGGGGCAGGAGACAGAGAGAGGGGGCAGGAGACAGAGAGAGGGGGCAGGAGAGAGAGAGAGGGGGCAGGAGACAGAGAGAGGGGGCAGGAGAGAGAGAGAGGGGGCAGGAGACAGAGAGAGGGGGCAGGAGACAGAGAGAGGGGGCAGGAGAGAGAGAGAGGGGGGGGCAGGAGAGAGAGAGAGAGAGAGAGGGGGGGGCAGGAGACAGAGAGAGGGGGCAGGAGACAGAGAGAGGGGAGGGCAGGAGAGAGAGAGAGGGGGCAGGAGACAGAGAGAGGGGAGGGCAAGAGAGAGAGAGATGGAGTATGAGGGATGGGAGATCACCAGCTCTCTCCTACCTGGGCTCCTGTCTGCTGGGCTCTGAGGTTCTGCTCACCACATCACAAAGGCCACAAAACACAAACCAATTAAATAGAAAAACAAGCAAGAACTTTGACAAACATGGAAAACATGTAAATGCAACTACTCTTCTACAAAGAACATAAATGACCCCAAAGAGCCTCAAGGATGACCTCTAAACACACGTGTTTGCCCTCATAGTCAAAGGCTTCACTTCCCTCCAGCATTTCCCAGCACACAGCCTGTCCACATGTTCACAGCAGGGTTAATGCCAGGAGCCGGTCTATAGGGCTGCAGTAAGGGTTAGGTTTTGCAGTAGGGTTGTATTAGAGTTAGAGACTGTATCAGCCATACATTACATATCCAACTATCCTATGTGCAAACACAGTACATTAGCTTCATTCTGCACAAACATGCACGCACAACACTGTTTAGACCACTGGGAAACCTCTGAGTGCATCAACTCAAAACCATAATGCCTGTCCTGTGCACTACACATGCAGATCCATGGCCACACCTCAAATCATCTCTGTGCATTAAAGAGTGAGATGGGTCAAGGAAAAATGTCCAACAACAGAAACGTCAGTTCTTACATGTGACCCCTACAGTGAGTGACTCCTTCACAGAGCTCATTTTGAAAAGAGTGGAAGCTGAGAGAGATAAATGTGAGAGTAGAGAAGGAAACAAAGGTGCAGCACAACAGGAGAGGAGTGGAATTACAAAACAATGTGGAGAGATACTGGAAGGATGAATAACATGATAGAGAGACAGAAGAAAAGAGAGGGGAGGAAGAAAGACAGGAGAGGAAGAGAGAGAGGGGAGAGGAAGGTACTCGTGTCCAGGGCTGGACCTCCTGGACAGGGACAAGACACCACCCACCCAGCCCTGGCAAGACCAGACTAACCCTAAACCCAAACCTAACCCTAATCAGACAGTCTGTCCTAACTCTGGGTGTCTTACTCTCTCACGCAGTTCATCTGGCTCCAGTACACACCGCTGATGCCTCCCCATCTTCCCTATTCAACCAGTAAGGGCTGATGAAACAGTAAGGGCTGATGAACCAGTAAGGGCTGATTAACTCTCCGTTACATAGTCAGATATTCACCTGCAGTAACTCAACACAGATGCTGAGAGAAATAATGTGCTACTGAGACCTAATTCTGAGAGACCATTTCCTGTTGTACCACCACAGCTGAAAAGTATTTTCTCCTTCCCAAATCCTGAGAGGGGCGGAGGGGTCCAGTCACCTGGTGGAACTCCTGTCTTTGCCTTCTTGGCAGGTGTGGTGTCACTGGCCAGTTTGTGTTCAGAGAATGAGGCTGTTCTGGTTGTTGCTGGAGTCTGTAAGAGAAGTACACAAGGAATAACACTAAAAACCTGGTCTTAATCCCCAGGAACTGTCCAACAAAAGGCTAATCTCCAATCGGTCATTCATTTACAAAATTCTAGAGAAAGTAATTTCTTCGCAACTCTCTTCCTTCTTACAGACATGTATTAGAGTTATTTAAGTCTAAATTTGGACCCCATCACAGCACTGAAACGGCACTGACTAAAGTACTGAACGATCTCTTAATATCCTCTGATAAAGGACACGTTTCTTTACTCATACTGCTAGACCTCAGTGCTGCTTTTGACACCACTGATCATAATATTCTACTAAATAGGCTGGAGACACTCATTGGCATAAGAGGTCAAGCACTCTCCTAGTTCAGGTCCTACCTGACAGATCATTACCAATTTGTACTAGTAAATAATGAATGACCAGAGCGTACCAAGATAAAATATGGTGTCCCACAAGGATCTGTACTGGGCCCCATATTATTCTCATATTAACGCATTAATGTCGATTAATTAATTTCAGGGGAAATAACGAACTAAAATAATTCCACTTTTTTGCACAGTGGAATGTTTCTCAGTGCACGAGTTCCAGACATACAGATTATATGGACGCACAATAAGATGAGCATCATGGAGATGACTGAAGAGGCTACGCTGGTGGATGGGACATTTAAATATAAGAAACGTCCAGATAGAAGTACAAACTTAGTGTTTGTAAAAAAAATAAAAAAATAGAAAAAGTGTTATTTGCACTTTATGTAGGAAGGAGTTCGCTTATCACAGGAGCACTTCCACCCTTTGTTACCACCTCAACGCAAAACATGTTGGGGCTAACGTGCAGGTCAGTAATGATAACTTAGCTGCTAAATGTATTCCTAGTACGAGCAAACAGTGTCACCAGTCAACACTCGACCACATGTCGGGGATCAAATTAGGAAACAAAATGTCAAAGGAATGATGAGGAAAGGGAAGTAAAACAGGTTATTGTGAAGAGCGCCACAAATGTGGCCCTGACTGGGGATCACTGGACCTCTGTTAGCAACAAGAATTATCTTGGTGTGACAGCTCATATTATAGATGATGAATGAAAGATCCAGTCATTTGCTTTGATCGAGCAGAAGACCACTTCTAGCAAGCAAGCAAGCAAATTTATTTTTAGAGCACATTTTAAAACCGTAACGGACCAAAGTGCTGTACAATACAGAGCATAGCGAAAACAAGTAGAGTAAAATACATATAGACGTATTAAAATAAAAATATAGGGTCAAAAGAAGAAGAGTATAGAAGGATTAAAAAAATTAACCAGCTTCAAAGGCCAGAGAAAAAAAAGTAAGTTTTCAGGAGAGTTTTAAATTTCTCTATATCTGTTAATGATCTTATTTGCAGAGGTAGTGTTTTTCACAATCTGGGCTCACTTCTAGGCACTATGGAGATGCCTGTGTGGAGGACTTTAATTTTCCAGGCCTCTGCCACAGCCATAAAGAAAAAATCTACCATCTAAAATGGTATTAAAAAACATCTGATTTACTTCAGTTCTTCTTTGTCCCCTTTTATGCCCATAGCAGCCAGAGATGCAAATGTGTTCTTTGCAGCATGAGACGATGCATTATCATGCAGGAAAATGATCTTCCTGCGTAATGCACGGTTCCTCTTCTTGTCCCATGGCAGAAAGTGCTGTTTGAGAAACTCTTTACCCCTTCAGGGATCCTAAAGAGGCCGACAATCCCTCTCCCCATGATTCCAGCCCAAAACATTACTCCACTTCCTCCTTGTTGGCACCATAGCCTTGTTTGCATGGGGTGTCCATCAACCATCCATCTTCCACTCTATCTATCCATCCTCCACTCCATCTATCTGGACCATCGAGTGTTGCACGGCACTCATCGGTGAACAAAACAGTTTTGAAGTCAGTCTTCAGGTATTGTTTGGCCCACTGGAGCCGTTTCTACTTGTGTGCAGTGGATGGAGGAGGTTGACAGGATGGCTTACGCACAGCTGCAAACCTCTGAAGGACCTGCATCTTGTTGTTCGGGGGACGAATTTGTTGCTTCTCAGCAGCAGACATCCTTTTTCTTTCCTATTTTGGCTGAAAATGTAGGCTGCTTAATAATGTGGGACAGCCTTCTTAAGTAGTCTTGCCTTTAATTGGACACACCTGCCAAACTATTTAGCACAGGTGTCTGCAATTGTTTTCAGTGATATAAAGAGCACTGACATCACCATCAATGGGTTTAACTGACAAACAAAACAATTCTTACCTTATCACTCCTAAACACTTCTTGCATAATAATTTGGAACACAGTTTATAATATATATATATATATATATATATATATATATATATATATATAACTGTCTCCTTTGGCTTGCTCATTAGGAATCTGGACCCTTACGATTTGTGTTGTAAAAAGCGCTATATAAATAAATTTGATTTTGACAAGGCAGGACAAGTCTCTAATGACATCACTTTCTACAATCCAAGATGGAGTAATGCGATGACTTCCTGTTACCATCACAAACCTTTTCAGAATGCATTAAATAAACAAAAACAAGCCTGTCTGCAGTTGGGGTTAGGCGCTTGCACACTCACTGCCACACTGCTACTGGAGTTCAGTAAGAAGTTGGCCGTATGGGCAGCAACGGGAGGCTGGTTTGGGATTGGCCGGTGGCCAAGCGCCATGCCAACGATAGCAGTCATATGTGTTTCTGTGCCAAAGACATGAATGGGGATCCCAGTGGTCTTCCCTGCAGACAAAACAAACACAGTTGAAGCAGTAGTGAATTAAATTATTTTTATTTAATTAAATATGCAGATGATTTGACTAAATTACAGAGAAACAATATGCAGAGGAACAATATGCAATATTATATGCAGAGGAACAACACTTCAAACATGTCACAGCCTTTCAAAAGTGCCATCAGAACAGTAAAATGCAAATTAATGTAGAGAGGAAAAAGGAATTGATGATTAGTAGTGATTAGTAGATGAAGTTAAGTGATTATGGATCTGCCAATAGAGATCACCTTAAATACCATGGCTCAGTTTTGGACACCAATTTGAATTTTAGGTTAGGAGTATGTGTACGAGATTAGTTAAGACATTTCAGGACTACGCGAGAATGAGATTAGTGAAGACATTATATAACTAGTATATTGTTCCCTGGTCAAAAGTGTTCAGTGTTGTGACAGCATGATTTGTGTTTTCTGTTATGACAGCTTGTGTGTCATATGTGAACATTTTAAGCCTACAAGCATGCACTTATGATGTGTGTTAATTATTTGTTGCTGTAAAAGCTATGAATGTGTTATTTTAATGCCGTGCAAATTTTTATATTGTTTTTCTATATAATTTCTATATTTCAGCATTCACAAAATAAAAAATATGACATTTGCTTCCTGAATTGCTGCCTTACTGTACTGCCTAAATATCTCAGACCTTTATAAAACATTTGACATATACATGAAGTGCTTTTGAGACCTATGCAGCTTCATGAATATTTATCTAGATATTTTCCAAAGTGCTTAGTTCTTACCCACTTCCCCCATTACCCTGAGCCCCTCCTGGTAGTTTGGTCCTCCACGCCGCACGAAGATGGAGACCTCATGTTCTTTCAGAGGGCCCTGGTAGTCCTTAATGGCTCTGACAATGCCCTGCAGGGGTCAACCGAAACACCAGAGTCAATGACTCTGCGATGACATCTCTGAAAACTGAAATGCTACATAAACACCAAAAAAAAAAAAAAAAAAAAAAACAGCATCCAGCAAGCATCTGTGGAATAAGAAACCTGTTAAAAAACATAGCATCCAGCAAACACCGGCAAAAACACAGCATCCAGCAAACATCTGTGTAAAAAAAACACCTGTAAAAAAACTGCCTCCAGCAAACACCTGTGTAATAAACAGAGCATCCAGCAAACACCTGTGGCAGCAGGCTGCTCTAGACAAGCAGGGCTCTGGAGTTTAACAACAAGATGATAATAACTGAAACATTACATCACTTGAACAAACAATACAAACCTAGTGCACACAGGCAGGAGAAAGGTGCTAACAGAAATGCATGTGGCTGTAGGCTAACGGGTCTGATGATGTGGTTGATAACTGCATTACATCAGAAGGGAATGGTCATGTAATTTTTAAGTATACAGGCTGTTCCAACCCAGTGTTTAAATGCATGCTCTTTAACACAAGTGTTAGGGTAGCTGTGTGTGAGCTATACTCATGAAGACTCCCAGAGTAAACCACACTTACTTTAAAAGTAGCTGCCACGTTGGTGAAGTTAGCAATACTTCCGCCAATGATCAAGACTTTACCTGAGGAACAAAGGAGAAACCATCAGAGGGTTAGAAACAGTCTCAGCCAGGAGTGGAAAGTAACAAATTACATTTACTCACGTTACTGTAATTTAGAACTTTTTATGAGTAATTTGTAATTTTGAATAGTTTTTGAAATATGTAATTTTTACTTGAGTAAATTTTGACCCAAGTAGTTTTACTTCGCTACATTTGAACCCCCTCACATTACTGAGTAAAAAAATGTTGATGGTGAAAAATTTAATGCAGGCAGCTGGAGCTGAAAGTCAATTGTGTTGTCAGGGTTGGCTCGGCTGCCGCTCCTCCTAACAACACTAGAGGCACCCGAGTCAGTCCTAGACTCTCCAGGCGCAATCAGCAGTGATCCGTTTTAGCTGTCTCTATGGCTTCTTAAGGAAGCTTAGTGAAACGGATCACTGCTGAATCGTTTTGGCTCGCCTTCACGTCTCTGTGATCTCTGGTTGCGTTTCTTGTGTTAAGGTGTCTTGCCACATTATGCTCTCTCTCCCTCTCTCTTATCTCTCTTGCTTTTCTACTACTTATTCTTGTATTTCCTGCGGTGCTTACTAGCCTACCTCAAGTTTTCCCCCTGCTTCATCTCTTCCTATCTGTTATTTGTTTATTTTGGGAAGAGTTTTTGTTTCGTCGCAGAGTTCTGCCTGCTGCCAGTTACTTCCCCTGGTGTCCTAAGTTTCGTTTTCTCCGCGTCTTTTCTGTTGTATTTTTCTCCAGTGTGTTTTGCGGTCGAGTTTATATTTCTATACGTTGAGTTTATACCGCGTCTCGTGATTGGTGTGTGTGATTGGATGCACGCACACATTTTGCTCTTTGCGTTTTGTCGGCACTTGGGTCTACTACTCTCTTGGTTTTGATGTGGTGTGTACTTGTTGGTACACCCGACGTTACATGCGTGGCCTTGCCTTGCGCGCACCCTTTCCATTGTCTCATAATCAGGTTGTAATCCGGTACACTTTTTTCCAAAAGGATGAGATTGTTCTATCTTTAAATCTTCTATCTATCAGGATTTGTGGGATCCTGTGGACATTTTATTGTGAAAAGTGGAATCCTGTGGGCACTGTATTTTGTAGTTAGATCCTGTGAGTGTTTTAAATAGTGGAATCCTGTGCGCATTTTGTTTTATTTTTGAGATGTGGGATCCTGTGGTCATTTTATATTTTATTTTGAGTTGTGGCATCCTGTGGGCATTTTATTGTGAATAGTGGGATCCTGCGAGCACTGTATTTTGAATAGTTGGATTCTGTGAGCACTTACTTTTAAATTGTGGGATGCTATGAGCATTTTTTAATTTTTGATGTGGGATCCTGTGGCATTTTATTGTGAGTAGTGGAATACTGTTGCATTTTAGTTTGATTTGTGATATCTTGTGGGCATTTAATTTTGTGTGCATTTTGTTTTTTTGAATAATTTGTAATTTACATTTCTTTATTCTTATCATAGTTGACAATAGGACTGAAAATTGTTTGCACTTTATGGTACAGGTTGTGATTGTCCTTGTGCTGTGAGGAAGTATGTTCCTGAGCCCAGCTGATCTTTTGCAAGTGTGGATGTGCACTTAAATACGCTTTGAAATCGATTAATACAACTTGTGCTGAATTGATTCATGGCTCATCCTTTTTTGCATTAAATAACAAAGTAACTAAGTAACTTACTCAAATTACATTTTAAATGAAGTAATTTTGTACTTTTACTCAAGTAAATTTTGAGATGGATAATTTTACTTTTACTCCGAGTAGAATTTAGGCAAAGTAAAAGATACTTTTACTCAATTACATTTTTTCAGTACTCTTTCCACCTCTGGTCCTAGCTACACCACTGTGTGACAACTGGGGTTACACAGACAATACTATTTTAATATGTTTTATAATATCTGTCTTATAACCTCCAACATTCTCACACACACACACCTTCTGGGTGTTTCTCGCGCGTCATGAGGGAGAGAATGGTCCTGGCGTAGTCATACGTTTGCTGTTCACTGGGTGCACCAGAGTATTCTCCATAGTTGGCCAACTCATCCACTCCTCCCAGGTCACATATGGTGTCACTGAGCAAACACACAAACATGTCACATAATAAAATCACAGACACTCTCATGTCAAAAAGACACACACACATCACAAAGTCAAACAGGTTTTCTCAGTGTCAGTCTGGAGCCCCTACAACACCTGGACTGGAGATGAAGAAAGCACTGGCAACAGTGGCAAGGAAAACCCCCCTAAGATGGTGGGGATTGGGAAGAAACCTCGGGAGGACCAAGACTCAAAAGGGAACCCATCCTCCATTGGGTGCCCCGTTAGCACAAGTCCGTATTTGTGGACAAAAGGTGGTTCTACAGTTATAGTTAAGATTCTTGTTCCCCGGCCAAGTAGTCACAGTCCCTTCAGTGCAGATGGTGAGCCTCAGGTAGGAGCTAGCATCAGCACGTCCTCTTGTGGCAATGGCACATCCAATCCCAGCATAAGTACATCCACCAGCAAGCCAAACCATCCCCTAGGTCAGGGGTCGGCAACCCAAAATGTTCAAAGAGCCATATTGGACCAAAAAAACAAAAAACAAATATGTCTGGAGCCGCAAAAAATTAAAAGCCTATAAGCCTTATAATGAAGGCAACACATGCTGTATGTATCTATATTAGCCTACCATCAAATGACTAAGTTAGCTACAAATACGTAATGAGCATTCATGATTAAATGTTTATTCTCCCTGCAGTGTGTTCTGTAGAGAACGACGCACCACGTGACTGCTCTGTTGTAGGATGCCGCCTCAAGTTTAACTTCATTACAATATTAATGAATTATGTTTCATTGATTTGATGAAATTAAAGAAATTCAATAAATCAGGGTTGCCAACTTTTCAAGATCACTTGGAGTGAGATTTGAACCTGAAGGGGGTGGCGAACGTAAATTGTTACCGGGCTCCATTTGTGGCTTTGGCCAAGTTGAGCTTTCTGGCGAGTGACGTCTTCAAGCTCTCCGCCGGTGTGTTTACAACAGCCACCTGCCTCATCTCGCCCTGCTAATAGAAACGTGTGTCGCAGGCTACGACGGAAATCTTCGTTGACATAAATGTTGAAATTTAGTTTCATTTATTCTACACATTCTTACAGTATTGGAAAACGTTAGGAATGTTGGTGTCATGTTTGTCTCCTACAAAACTATATTAAAACAAAAAATATATTTCTCTCCCCCATCTTTTTACATTTTCAAACATTTTTGAAAAAGCTCCAGGGAGCCGCTAGGGCAGCGCCAAAGAGCCGCATGCGGTTCTGGTAAGAAGCATGCAATCGTCTGGTAAGAAGCATGCAAAAAGATAGACAATACAGGTTGAGTGTGTGCACATATATTTAAACCACCATTGTGTCAGTGATTAGCATGTGGCTCCGGCAGGTTAATCTATAGCAGCATAACTAAAGGGAGGGGTTCAGAGGTGACCACAGTCATGAGGGCTCACTGAGACATTGCTTTCCAGTCAAGTCTTTGTCACAACTACAGTGATGCCATGACACAGCTGGATGACATCAACATCTCAGATTACCAGAAATCTCACCATCTGGGGCCCCCAAGCCCCACACCTTACAAGGGGAATATTAACTGAAGGCTTGATTAAATAGTCGAGTCTTAAGTCTAGACTTAAAGATTGGAACTCTGTAAGAATCTCTGTAAGGATTGGAGCTGGAAGTCTATTCCATAATTGAGGGGCTTTAAAAGAGAAAGCTCTGCCTCTGGCTGTAGTCTTACAAATTTTTGGAACTAAGAGAAATCCAGCATTTTGGGAGCGCAAAGGGTTGTAGTAAGCAATGAGTTCACTCAGATATTGTGGGGCAAGACCATTTAACGCCTTATAGGTTAAAAGAAGAATTTTTAATTCAATTCAATATTTAAACGGAAGCCAGTGTAATGCCGTGAGAGTGGGACTAATATGATCTAATTTTCTAGCCTTAGTTAGGACTCTAGCTGCAGCATTTTGTACAAGTTGTAGCTTCTTTATGGACTGTTTAGAACATCCAATTTGATGACCATTGCAGTAGTCCAATCTTGACGAGACAAAAGCATGGACCAGCTTCTCTGCATCAGCTAATGAAAGTGTCTCAGCTTGGCAATATTACGTAAATGGAAAAAGGCAGCCTTAGTGACATTGCATATATGTGTGTCAAATGAAAGATCCGAATCAAAGCACTTTGTAAGTCGCTCTGGATATAAGCGTCTGCTAAATGCCGTAAATGTAAATTTGCGATAGATTTAGGTGTTACTGAAAAAGCATCTAGGGTAAGGGGAATATCAGCCCAATTGCTTCTAGCAGCTCTGGGCCAAAGAATCAGTACCTCAGTCTCATCGGAATTTAGTTGAAGAAAATTAGACGCCATCCAGTTTTTAATGTCCTGGACGCAGTTCTCAATCTTGAGAGTAGTAGTGATATCATGCGGATTGGAAGATATCATCTGAGCATCATCTGCGTAGCCCAGTGTTAGCATGAGAATAATATGGGGCCCAGTATAGGTCCTTGTGTGATGGCATATTTTATCTTAGTACACTCTGATCATTTGTAATTTACTAGTACAAATTGGTAACGATCTGTCAGGTAGGACCTGAACCAGGACCTGACCTCTTATGCCAATGTCTCCAGCCTATTAAGTAGAATATTATGATCAATGGTGTCAAAAGCAGTACTGAGGTCATGTGAGATGGTGGTGCCCAAGGAACCTGAAGGTCTCTACAGTAGGCACAGGGCTGTTGAAGATTGTGAGGGGCAGAAGTGCTGGGGGGTGTCTCCTGAAATCCACTCATCTTTACAGTCTTGAGCGGAGCGTGTTCAGCTCCAGGATGTTCTGACTGCACCAGAACATCAGTCATTCAACTTCCTGTCTGTATGCAGACTCGTCGTCATCCCGGATGAGTCCGATGACTGTAGTGTCGTTAGAGGTGGTCATTGATGTAGAGAGAGAAGTGGGTGGAGCGCACATCCCTGAGGAGCACCAATGCTGATGTGGAGGACATGACTTTTCCCAGCTGTACCTGCTGTTTCCTGTCTGTCAGGAAGCTGGTGATCCACTGACACATGGCAGAAGAGACAGTGAGCTGGGAGAGTTTGGTGGACAGAATGCCTGAGATGATGGTGTTGAATGACAAACTGAAATCAAGAAACAGAATTCTTGCGTACGTCCCTGAGCAAAATGGATGAAGCAGTTCATCCATTTTGTTGGCTAGAGCGCGGAGATTCGAGTGGCCATAAAGACAGACCTATTTAGACAAATTCTATGCTTGTAATGCTCTTCGGAGTTAGTTCAACCTTAAATATACACTCCGACCTGGATAGAAGTGAACTTGGACAGTTAACAGTCGAGTGAAACAGAAGCACACAGAGGAGAGGTGAATCACTGACTCGTACTTGCGCTGGTGGTATTCCACTTAAGTTAGGTTTATACTTTATGCATCGCGCGAAAATTACATAATCGCGGGGGCTCGTTATTCAGTATGTCTGAGTTAAAAAAAATTTTTTAAAGTCGATTCAGCACTGTTTTACTCTATCAGATCGGTATCGGCCAATACTAAGCCTCAGATATCTGAATCCGTATCGGAAGTGAAAAACGTGAATCGGTGCATCCCTAGTTTTTACCAAATGCCAAGGAAGACCGAACTTGACACAATGTAGCTCGTGTTCAAGGCTTGTGTAACACGGTGAGCACAGGAACATACACACCGCGTGAAATAATATAGAGAAGGGTGGACCCAAGTGCCGACTCGCAAGAGCAAGATGTTTTGACACCTGTCAAATGTATTAGCGAGAGAGAAACGCGCGCAGAGACCCAGAACGAACAAACAAATCAACGCGGAAGACTCAACGTGCAAAAGAATAGAAACCAAAACCATGAGGGCACGGAGTAAAAAGAAACAAAAAACAACGCGGAAAATACAACACGTGAAAAATAACACTCAACCGTAGAGAGACGGGAGAAAGAAACAAAATAACAGTCATTTAAAAACAGCGTGGATAAATGCAACGCAAAACTGAAACCAAGGACGCCAGGGGAAGTGGCAGCAGTCAAAAAACACTGCAGCAAAATAAAACCCTTCCCAAAAATAAAGACAAAACAGATAGGAAGAAATACAGGATTGGGAAAACTTGAGAAGGGTCAGAAGGCGACGCAGGAGATAGATACTCGAATAAGTAAAGAGAAAGCATAAGAGAGAGGTGGCGAGACACCGTCAAACGAGAAGCAACCACAGAGAAAGCAGAGACTGGCTCAGAACGTACCGGCATAACCGATTCAGCAGTGATCCGTCTCCACAAGCTTCCTTAAGAAGCCATGGCAACAGCTGAGACGATTTAGTCTGGGACTATTTATTCCAGTTTAGTCTGGGACGGACTCTGGTGCCCCTAGCAACGGCTGGGGGAACAGCATCCGAGCCAGCTGTGACAGCTTGCAAATTGAAGCTCAAGAAATTTGGTAACACAACAAAAAGCATTTTACCAGACTGACACAGAGCTCTGAGACCGCCTCTACATTTGCAATATCTACAGACCATTTAGCAATTAATTATAACCTTTGTATAAACTTTTATGGTAAAACTCAGTTTACATGCTACTGTGAATCAGAACCCCCGCGTTCCGCCATGTTTGAAAATGCTGGAAGCTGGTGGGGTGGGCGTGGCTTGGTCCCAGAGGCGGTCTCAGAGCTCTGTGTCAGTCCGGAATCAGTGACCAATGGAGATTGCAGAGGAACGCCTTCATCTAAGCCCCTCCCACACGTGAAATGTGTTCCAAAAGTCAGAAGCAAAAAACGAAGCAGAAGCAAAGAGAGATTCCAGAAGCAAAAGACCTTACTGGGAAAATCCAAAAAAACAAAAACAATGGAACCAAAAACTTGTCAAAATGCAAACGAAAATAAGTTTCAAATAACCAATTATATTAAAAATATATACTTTTGATATATTTTTTTCTGTTTTGCATTCATGACATATACTTTCTACTCTTGGATTTACTTTTGCTTTTGTGGAACTATTGAAACAAAAATCACTCCATACACTTGCGTCCATGTTAAGGTCATTTGTAGATGGTGCCTTAGACGTTGCTGTGGTGACAGGAGTATATGTAAAATAACATGTTTTTAAAATACATCTATTCCTGATGTAAACAAAGTTGATGTTTGTCTTGGTTGCCAGAAATAAGAATTTGCATATTTTGCCACTTTTAACTTAAAGGTATTGAAGAAAGAATTCTGAATATTTACCAAGTTACCTAGTATGAATACGAGTGACTTTTGATCCCATTAAAATCAACTTAAAACTAAACTTAAAATTAAACTTAAAAACTGTACAGTTATAATGGAGTGTGTCCTCTTATGGTCCGACAGATTGTAGACTGTATGAAAAATCTGATTTTTCTCTTTGCTATTTTCAACAAGCTAACGCTTAGTACTTAAGTTTCAGCTTGGCTCCGCTGCTTCGCGAGTCACGTGATCTGATTCCCACCTTTGTTGATGGACAGAGACGAACATGTGAGTGGGAGCTACAGCATAATGATTAACTTTTTAAATACAAACAAAAGAAAATGGTGGATATTTTTACAATGACAAAAAATCCTCACCCATAAAAAAAATAACACTGAAATAATTATATTACTCGCAAATATTTATTTTAGTCGCAGTGTGGAGCCCTGGCATGTGCTTCTGTGTTTTTCAAGATAAAAGATGAGTACAAAAAATTTGAAGAGTAGCCTATTGATTTTTTACAAGCTGTCCGCGATCCACCAGTTGAGAATCACTGTTTTAGTTCATCATCACAGACATTTTTCAGCCAGCTGCAGACCGAAGCTATTGGAGGTTGAATGTAACCCGAGTAATACGTATCTCTGGTGCATTTCGTGTTTACGTTACGGCGCGTTTATTGTCCAGCTCAAGCTGCAGACTGGAAAATGGATCTGTAAGTGGATCAGCCGCATTCGCCCGATATCCCACCACATTGATAATAGTAATAGGATGAGAACAGCTCAACAGTGATGAGAAGCCAAGAGAACCAGATGAGGCAGAGTCAATATGGATGTTGAAGTCTCCAAGGGTAACCAAAGAATTAGATGGAGGACTAAAAGTAGAAAGGACTTCACTAAATTCTTGCAAAAAATCAGAGGGCGGTAAACTAACAAAAATACAGATGAGTTGTAACCAGATGTTTTAACTCCCATACAATCACAGTGAACTGTTTCCTGAATCATAATTTCACTGAAAATATATTTGCTACTAAATATGTGCTGAACCTGCTAAACTGCTAAACCTCCACCACAACCATACAGTCTGGGGGCAGAGAGATGGGACAGCAGCATTTAAAAAGTAGTAATCATGCTGTAACTGCCAGGTTTCAGTCAGCAGGAGGAAATCGAGGTGGTGCTGTCCGATGATGTCGTTAATAAGGGCAGCTTTGTCAGTCATGGAACGACTGAACAGATAAAGGGCGGAGAGTAGTAGGAAAAACCCGGGACCGCAGGACCTCTCTCAGAGCTCGAGGGTCCACTCCGCATCGAGGCATCAAAGGACTAAAGTTGGGGAGACTAACAGAGCTGAATATTAATAATAATAATAAATTACTTTTATTTATCGCCTTTCACAAACCCAAGGTCACTTTACATGAACATAGTCATATATAAGAGAGGAGAGTTAGGGAGTATCAGTGAGAGTGGAAGTAGTGAGAGAATAGGACAGGCTGACAATAGGCGATAAATATCACAGATCGCAGACTGGTAAGAAACAACAAACAAAGAGATGGGAAAACTCACTCATGCATGTCGAATTACAGGGGACTGATGAACGTACACAGAGAGCTCGAAGGTAAACACAAAACCGCTGGCTAAGCAAAGTGGGAAGTTGCAGTAAATTCAGTGAATTCACAACTCTGAATAGATCCACCAAGAGAAACCCTTGTTTAATCCAGAGATGTAAGAGTACAGAGCCAGACACAGAGGTAGTATAACAATAAAAAAATAAAGAGAATAGGCAAAAAAGAACCCTGCGCACCACGGACTTGTGCTAACGGGCCGCCCAATGGAGGATGGGTTCCCTTTTGAGTTTTGGTCCTCCCCCCCCCACCATCATAGGGAGTTTTTCCTTGCCACTATCGCCTTAGGCTTGCTCATTAGGGATCTGGACCCATAAGATTGTAAAGCTGCTTTGTGACAACATGTATTGTGAAAAGCGCTATATAAATAAATTTGAATTGAATTGAAAAAAGAAACACTGGTGAAGGAGTGGCAGCACAGATGCTGCCACTGCCATAGGGGCCTGTTTAGTTACATTCCACTGCTCGTCAATGAAATAACAATCTGAAATACCTGTATACAACTGAGGCCCCACCCCCTGCCACCATGGTCCAGATGCGCCCTCTTGGGTTCAGGATGGTAAGTTTGAGACTAGCCCCACTCTTAGCATCCAGGTCTGCTATATAGGCCTCCTGCACACACGCGCGCGCGCACACACACACACACACACACACACACATATATATACACACATATATACACATATATACACACATATACATGGTGAATGTAACCATGTGTTGGCAGGTGTTGGTAAACTCTGCTTTCTTAAATCCAAGGTCACCGCAACAGTCTACCAGAATGGTTTAGCCTGGTTTGATGCCCATGCCATCACAATGTTTGACTGTCCAGCTAACTCACCGGACTTAAACCCCATTGAGAATTGATGGGGTATTCTCAAGAGGTCTGGGCCACCAGACCAAACAAAGAAGAACTGACAGGAAGCATCAATGAAATCTGGGCTTCCCTAACTCCCAGGCAATGCCACAGGCTAATTGCCTCAATATGTCGCATCGAGGCAGTGATTAAAGCAAAGGGATTCAAAACGATATGTCTATCTTCAATACTTGGTTGGGAAAGTACCGTATTTTGATTGATTTGATGTGATCCTAATTTCTTTTAGTAGTTTGGGCTGATTTCTCCCCAGTATTCAATTTTTTTTTACTGTTTTCATGGGCCCAAATTATGTAAAAATAAACAAATAAATACTTGAAATCGTTTAAATTGTGGCCTGAATCTATAATCTATGAAAGATTAACTTTTTGAATGGAATTATGGAAATTAATAAACTTTTCCATGATATGCAAATTTTTTTGGAACAGGTCTGTATATTAAATATACTTTAAGATGCAATGCAAGGATGAGAGTCTTGGGCTATTGTAATATGGAACAGCCGCACATGCAACACAGCCGCACACACATAGGTGTGGGTGGTGGGGTTGAGGGTGATGTGTCTGAGGGTGTCAGTGGTGGGGGTGTACCTCAGGGTAAGCCTCTCTCCCAAAAGGAGGGGGGAATTCCACATCACCCCATTTCGTCTTGCAGATGAAGTCGGCTGTTGCGTCAATTTTAGCAGCCATGTCAAGAATGTACACACCCTCCTGGGTGACAACTACACAGAACACAGGAAGTGTTAGAGCAGGCAAATATTATTATTTTAGGAGGATTTAATAAGTATACTGTCTGTAATATGCACCACAAGAGAAAGTGTGAAACCTCACTCACAAAAATTATTCTTAAAAACCACTGCTACATTTCTGTAATGTGTGCATTTCCTGTAGTCGTTTCATTAAGCCAGATTTCTATTTAAAGGAATGCTGGACTGTTTTCATCTAATGGCTTAACACAAGTATACTAGAAGTCTAAAGACACATGTTCATCTACTTCTCTACAGCAGCATGTGCATTTCACCTTTCTCTGGTGAGTACAGGAACAGATGTAAACCGTCTGTGGTAACACTCATTACAGATGTGACACACAGTGACAATGTTATTAAGCTCTGTAGTGTTACCCATTAAATTCTCTGCATTATGTTAAAAGCAGCGCCGTCTTCCACTGCTCAAAGTAGTGCTGGGTGGTATGACCAAAATTCAATATCACTGTATTTTTCAAAATTATATCGGTTTCACAATATTTGACGGTTTTTCCCCTTATGCATGATGTTAACTGCATTGACTACAAAAAGAATTACTGCAGTAGAGTGGTTAAGAGTACCCTATTCCACTGTTGGAAAAATACAAATACGAATACTTTAATGTCATTGCACAATGTACGTGTACACTTGTTCAACGGAAATAGTAATGTCTTCACGTAAGTATTACATGTAATACAGATTTGCATGGCCCCACATGATTGATTTTCAAATGGTAGCACTAAAGTAGTGAATGAATCATATAGCATGACAGTTGCAGTAAAAATGTAAAACCTTTTATTTTTTTTATCTCTTATAATGGGATAAAAAGCTAATTATTTCGACCATATGTGTATTTGTATAAATATGTAACAATTAAGCTGAAGGTGCTAGAAAATATTGAAAATGGACCTTGAAAGTGCCGTACAAGTGCTTGAATTACACATTGTAAAGGTGTATGAACCCTGCAAACATAACAGCGCAAAACACAGCGCTGAAGAGTGGAATGCCACAGTGGATCCCCCGCGATTGCTACCCGTATTTTCCAGACTATAAGCCGCTACTTATTCCCTAACGCTTTGAACCATGCGGCTTATATTGAGGTGCGGCTTTTCTGTAGATGTTTCTTCACCCGTCAGGGGTGGAGCAGAAAGTTAATCAGGTGGTAGGACTGGTAAGTTGTAATTCAAAGAAGAAAGTGCTCATTTTCATTTAGCACATGCATGCAGCAGGCACGACGGACAATTTTTTTCAAACTAACGTGTTGTGCCGAATTCCGACTCCCCTCGTTTGCACACGCATAAAGACGCTACAGATGATATTCCAGAGTTACAGTGATAACTTAGGGCAAAATTAGAGTGCTCAATGAACTAACTAGATATTTAGACATAATACTGCGGTCATGTGGTCAGAGGTGAACTTCGGTATAGCCAGTGTGTTTTTTATTAAAAATAATTAACACCCTTGAGCCAGTGTGTCTTTACAATGCCGTGCCATTAGTTGTGATTGATAATTAAAGTCTAGCTCTTATTTATGCATAGAAACGAAAATCGACAATATAATCTGTAGCGTCTTTATGCACGGATAAACGAGGGGAGTCGGAATTCAGCACAACACTGGCTGAAACCCAAATCTGTCACACGTGAAATGCTACAGGCACTGTACAGAAACTGATCAGTTCAGTTAAATGTATTCAGTTAAGTAGATATATGTGGCTTTTAGCCCAGTGTGGCTTATATTGAGGTGAGCTCTATAGTCGAGAAAATACGGTACTTCCTGACAACAGACACGGCTCCTTTCTTTGGCTAAGGTTCATTTGGGGCATCATCTTTGTGGTTCAGAATGTCCCTCGTTTTCAGCAAGCTACATTTGCGCCCTGTTGCATGTGTGCTTAGTGGTGCAGCAATAAAAAGCGTCCCTTGAGAAACAATTAATGACCGTGCTGCATTCCGGACACGTGAAGGTTATTTAAACCGGTGTGGCCAGTATCTGAAAAATTATGATAACAAAAATAAAAACCGGTTTTCGGTGCAAACCGGTATACCGCCCAGCACTAGCTCAAAGATACAGAACCAGTCAGACAAGACAGAGGACTTCATCCATCAATCTTACACACCAGAACAGGGGACTTACCTTAGGCCAATCTATACATATTGTAAGTGGTTACACTATTCTTAGATAAAATCTGTCAAAGCAGTATGACATGGTACAGAGGTTTACATACCTAGGGGGTTAATCTCCAGGTATGTGAAGTACAGGTCTTCATACAGATTAAAGAGACCCACCATGAAGCTAGCCAGAACCCTGCAGACATAAAACAAACAGAGCTGATATCTCTGCAACACCTGCTAATACACGACTTATAATATGAATGGTCAAAATCCCAATATGGATTACAGAACACCGAACATTTAGCATATAAATCATCACAGACTTCAGCCAACAGCAGCGGCACAAAAGGTATATCTTCTAGGGTCAGAGCAGAAGTCAGAGAAGCCGATGTGCTCAGGACATAAGCGCATGGCCATACAACCCTCCACCAAAGGACTGTTACTGATTTAACTGGTCTGATTGTTTTCTGTGCCCCGACACTAGACAGATCTCTAGAAGTGCATTGTGAAGCTCCTGAATGAGTTCAGTACGGTCTTATACCTGCTGGCTCAGCAGAGAACTCACCCTTTCTTCCCATCAGGAACATGTGGTAGTAGTTGCATGGCAACCGCATCCTCCGTGAGTTTCTCATCCACTCCCACTAGTAGGCGCTGTGCTTTGACGTCCACATTTCCAACGTCCACCCCGCCTTCGTGATGGAACAGCACATAGTCACCCTCCCGTGTAGCGAATATACACACGTAAAACTCTTCATCCTGAGGAAGAGGGTGCAGGCAGACATACAGACAATACTGACAAATGCAAACTCCAGTGTTTCTTTCTCAACTAGAAATGGAAAAAAGTGCTAAATGGAAAAAAAGAAAGAAAAAAAAAAGATTTACTAATGAATGCTGGATGCGAGTTAGGGATTATAATGATCTGTACTGGAGGTTAGAGTTAGGGATTATAATGATCTGTACTGGAGGGAAACAGCTGCCATAATCTGCAGGGAATATTTAGTCAATTTACAGTGGTTTGCAGAATCTATAGCATAACGGTAGATCTGGGAATTGCATGCAATAATGTGCATTCTAGTACTAGACTGACCTGTGAGTGGGCTACAAAGGGTTCAACGAGGAACTTCTTCAGAACACCCTTGGCCTTTCCAACCTGTGCCACAAGAAAACATTTTTAATTTGTTTGTTATTTATTCCCCCCAATGCTTCTGAACATGCAATATCTTCATTTAATTCTATGGTTGACTCGCGGCGTGTGAGGGTGCAAGACCCTGCACTGTGGAGGAGAACTTACGGAGAAGGAGATTTTCACCTAGAGAAATTTGAAATATAATCTATCGATGTGATAAAAGGATAGAAGAAACACCAGAGCATCTTCCAAGAACAAAACCAAGAGTTTATTTTTAACTACAGCCGAAACTGAGCGGAACTTCAGCAGAGCACCGGTAAGGCAGAGCAACGGCTCTGCGTTTCTAACGGCAACGGAGTAGCCGCGACCGGACAGTTGTCAGCAAGCGCTAACACAACAAAACAACAAAATAACGGTGCCGATACATACAACTGACAACAGACAGACAGACAGTTAAGGACAACATCACCCAAAAATGAAAAAAAAAAAACGTTTCCAACGGCCATTCGTTAAGTAGAACTTGCTTCCCTACCTACCAAACCATTGAGACTGTGTCTGTTAACCGTGGCAGATATAGGAATAACAGGGCGATATGTTTTAAAAATCGAATTAAAATTAAATTAAATAATCAACATGAAATGAGCAGCAATATTAAGCTAAGGCTAGGACTTCTAAACATTAGATCGCTTGCATCAAAAGCTGTGATAGTAAACGAAATAATCTCAGATAACAGACTAAATGCACTCTGTTTAACAGAGACATGGGCTAGAGTAGACGAATATGTAAGTTTTAATGAAGCAGCTCCTCCTGGGTACAGTTATGTACATCAGCCCCGTATCACAGGGCGTGGAGGTGGAGTAGCCTCAATATATGACACAGATATAGGTTTTACTGTAAAACCAACAACCTCTATTAACTCATTCGAGGCTTTGATAGGCAATAATCTTATAGGCAATAAAACAAAGCTTAAATTAGTGACCATCTATCGACCGCCGGGTCCCTACTCAGAATTTCTTCAGGAATTTGCTGAGTTTCTTTCGAAACTAGTCTTAACCATCGAGAGATTTGTAATTGTGGGTGATTTCAACATTCATTATGAAAATGAATCAGACCCACTGAAAATCGCGTTCGATTCCATCCTAGATTCAGTAGGTATAGCTCAAAATGTGACAGGCATACCCACCGCTGTAAACACACCTTAGACTTAATACTTACTTACGGATTAAACATAGAACATTTGGCAGTCATCCCCCAAAATGATGCCATTTCAGATCATTCCCTACTAATATATGAAATGACTTTATACAATGTACATCAGATGCGCCATACAAAAACCACGCGCACTATCACATCCGACACCGCAGCAACATTTATAAACTTACTGCCAGAGCTACCGAACACTATGCCACTGCAGCCCAATGAATTGGAACAGGCAACACAACAGTTTTATTCCACACTCAGCAATACCTTAGACAGTGTAGCTCCAATTAAAACAAAATTAATTAGGGACAAAAAGCTTGCACCATGGTATGACGACCACACTCGTCTTCTAAAACAGGCAGCTCGAGCAGCGGAGCGCAAATGGAAATCCACCTCTGTAATGGAGAGTCTATTATTTAAGTGTTTCTTCAGGCCTATAGAGGGCGCAAGTTTGCGTAGTTCGCTGTGTTGACGCTGTGTGTAGCAAGGAAGAA
Source organism: Brachyhypopomus gauderio (assembly GCF_052324685.1). NCBI lineage: Eukaryota > Metazoa > Chordata > Actinopteri > Gymnotiformes > Hypopomidae > Brachyhypopomus > Brachyhypopomus gauderio. The sequence continues at coordinate 2,743,622 of NW_027506876.1, read as the reverse complement.
CTGTTCGTGAGGTAAGCTAGGCATAGTAACCATAGTAACCTGAAACCATCTACCACTTTCTACCCCTCCGAGCGGCAATACGAGTGAGTCTATTGTAGTAATTTGGATATATCTAATATATGTGATTATACAGGACTGTCTCAGAAAATTAGAATATTGTGATAAAGTGCTTTATTTTCCGTAATGCAATTAAAAAAAATGAAATGTCATACATTGTGGATACATTACAAATCAACTGAAATATTGCAAGCCTTTAATTGTTATAATATAGCTGATTATGGCGTACAGCTTAAGAAAACTCAAAAATCCTATCTCAAAATATTAGAATATCTTGAAAAAGTATCCTAGTAGGCTATTCAACTAATCACTTGAATCGTCTAATTAACTCGAAACACCTGCAAGTGTTTCCTGAGCCTTGAAAAACACTCAGCTTGGTTCAGTAAACTAAATCTCAAGTATGGGGAAGACTGCTGATCTGACTGCTGTCCAGAGGACCATCATTGACACCCTCCATCAGGAGGGTAAGAAACAAAAAGAAATTTCTCAAAGAGCAGGCTGTTCACAGAGTGCAGTTTCAAAGCACATTCACAAAAAGTCTGTTGGAAGGGGGAAATGTGGCAGGAAACGCTGCACAACCAAGAGGGATGACCGCAGCCTTAACAACATTGTGAAGAAGAGCCGCTTCCAGAATTTGGGGGAGCTTCAAAGACAGTGGACTGAAGCTGGAGTCCAGGTATCAAAAGCCACTGTTCACAGACGTGTCCGGGAAATGGGCTACAATAGCCGTATTCCCATGGTCAAGCCACTTCTGAACTCAAGACAACGGAAGAAGCGTCTGACTTGGGTTATGGAAAAGAAGCACTGGACAGTTGCAGAGTGGTCCAAAGTCCTCTTTTCAGACGAAAGCAAGTTTTGTATGTCATTTGGTAGTCAAGACGCCAGAGTCTGGAGAAAGGCTGGAGAGGAGCAAAATCCAAGTTGCTTGAAATCCAGTGTGAAGTTCCCACAGTCAGCGATGGTTTGGGGAGCCATGTCAGCTGCTGGTGTTGGTCCACTGTGTTTTATCAAGTCCAGAGTAAATGCAGTTGTGTACCAAGAGATTTTAGAGCACTACATGCTTCTATCTGCTGAAAAGCTCTATGGAGATGATGCTTTCATTTTCCAGCATGATCTGGCACCTGCCCACAGTGCCAAAACCACCAGTAACTGGTGTACTGACCATGGCATTGCTGTTCTTGATTGGCCTGCCAATTCCCCTGACCTGAACCCCATAGAGAATTTGTGGGGTATTGTGAAGAAGAAGATGAAAGACACCAGACCCAATAATGCAAATGAGCTAAAGGCCGCTATTGAAGCATCCTGGTCATCCATAACACCTCAGCAATGCCACAGGCTGATTGCCTCCATGCCACGCCGCATTGATGCAGTAATCTGTGCAAAAGGATTCCCAACTAAGTACTGAGTGCATTAATGGACATTTTCAAATGTTTGATTTTGTTTTGCTGTTATATTTTTTATTTTTTTACTTGGTCTGAGGAAATATTCTAATATTTTGAGATAGGATTTTTGAGTTTTCTTAAGCTGTACGCCATAATCAGCTATATTAAAACAATTAAAGGCTTGCAATATTTCAGTTGATTTGTAATGTATCCACAATGTATGACATTTCATTTTTTTTTATTGCATTACGGAAAATAAAGCACTTTATCACAATATTCTAATTTTCTGAGACAGTCCTGTATAGTGAATATAATTCAATTTAATTTAGAATGTTCTGTTTCTGGTTAATTACCATATTGTGATTTATGTGCTGAGTGCATTTCTGTATTTCTGTTGTTTCAGTTTCACACTTTCTTACATTAAATCCTGTCATATACAACACGCGTCTGTTCCTTGGAGGAAGTGGTGTATGAAAGAGTTTAGCTGACTGCGAATCCCAATACAGGACACGGGGTCACATTGGGTGAAACAGTACAACCTCATTAGAAGTGTTTAGAATCACATGGAAAGACGCCGTAGTCAAATATAAACATGCCCTAATAAAAGCTAGAGCCTCATATTATACGACACTAATAGAAAACAACAAAAATAACCCTAGATTTCTCTTCGCGACTGTATCAAAACTAACAAGAAATATCAATGACACTAGTTCTAATACGGCAATTACACACACTAGTGATGAATTTTTAAACTTTTTTAGTAATAAAATAGATATTATCCGACTACAGAGTCATACATCACAGCCTAACCTCCAATCCAACCCCAGTAGTATAGGTATTAGTAACTACGCATCCGAAAATATTACTGAGCTAAATGGCTTCGATCCTATATCGCAAAAAGAGCTCACAACACTAATTCATTCGTCTAAGCCTACATCATGTATATTTGACCCAGTTCCAACCCGTCTATTCAAAGACCTACTCCCAACTATTGCAGGGCCCTTACTTAATATGAATAACAGTTCCCTTAACCTAGGATATGTGCCCAAACAATTAAAATGTGCCGTAATTAGACCCTTGATTAAAAAACAGAATCTCGATCCGCAGATTCTAGCCAACTATAGACCAATTTCTAATCTCACATTAGAAAACATTAAAATTCTAGAAAAAGCATTTTACAATCAGTTAAACCATTATCTCCAATCAAAGAGTATCCATGAAAAGTTCCAATCAGGATTTAGACCGAACCACAGCACTGAAACAGCTTTACTCAGGGTAGTGAATGATTTACTGATATCGTCAGATAATGGGCTCATCTCGTTCCTTATACTGTTAGATCTTAGCACAGCTTTTGATACTGTAGACCACACCATTTTGCTGGATCGACTAGAAAACACGGTAGGTATTAAAGGAGTTGCACTCTCCTGGTTTAGATCATATCTGACCGACCGCTTCCAATGTGTAAGTGTTAATAATAAAACATCTAAATCTGTGCAGGTTAAATATGGTGTCCCACAAGGGACAGTCCTAGGACCACTTCTATTTACACTTTACATGTTACCCTTAGGCGAGATTATGCATAAGCACGACATCAGTTTCCACTCCTACGCAGACGACACCCAACTATATTTATCGGCTAAACCCGATTATTTAGGTGTAAACAGTAAAACCGAGAAATGTGTAGAAGAGATAAAACATTGGATGGCGTGTAACTTTCTAGCACTAAATCCAGATAAAACAGCTAATAATAGTTGGGTCTAGGGCAGTGAGAGACAAGATACGTAATGTAGCATTGAATCTACATTCTTTTACTATAACCCCCAGCACAGAGGTAAAGAACTTAGGCACAATAAACCCAGATCTCTCATTCGATTCACACATTAATAATATAACTAGGGTAGCGTTCTTTCACTTACGCAACATTGCTAAAATTAGAAATATATTAAATACTAGTGATGCGGAAAAGCTAATCCATGCATTCATATCCTCTCGCCTAGATTATTGCAATAGTCTTCTAGCTGGATGTTCTGGTAAATCGATAAACAAACTCCAGCTGGTTCAGAACGCAGCAGCGCGAGTTTTAACGAAAACTAAAAAATTTGATCACATTAGTCCCGTACTATCGTCATTACATTGGATGCCAGTTAGATTCCGTATTGACTATAAAATATTTTTATTAACATATAAAACACTGCATGGCTTAGCTCCAAAGTATCTTAGTGAACTTATTGATCATTACAATCCAGCACGTTCACTTCGTTCGCAGGACGCAGGGTTATTAACTGTTCCTAGGATCAAAAAGATCACAGCAGGTGGAAGAGCCTTTTCTTTTAAAGCTCCACAACTGTGGAATAATCTTCCTGCCTTTATTCGGGACTCAGACAGTCTCAATGTTTAAAACTCAACTAAAGACTTATCTGTTTAGTTTGGCCTTTGAATAATCTGTTACATATTTACCACATCACATATCTTTCTTCTCAGAGGTTCCGACACGGAATGAAAACCTGGCATTCATCATAAGACATTTACATTGACAATATCAACACCCAGAACTTTCATTCTAGTTACCTTATACTTAGCCTGAATGTGTGATGTATTTGTAACTTGTGTATTAGTCTGTATAATTTGTTTTTGTGTAATTTGTGTGTTAACGGGCCGCCCAATGGAGGATGGGTTCCCTTTTGAGTCTTGGTCCTCCCAAGGTTTCTTCCTATTCCCCACCATCTAGGGAGTTTTTCCTTGCCACTGTCGCCTTTGGCTTGCTCATTAGGGATTTGGACCCATAGTATTGTTAACCTTGTAAATCCTGTAAAGCGCTTTGTGACAACATATGTTGTGAAAAGCGCTATACAAATATATGTGATTTGATTATATGTTATATAAATATGAAGATGATCGACAGGAAGCTTCACGCATTCACTTAACGTTTTATGTCCAAATACAACCCATCTCGCCCTTTGCGCTCCCAAAATGCTGGATTTCTCCTAATTCCAAAAATTAATAAGACTACAGCCGGAGGCAGAGCTTTCTCCTTTAAAGCCCCTCAATTATTGAATAGCCTTCCAGCTCCAATCCGAGATTCTGACACAGTTCCAATCTTTAAATCTAGACTTAAGACTCACCTGTTTAATCAAGCTTTCAGCTAATATTCCCCTTGTAAACAGTGGGGCTCGGGGGCCCCCAGACATTGAGATTTCTGGTAATCTGAGATGTTGATGCTGTCATCCAGCTGTGTCATGGTATCACTCAGTTGTGACAATGACTTGACTGGAAAGCAATGTCTCAGTGAGCCCTCATGACTGTGGTCACCTCTGAACCCCTCCCTTTAGTTATGCTGCTATAGATTAGCCTGCCGGAGCCACATGCTCATCACTGGCACGTGAGCTGTGTACATTTATGTCAATAATGGTTTAAATTGATGTCCACATGCTCAGTCTTTATTGTCTATCTTTTTGCATGCTTCCACCCAAGATGATTGCATGCAAGCACCTACAAGCACCTGGGAGATGGTCTGGTTGGATGTGCCATTTCCGCAAGAGGACGTGCTGATGCTCCTACCTGAGGCTCACCATCTAAACCGAAGGGACTGTGACTACTTGATAATAATAATAATCTTTATTTGTATAGCACCTTTCATACATACATGCAACTCAAAGTGCTTGGCCAGGGAACAAGAACCTTTATCTGTAGAACCATCCTGCGCACCACAGACTTGTGCTAACGGGCCGCCCAATGGAGGATGGGTTCCCTTTTGAGTCTTGGTCCTCCCGAGGTTTCTTCCTAATCCCCACCATCATAGGGAGTTTTTCCTTGCCACTGTCGCCTTTGGCTTGCTCATTTTTTATCTGGACCCATACACAACATATGTTGTGAAAAGTGCTATATAAATAAATTTGACTTTAAATCAGGTTTGACTGCATGTTATGTTAACACAGAAGTAGTGTCTCTCAGAGACCTGAGCAGTCTGCACATTGCAGATGTTACAGTAGAATAAACACACAGTACTCTAAAGTGGGTGTGGCCATGATGATTATACTGCAAGGTAACTGCACTGATTATGGACAGCAGGACATAATTACTTAAATGCTTTCGTTAATATTGCACCCATGGATGTTACAAAAATTTGATAAATATCACCCATCAAACGAATATTGCACATCAAGCATTAATACGTTATTTAACGTCAAATCACAGCACTTTTGCGGAAAGGAGTTCAGGGAGGAGTTATAGTTTGAGTGCCACAGGTAGGAATGTGCCCCCTTAGATAAAGGTACAGATCTAGGGGTTCATAGGCAAAGGGTTTTATGGTAGACTGGGGCACTGGTGCGGTCATCTTGTCACTGCATGTGATCACTCAAGTCTGTTGACGGTGTTGTGGATAGATGCCAATGTCTCAGGAAGCTCCCAAGTCTATTACACCTTCTGGTTCTGCCTTTTTAGCTAGGGTATAATAATTTAATGCCGGAGTTGCTGTCACACTCCAGAAATGTTTAAATTTCCTCTTTCCCCATATGATCCCATGCAGAGCTAATTTTCCCTTTTCTTTTTTCAAATGGCTGCCCGCCTACCCGAGAAATACTGAGACAAGGAGAGACGAGCCTTTCCTGCTATCCACCCTGTGCCAGCCACCTCCTGCCTAACTATCTATGATGAAGGATGAACCCACTGCCTTGGCCCCTCTCACCACCCTGAATTCTTCCCTGCTATGGCTGTATCTCCGCGGCCCTGGACCAACTGATTATTGAGTATTACCAACCATCAAGAAGTTCACGACTGAATAAGAATTACATAAAGAACACATGTATATAAATACACACAAAGATAAGAATTATTTATCCTTCACAGCTTTTCTTTATTTATGTATCTAATTGTTATGGTAATCGGCATCGGCCAGAGGAGGATGGCTTCCTCCCCAGAGTCTTGGTTCCTCTCAAGGTTTCTCTTTTGCTCTTAGGGAGTTTTTCCTTGGCACTGTCGCCCTTGGCTTGCTCACTGGGGGGAAAGGACTCGGACACTTGTAAAGCTGCTTTGTGACAACAGCTTTATATGAATAAATATTTAAAAATCATATAAAAAATAAATATGAAAAATGTATATGAATTAATTTTGATAGATTTTTTGACTCAATAATGTTCCGTGGTGCATTTAGGCTCAACGAGTATTTCCCTGAATGTGCTCCCGTGTCTCATTACTGCGTCATGTAGTGGATGGGAGCCATTTGTCATAGGCAGCGTCTTCTCCTCCAACAACACCCTCGATGAGTCCAGCTTCACACCCTCAACACCCCTGATGGACATAGGGGTCATCGGTGCCTTATATCTCCTCAAGTCCACCACCAGTTCTTTTGTTTTAGTCAAATTTAGCTGCAGATGGTTCTGCTCGCACCATTCAAGTCCTTCACCATCTCTCTCTACTCATCCTCAATACCCTTGCTGATACATTCAACTATTGCAGAGGCGTCAGAAAACTTCTGTAGCTTCAATGTTACTAACCACTCTGTCCTACACACAGTGCTGCAGAACTACATACTGTGGTCTTCCAATTAGAGAGTCAGAAATCCAGAACACAAGAGGAGCTTCTACCTGCATAGCTTGTCACTTAGAACCTCAAGCTTGGCTTGACTTGAAACTCCATGCTTAAAATCTCATGGAAGACAAAGCTCCAGACTATTCTCTGGCTCCTGGCTCCAAGATGGTGGAACGATCTTCCATTACCTGCTAGGACTGCAGAGTCTATTGCTGTCTTCAAGCGTAGACTGAAGACTCACCTGTTTGTTGAGTTCTTACCAGAGCACTAATTCAGCTGATACCACTTGCCATTGTTCTTAAATTGTATGTCTGTTTATGGTTATTTGTGCTTCTTGGCAAATGTCTAACTTGCAAAACACTAGGTAATGATACTGACTCCTGTAGTTTAGTAGTAGTCTGACTCAATGGTGTCTTGAATTCTGGCCTATCTGTACTATTTCCTAGGATGTATTCTGTGATCAGAAGCAAAGCACTTTGTAAGTCACTCTGGATAAGAGCGTCTGCTAAATGCCGTAAATGTAAAGATCAGGCCGAATGGTGTTGAACACACCTGAGAATTAAAAAACCATAAGCCCGACAGCGCTGGCTGGCTTGTCCAGGTGAGCGTAGACTTGGTTGAGCAGGTAGATGTTGGCGTCCTCCACTCCTAGACAGGGCTGATAGGTGAACTGAAGGGGATCCAGAAATTATTGGATAATTGGCTGGAGATGATCCAGGACGAGCCTCTCCATGGTGTTCATGATGAGGGACGTCAGGGCCACTGGCCTGTAGTCCTTGATGTTGCTAGATATGGCGTCTTAACAGCTGAATGCATCCTTAATATTTGCACACAACAGATCCAATGTTCTTTCCTCTCTAGGACAGTCGACATACTGTCTGAAATGTGCTAGCTCCTTAGCCATTGTGACGTGGTTGAAGTCACCTGATATTGCAATGAATGTGCTTGGATGTTGAGTTTGTAGACATGCTATGAATGAATGATGCCACATGTCGACGTTAGGTTGGCCGAAAGGGGGGACATAAGCAGCCCCTGTGGGAAAACTCTCATAGGTAATATGGTCAAAGTCCAACAGCCAAAAGCTCACTGTCCAGGTAACAGGCACGTTCTTTTAATGGTAATATGACCAAGATTACACCAGTGGTTGTTACCCAATACAGTACATCAGATTATTCAGTACTGAAATATCTGAAGTTTCAGCCCGTCTAGAGCTTCTGACATGCACACACACTTGTTATTGTGTGGATGTTAAAGGCAGCACCCTCAACTCACCATGGCTTCTCTCATCAGACGTGGTTTCAGCCAATCCTGAACACCTTGCAAGTCTAAGTCCACGCCCACCAATCCCAGCTTCCCCCTGCGCTTGATCAGCTGATCTGGCTTCACAACCAATCGCTGCAATATTAACATAACATAAGCAACATTAGCATAATATCAGCAACATAATTTAATAAGGGCAAATTGTACTACATGACTTCTCAAATGATACTGAAAGTCATCACCTCACACACACCCACACTCACTTGAGTTGGCTATAGAAATCTGGTAACAATATGGTACCAGTTCCTTTATGACAAATATCTTTGGTTAATTCTAACCCTATTAGGACCAGTATTGACCACACTGAATTGCAAGAGATTCTGGTGCCTCATTTTAGATTAAGAGAAAACTGACCTCCTCTCAAAAATTGGGAGAGGTAGCAATAATACTGTAATTCTTAAATTATTTCTCCTTCTTCTGATGTAATGTCTTAACTGTCTCTGCAGCTTTTCTGAGCTTTTAGATCTCACCAGTGTTCTAGTAATGATTCTATTCCTATTTTTATCTCTTCTATTAATTTGTTTTTATTTATTTATATTTCATGTTTTCCATTTTATTTTTATCCCATTGTTTTCCACATTCTCATATTTTTGATATTCAGTTTTGTATTTTCTCATCTGTAAATCACTTTGAGGGAGCACAGTATACCAAAAGTGCAATACAAATGAACTTGGGTTATTGTTGCCGAGTCACTGGAGGCCGACAGCAACAATAAGCATCATCATCATCACACACATTACCCCATGTGAAACTAATAATCATTATTTTAGCAACCCTACTTCTCTCTCTCTCTCTCTCTCTCTCTCTCACACACACACACACACACACACACACACACACACACACACACACACACAGTCTCTCTTGCTCATACACCTACCTCAGTGAGTAGCCATGGATGGTCATGTGTGAGTTGCTCCCAGTCGGTCTCTGCAGTGACACTGGCATAACGGAAGCGATTCTGCACAGCGGCAGAGGTGCAGATGTGTTTGTACAGGAACTCTTTACCTGTCTGTTCTGAGATGGCTTTAGCAGACATCACGCCTTAATCACTGCAGGGGCAACAGAGCCATGAACACACACGCACGCACACACACACACACACACACACACACACACACACACACACACACACACACACACACACACACACACACACACACACACAGAATAAAAGTATATTATATCAGTATAGTAGAACCATCCATCGTGTGTGCTGATGTAAACTGTATAAAGCCCCAGATCTCCAAATGGCCACAGAGTGGAGTTTCCTCTGAAATGTCATTTGAAACCCACCTAGGCCACAACTAGGGCTACCACAAACGATTATTTTTATTGTCGACTAATCACAGATTAATTGTTATGATTAGTCGACTAATTGGATCGTACGTTAATTAAATATAAAACATACAGCTTATCACACTACAATGCAACTGCTATTATATAATAGCAGTTGCATTGTAGTGTGATAAGCTGTATGTTTTAGCATATAGCTGAAATCTATGGATGGTTATATAACCATCCATAGATTTCAGCTATATGCTAACTACAAACAAAAACAATTAAAATCATAGTTCATTAAACCTTTAATGAAATATGCAGCTTGTTGCAACAAACAATTATTAAAATAAGGATGAGACACTGGCTTAAACAACACAAAAATAAATACATTAATAAAGAAAATATTTTTTAGGTTTAGGTTTTTCTTTCATTTTTCTCTGGCATCAAACTTAGCTAATGTAATGTCGCCGTCACAAATGTAAACTTTTACAGCTACCACGATAAGTACTAAGTTAACGCTCTGTTTACACTAACTTTAGCAGCTAACTAGCAGTTTAGTTTACTGAGATGATGGTCCCTCTTCATCATTGTCACAATCAGCCACAACATGCTTCAGGTGCTCGTACATCGCGGTTGTGCTGCCGTGAAAGGAAAGTTCTGCCTTGCAGATATTACACGCGTTTCGGAACCCAGCTACGGAAATAGCCGGGCAGCCATTATACCATCCTGGAATGTCGTCCACCATCTACCCCGGTTTCCACTACTGCGCATGTGCGTCAAGAACAGAATGGCAGACGCAACAGTTTGGAGAGAAAAATAAATGATGCATCGACTATTAAATTAGTCGACATAATCCTGGCTAGTCGACTAATCATGGCAGCCCTACTGGAGTAGGTAAATACAGCCACAATCACAGCGAGTCAACAAATACAGCCACAATCACAGCAAGTCTGTGTAGGAATGGCAGGATGTTCCTGTGGAGTACACAGAACACTGCCAACTAGTTCCCCCTCATTTTATCTTGGTTGGACAGATTCCTTCAGTCCTGGCAGTGATGACACGGCCTCCACAGAGCCCTGATCTTAACATCACCGAGTCTCTCTGGGATTACACGAAGAAACAGAATCTCCTGATAAACAGATTGACTTTTGCTTTGAATATGTCAACTTTTAGATTTGGGTAAGCTTAATAGGGGCGTTTACCCCCTATTAAGTGTGATTATGTGATTTATGACAACCCCAGAAAGACAATGCAGGATGCTCACAGCAAACAATTTAAATATGTGCCTTTATTAGAGGGCTTATTTGCATATTGTATATGACCTTAAAATGTCCATCCATCCATTCATCCATCCATCCATCCGTTTTCACCCGCTTATCTGAGTTCAGGTTGCAGGGACAGTGGCCTAAGCAAAGAGGCCCAGGTTTCCCTCTCCCCAGCTACCTCCTCTAGCTCTTCTGGGGGGGATACTGAGGCGTTCCCAGGACAGCAGAGAGATAAAATCTCTCCAGCATATCCTGGGTCTTCCCCAGGGTCTCCTCCCAGTTAGACATGCCTGGAGCGCCTCACGAGGAAAGCACCCAAGGAGCATCCAAACCAGATGCCCGAACCACCTCAACTGGTTTATCTCTATCTCTATGAATAGCGGCTCTACTCTGAGCCTCTCCCGGATGATTGTACTCCGTACCTTATCTGTAAGGGAGAGCCCGGACACCCTGCAGAGAAAACTAATTTCAGCCGCTTGTATTCGCGTTCGCATTCTCATTCTTTTGGTCTGAACCCAGAGCTCGTGACCAGTTGGAACGTAGATTGAGAGCTTTGCCTTTTGACTCAGCTCTCTCTTCACCACAACAGTCCGATACAGCATTCGCAACACTGAACACGTGAACAGGATACTTGGAACTCCTCCACTTGAGGCAACTTAAAAAGTAATAGTATGCATTTTAATAATTTTTAAAATGCCAGAATTGTAATAATTACCAAATGACAGTGTAGTGCTAAAAAGCATGGTACTGTTAATTATTTAATGCATAAGGCGGAGAATGGTACTGGCAAAAATTTATAATGACACTGATGTTGACTGATAGCTTAGTGTGTACTATTACGTTTTCATGCTTTTTCAAGTTTTTAAAACATGTCAATATACAGAGATTATAAAAAAAGGTAATTATGTTTACCAGTGAACTAGTTTCATTCCTACAAGCCACCATCGTTATACCAAACATGCAGTCCAACCGGCCATACTTGTTCAACTGTGTATAACGCAGTCATTCACACAGGGCAAACACGCCCTTGTTGGGGTCACGTGTGTGTGTGTGTGTGTGTGTGTATACACAGACACCTCATCAGGAAACCCGGATCTGGCTTGCACGTAAACGCTTGTAACACATATACACGTTCTTTAAATTATGCCCCACATCCAAACGCTGTCTGGCTGAATGCGTTCGTCATGCCAGACTAAGGCATATAGCACTCCGGGTTTCTCGTGGATTAATAATGCAGTCATATATTCAAAGCCCTTTCAACACAGTTTTAACTGATGTTATCTGCTGTTTTCTGAGAGCTAGTTGGTGTTCACGGGAGACATTCAGCGTTACAAGAACCTTCCGCAAAAGCAAAATAACATCTGACAAAGGAACGTAAATGCGGGCGTGGGGCATTTGGGAATACAGCAAACATGCCCAACTGTCATTTCCAAGCGCTCCGCCGATTGGATTAGTCACGTCTTACTTAGGCTATATTAACACACATTTTCATTTTCTTATTACCAACAGTTCTGAAACCTCCTGTAACAAACAATATTATCAAGGAAATAATAATACTAGTAACTGTTCGCGAAGTCATCTACAGCTAGCTTCCTGCAGTAAGGCCAGGGACCGTGAGGGTGGAGGGCTGAATAAATCGTGACGATTGATTAACCAAAATCGCAAGTTATCTGGCCCACGTGAATCCTGAATCAGAACATACCGTTGTCTTGGTTACGTGCCTAATACTAACTAGATAATTAGTTGAGCTAAGCTATGCTAGCTAGACAGCTCGCTGGTGTATGGTGAGGTAAAGTTAGCCCGCCGGTGTCTGGTGAGGTAAAGTTAGCCCGCCGGTGTCTGGTGAGGTAAAGTTAGCCCGCCGGTGTCTGGTGAGGTAAAGTTAGCCCGCCGGTGTCTGGTGAGGTAAAGTTAGCCCGCCGGGGTCTGGTGAGGTAAAGTTAGCCCGCCGGGGTCTGGTGAGGTAAAGTTAGCCCGCCGGGGTCTGGTGAGGTAAAGTTAGCCCGCCGGGGTCTGGTGAGGTAAAGTTAGCCCGCCGGGGTCTGGTGAGGTAAAGTTAGCCCGCCGGGGTCTGGTGAGGTAAAGTTAGCCCGCCGGGGTCTGGTGAGGTAAAGTTAGCCCGCCGGGGTCTGGTGAGGTAAGGTTAGCCCGCCGGTGTATGGTGAGGTAAAGTTAGCCCGCCGGTGTATGGTGAGGTAAAGTTAGCCCGCCGGTGTATGGTGAGGTAAAGTTAGCCCGCCGGTGTATGGTGAGGTAAAGTTAGCCCGCCGGTGTCTGGTGAGGTAAAGTTAGCCCGCCGGTGTCTGGTGAGGTAAAGTTAGCCCGCCGGTGTCTGGTGACGTAAAGTTAGCCCGCTGGTGTATGGTGACGTAAAGTTAGCCCGCCGGTGTATGGTGACGTAAAGTTAGCCCGCCGGTGTATGGTTGGGTTAGCCCGCCGGTGTCTGGTGAGGTAAAGTTAGCCCGCTGGGGTCTGGTGACGTAAAGTTAGCCCGCTGGTGTATGGTGACGTAAAGTTAGCCCGCTGGGGTCTGGTGACGTAAAGTTAGCCCGCTGGGGTCTGGTGACGTAAAGTTAGCCCGCTGGTGTATGGTGAGGTAAAGTTAGCCCACTAGCCAATCCCCTACGAACAAAATTTCTATGGCTGTCCGAAGATCAGAACTGATACGTATCTGTATTGAAATGGCAAGTTCGCGTTTAATATTCACGTTTAACTGGTCGGCGTGTCAGATCTTACCTTACAGGTGAAGAGTAACGATATTCCTAAGCGCTCACTTCGCCGACTCTCCGTTAATATGCTCGGTCCCAGTACCACTGGCGGCCCTCGGCGCCTGTCGCCTCATAGTCTCCTCATAACGTCATCTGACTCCGCGCCATCTCATTGGCTCAAGTCTGACTCCGCGCCATCTCATTGGCTCACATTTGTCACTATGTGACGACCGACACACCCATAGAATTATGAGCCCTCATTCACTGTCCCGTGAGTTACCAACAAAGCACACGCTAAATATGTCTAACAATTACAGTACATGAAAATAACGTCTACTAATTTAAACGAAAACCCTGATAGTCAGATACAACTAGTAACTTAACAAACCAACCTTTAAAAAAGAAAAAAGGCTATAGGTTTTCATTTCGCATTTTGAAAAAGAAACTAATTGGGCCAAATGTTGACGACCCCTCCTTTTTTCATAATATTTTCACTGCACTCTCTGATCACTCTGACACCAAACTAGTAATAGGAGGAGACTTCAACCTGGTACATTATCCAGATATCGACAGGCTCAGTACAGCAATGAGTCAAAGGAACTGGCAGTCTACACACACCCTAAAACAATATATGAACGATTTTGGGCTCTCTGATGCATGGCGTTCACATCACCCCACTCTCCAGGATTACACCTTCTTTTCAGCAGTACACCACTCACATTCTCGTTTAGACAACTTCTTAGTTAGCAATTCCATTATGATAGATGTCACAGACACTCATATTCATCCCATCACTATCAGTGATCATGCACCGTCTCTCTCTGGTTTTGTTTTTTTTTTCTTCATCCTCATTTATAGACCCTTACACATATATACACCTACACGCACATCCACTCAATGTACATCCACATGTACATCCACACAAACATATACACTCCCACACACATTCACCCACACCCATATACACTCTTACGGACATATATACACCCACAAATGTATTTACATTATGTATGGTATTTAAAGTATATATATATATATATATATATATATATATATATATATATATATATATATATATATATATATATATATATATCAGCAATATAAATTTTGGGTGCAAAGTTGCAAGTGAGAGATGCAATAGTGCTTATATTAATAGTGTAGTGCAATAGGTCCTAAAGGTTCGGGTTTGCAGGGGGAGTGATGGATGTTACAGCTCTGGGAAAGAAGCTGTTCCTCAGCCTGTTTGTCCGGGTTATTATTGTCCTGTATCTTCGTCCTGAAGGTAGAGGAACAAAGAGATGGTGTCCTGGCTGGGTGGGATCCTTGATAATGTTGCTGGCTTTTTTATGAAGGCAGCCAGCATACACAGAGTCCAGATCTGTGAGTGGACTCCCTATGATTCTCTGCGCTGTTCTGACCACCCGGGTCAGGTCCTTTCTCTCTTGTGCTGTACAGCTGGAATACCATACAGTCATGCAGAGACAAATGACGCTTTCGATTGTGCTGGTGTAAAAGTTCACAAGTAGTTGTGAGGGGAGTCCAGACTACTTTAGTTTCCTCAGAAAGAAAAGTCTCTGATGAGCCTTCTTTATGAGGTGTGAGGTATTTAGAGACCAGGTGAGGTCGGCTGTGATGTGGAGTCCGAGGTATTTAATGTTGTGCACACGTTCCACTTCATCTCCATCTATGAGTAGAGGGGCGTGTGCGGTTCTTCTAACTCTCCTGTAGTCCCTGATGATCTCTTTAGTTTTGGTGGTGTTCAGAGCTAGGTTGTTGTCTGAGCACCACCGTGCCAGGTGCTGAATCTCCTCTCTGTACTGAGTTTCATCGTTGTTGGAGATGCAGCCTATCACTACGGTGTCATCAGCGTATTTCACAAATGTGTTGGAGGCATGGATGGGGCTGCAGTCATGGGTGAAAAGTGTGAAGAGGACTGGACTGAGCACACAGCCCTGCGGTGTACCGGTGTTTAAGATTATTTGGGACGATGTGTGGTCTCCTATTCTCACCACTTGTGGTCTGTTAGTGAGAAAGTCCTTGATCCATGAGCACAGTGAGGGGGACAGTCCTAGATTGTAGAGTTTGGCCACCAGCTTATGAGGGATTATTGTATTGAACGCGGAGCTATAGTCGATGAATAACATCCTGACATATGTGTCAGGTTGCTCCAGGTGAGACAGGCCCGTGTGGAGTGCAATGGAGACGGCATCCTCTGTGGAATGATTCCCCCTGTAGGCAAACTGGTGTTTGTCCAAGCTGAGTGGAATACTGTCCCCAATATGTCTCAGGATGAGTCTCTCAAAGCATTTTGTGATCACAGGAGTCAGAGCAACTGGTCGGTAGTCATTGAGACAAGTTACTGCTGACTGTTTAGGCACAGGTACAATGACAGATGATTGAAGGCAGGTGGGGACTACAGCCTGCTGTAAGGAGATGTTAAAAATGTCCAGAAATACACCAGCTAATTGGTCCGCACATAATTTTAGTGCTTTGCCTGAAACCTTGTCCGGCCCCGCAGCTTTGGAAGTGTCTATCTTCCTCAGAGTGGATCTCACCTGATGGTGCTGGAGAGTGAGATGTGGCTGCTGCTCTTCAGGTCTCGGGGGCTCGGCCAGTACTCCACGTTTTTGGGTATCGTAGCGTGCGAAGAACTGGTTCAAAGTGTCAGGTAATGAGTGGTCGTAGCTGGGCTGCTGGTTGTTGCATTTGTAGTCTGCCATGTTTCTGATGCCTCTCCACATACTACGAGGATTGTTATTGCTGAATTGCTCCTCTATGCGCTGTTTGTATCTGTTTTTTGCCTCCTTTATGTCCTTCTTCAGGTCTCTTCTGGCACTGCTGTATGTCAGTGGGAGTGAAACTCACTGCTACCGACAACTCTTCATCTCAGCATGTACGAGACATGTCCTCCTGCAAAATGTAATATACTCCTAATCCAACTGTTCATCTCATTTTGTATAAAATCTCCTGCAAAACATACTGTAATCATATTCCACCCTCTTGAATGTATAAACATGCTTTGAGGTTTTAAGTGTATTAAATTAACTTTTACATGAATCCTTACACGATTTCTAAAACCTTTTTACAGAGGTAAATCAAGAAATGAAGAAATAAGTGGATTTCATTAGTAGAGGGATTACTTGAAGAATGTGTGAGTGAGGGAGACAGGGTCTCATGAGTAATGGACTGTGACCAGATAAAGCAGATCAAACTTGTGCTGAAATAGAGCCTACAGAATGAGAACTACTGACTACATACCTTAAGATGGATGCTCACAGAAGGAGCTCAGAGGTGATGCTAAAGGTCATGGCCAGTGAGGATCCAATTTTCACATTTTAAGTCCCGTTAAAATAATTCTTACCAGGATCCAACATAAATAACTTGGCGGTCATAATCACTGAGGACTTATCTGGTTTATTCATGAAGAGGCGAGTGGAAATAGTACCAGCTGTAAAGAAGAGGAGGTCATAACACCGTATACTATAACAGGGCAGGGTTATCATAAACTAGGCTTAGACAACAACAGATTAGAAACTCCTTAATTAAATAATAGTTCGAACTAGGGACAATGCACCTTGCCTCACTGAGAAGTTAGTGGAAGGACACTGGTAGGCATCTGGATGGTTACTTTCAGCTGTTTCACACGTAGTTTAATCATAATTTAATCAATGTCCTATTCTTAATATAAAGAAATATTGAAGCAGAGATTGTTCCCCCAGGTTTTAATGCATTTAATTTAATGTTTAATGTAAGTTCTTCTGTTGTTGAGCATGGTAATGGAAATCTCTGGTTTTTAGCGTATATGCAGACCACTATGCAAGCACCAGACGGTCACAATGTGCTTAATTGACAAAAAATATGGTAGGATCTATTTTACTTAAGCACTGCATGATGGTGCAGACCGGATGATATTAACTCCACTAAATGCATATGGTTTTAGTCCAACAGGTATCAATTGTATGAATAGCTATGAATCCAGCAGGATGCAGCCAGTTTGTAATGGAAAATGTTCCCCTCAATACTTGCAGTGCAGTGTAGGCCAGGGTTAGGGTAAGGGGTTATGGCATGGCAAGGCAACTTTATTTATACAGCACCATTCTTACACCCTGGCAATTCAAAGCGCTTTACACAAGAAAAGAAGAAGCTTATTACGACCTGAGGTCTATCATCTGGGGAAGGTAATTGCCATCAAATACAATAAAAAAATTTTTTTAATTAAAATTAATTAATGAATTTAAATAAATCAAATAGAAATTAAAATAAGATTAAGATAAAACTATTAAGAATTAAATAGTAAGTAAAAGATAAATAAAACTGGAAAACAGTAAATTGAGAAATTGAAATAAAAAACAAGAATAAGTAAATCAAATAAAACTGACTACATTTATGATACCAGGAGATAAGGGGTTAAGGGTAGGTGTTAGTTACCTTTACCCACGTTAGGGGTAGGTGTTAGTTACCTTAACCCGTGTTTGTAATGTTAACAGTGCAGTGTGGCCCAGGGTAGCTGACGGAGGCCTGCTACTTTTTCCAGTATAACCAGTGACATGTCTTGTTTTGCATAAATGCAGAAATACACTATTTGCAAATAACAATAAATTGTTTGAAATAACAACCGAGTTATGGAACACTTCCATCTGAAGTGCAACTTGCCATGGCATGTAAAAATGGACTTGTTTTGAACGCAACAATAGCCCAAAGTAGGTTCATTCAGTAATTAAGAATGAGGCAGTTGTAAAGGCTTGAGTATTTAAAAAGTTCAAGAGGAAGTTTGCTTGGGGTCACACTCAAAGGGCAATTTTCATGGAACAAATACCGAAAATACTGTTAAGAAAACTGCTAAAGGAATATGCAATTTTTTTACCTTATGGCTCCCCCATCTGGTCACACTGGTCCAATGCCCTGAACCCAGCAGCAAAGCTTATCTATCTATCCCAGGCGTATTCAACTAAATTTGTCCGCGGTCCAATTTTGGCAGATACCTGTGACCTGAGGTCCGGTGCGGCGGGGGTGGCGAACGTAAGTTGTTGAGCGGGAGTGGCGAACACTCATGACGGAGTGTTTTTTCAATAGCCCTGAAATAAATGCTACGGTTTTGTTTTGGTCCGTATCCAGTTAATCAGGAATGAGACTGGGTCCGGACAGGACTGCGATCGGGTTGAGTACCCCTGATCTATCCACTAGGTGCGACTCTCCCACCGATCCAAACAGGATATTCTGGAATGCAGTCCAATGGGTTTCTTTAGGATTACTGGTTATAGTAGAAATAATAAATCAATTGTCTGTACCCAAAAATAACTGGTGTGAGAAATAAACACTTTTAAGTCAGGCTACCACACGGAATCTAGTTATACTCAAACTCTGAAAAGATGCATATCTACATCTGCACTGTACATACACATCACAGTGTGGAACATTAAAACCCATTAAAATCACTGAAGCACACAGAAAACGTTTTAAAAACAACTAAAACACAGCCCCAATGTGAATTATATGATTGGGAAAACCACAATAGAATATAACCTGGTGTGAAGAATATTAGACTTTTTACATGTTGTGCGTTGCTGTGTGGGACTCTCAGAGCAGCTGCTAAGTTAGTGATGAAGATGAAGATGAATGAAATGAAGACATGTGGTCACATACATGTACACAGTTCTTGAGATTTATATTCATATTTGGGCACTCCAAGTCAAAAACGCCCTGAAGATGTGCAATGTCTTTGCTTTACAGTTCTTGGTTTACAAATCACAGCTACATGAAAACATGCAGCTGAACAGAATGTCCAGGACTCTGCATTCAGTTTGTTCACTGCATCTTTTGTAAGTCACTCTGGATAAGAGTGTCTGCTAAATGCCCTAAATGTAAATACATGGTGGTATTGGGACTGGCTGTATATGCTCATCCTGGTTTGTGGACATATTTGCCCCAGTAACACGTTTCTCTGGTTCGTGGACATATTCACCCCAGTGAAAGAAATCATAATTGACAAAATATGGCACATTAAAATAAAAAAAATAAAAAAACAAGAGAGACCCCCATCCCATCTGCACTCGAGTATCCAAGCGTTGGTGGATTCCATTCTCAGCATCATGGTCTTAGATTCTGACCTTTGACCTGAGTAGACCACTATGGACTGACTCCTACTGTAGGGCCTACACATTTAATACATTGACATGGATCCAAACCACCTGCTTCCCAAAACGTGGCAGTGACAATCATCTCTAAATGAGGATTCCTTAATCAGCACTACCCATAGCCTGGACATGTTCAAAAACAAACAAACAAATTTCAATCACTAGCAGCAGTCTTGCACAACTGTGACTCACCAGTCATCTAAGTGGTCATAGTGCAGTAGCACCAGTGCTGTACACCAATCTGCACAGGACAGAATAGTGCAGTGATGGTAAACATCAGCAGATCGCAACGCATCCAAAATATCAACTGTGTGGCTTTACTGCAAACTGCTCTATCCATAGAGAGTATGTGGGAGTGGAGCAGTAGGAGAGATATATGAAACTGGGATATAACTGGGGTATGAAAACTACCTTAATTTCAAACGATACATGAAGGGAATGGGCCAGTCTCTACATAATCACAAATGTGTGCGAGGAACCCTAACATGTCCCTGCTTGCCTTGTGACTGCCTTGAGTGAGATGGACCTCGTCAATGTTTCCATTTACTGTGTGCACATAGCTGAAGGAAAACCCCTTTGGGTGATTCCCCTCTCTGCATTTCTACATCTGGACCCAAACACTTTTATTTGATTTGTTTGGTGTAAAAGTACAGGAGCTGTGTTGAAGTATCAGTAGTAGATGGGGAGTATGATGAGAAATCAACGAGACACAGCAGGAGAGGAGACAGGACAGATGTCCATCTTCTTCAGATTGCGGAATCCTAGCCGAACTGGAAGTAGTAGTTTCCAGGTCCAGACGCTACAGATACAGTAAATGTTCATATTACTGTCTGAAAGTAATCTCTAATCACTTCTTATAAAGAAATGTTTACTGTATACTGACTTGTTTCAAAACTGAAATGTCCAGGGCCACCAAAGAAGGTCTTAAAGATGTTGTTGGCATCAAAATCTGAATAGAAGGAAAGCAGAGTCATCATGACACATCAGAAACAGAAGCGTGTCTGTGTGTGTCTAGATGCAGTACGTTTAAGAGCAATCATCTCTTGTGCTGATAGGTACTCTGTCTGCTGTGTGGGGGTGTTAGGACTTTAAACCCAGAAGTGAAAAGTAAAAAACACACCATATTAAATGTGGGAAATGAGATATACATGCCAACAGATGGGGTACAATCAAAATCTGTATAATGTGTGTAATAAAATGTGTTAATTCAGTTCTGGTTCAAGATCAGGTCATTCTGAAGAGGCAGAAAGCGTTTTTTATGAAAATTCATCTATTGCAAATACACTGTTCTGGCAGAACATCCCGTAACACCTCCCCCCAACAGAACATCCCGTAACACCTCCCCCCAACAGAACATCCCGTAACACCTCCCCCCAACAGAACATCTCGACAGATCTCCCTCAACAGAACGACCCGACCGACCTTCCTCAACAGAACATCTCGACCGACCTTCCCCAACAGAACATCCCGTAACACCTCCCCCCAACAGAACATCCCGTAACACCTCCCCCCAACAGAACATCCCGTAACACCTCCCCCCCCAACAGAACATCCCGTAACACCTCCCCCCCCAACAGAACATCCCGTAACACCTCCCCCCCCAACAGAACATCCCGTAACACCTCCCCCCAACAGAACATCCCGTAACACCTCCCCTCAACAGAACATCCCGTAACACCTCCCCCCCCAACAGAACATCCCGTAACACCTCCCCCCCCCAACAGAACATCCCGTAACACCTCCCCCCCCAACAGAACATCCCGCAACACCTCCCCCCCAACAGAACATCTCGACAGACCTCCCTCAACAGAACGACCCGACCGACCTTCCTCAACAGAACATCCCGTAACACCTCCCCCCAACAGAACATCTCAACAGACCTCCCTCAACAGAACGATCCGACCGACCTTCCTCAACAGAACATCCCTTACAACCCCCAAACAGAATCCCCTGACAGACCTCCCCAAAAGAACATCCCCGACAACCCCCCACAGAACGACTCAACAGACCCCCCCCCCAACAGAACAGCCTGACAGAACTGCTCCCAACCGAATGCCCCCACGCCCACAGACCTCCCATGTCCATTCCACCGTTGTCGTCCATCTCGTGGCCACAGTCGTAGCGAGACTTCTTCTGAGGGTCGGAGAGCACAGTGAAGGCCTCACCCACCTCTTTGAACTTCTGCTCCTCCTCCTTACGCACCTCAGCACTGGAGCCACTGTGACGGTCTGTAGGACAGTAATGACATGCGTGTGTGGGCATGTACATGTTTGTGGGCATGTACGGATGTATGGGCGTATACTTGGATGCTCTAAACAATCCATAAAGAATCTACAACTTGTACAAAATGCTGCAGCTAGAGTCCTAAATAAGGCAAGAAAATTTGATCATATTAGTCCCACTTTTGTGGCATTACACTGGCTTCCGATTAAATATCAAAGAATATTTTCTGTTAACCTATAAGGCATTAAATGGTCTTGCCCCTCAATATCTGAGTGAACTCACAATTTGCGCTCCCAAAATGCTGAATTTCTCCTAGTTGCAAAAATTAGTAAGACTACAGCCGGAGGCAGAGCTTTCTCCTTTAAAGCCCCTCAATTATGGAATAGCCTTCCAGCTCCAATCAGAGATTCTGACACAGTTCCAATCTTTAAATCTAGACTAAAGACTCACCTATTTAATCAAGCCTTCAGCTAATATTCCCCTTGTATGGTGTGGGCCCACAGACATTGAGATTTCTGGTAATCTGAGATGTTGATGCTATCATCCAGCTGTGTCATGGCATCACTCTAGTTGTGACAATGACTTGACTGGAAAGCAATGTCTCAGTGTGCCCTCATGACTGTGGTCACCTCTGAACCCCTCCCTTTAGTTATGCTGCTATAGATTAGCCTGCCAGAGCCACATGCTAATCACTGGGACATGAGCTATGTACGTTTAAATGGTGGTTTAAATTGACGTCCACACACTCAGTCTGTATGCAAGCACCTACAAGCACCTGGGAGATGGTCTGGTTTGCCGGTGGATGTACTGATGTCGGGGTTGGATGTGCCATTGCCGCAAGAGGACGTGCTGATGCTCCTACCTGAGGCTCACCATCTACACCGAAGGGACTGTGACTACTTGGCCGGGGAACAAGAACCTTAACTTTATCTGTAGAACAATCCTGCGCACCACAGACTTGTGCTAATGGGCCGCTCAATGGAGGATGGGTTCCCTTTTGAGTCTTGGTCCTCCCGAGGTTTCTTCCTAATCCCCACCATCATAGGGAGTTTTTCCTCGCCACTGTCGCCTTTGGCTTGCTCATTAGGGATTTGGACCCATACGATTGTAAAGCTGCGTTGTGATAACGTGTTGTAAAAAGCGCTATATAAATAAATTTGACTGACTACATATGCATAACAGTTCATGTGTGTTTGTGTGTGTACGCACATGCTCACCTGGGTGGTGCATTAGAGCACGCTTGCGGTAAGCCTTCTTTATCTCGTCCTCGGTGGCATCCTTCCTCACACCCAGGACTTTATAGTAATCCTTCCTCTTCCTCCTCTTCAGCTGAAGCTGGGCATGTTTCAGTAGCTGCTTGTGCTCTGACAGAGGACACACACACAGATATGACATGAGACGGAGGACACACACACAGATATGACATGAGACAGAGGACACACACACAGATATGACATGAGACAGAGGACACACACACAGATATGACATGAGACAGAGGACACACGCACGCACAGATATGACATGAGACAGAGGACACACGCTCAGATATGACATGAGACAGAGGACACACGCACAGATATGACATGAGACAGAGGACACACGCACAGATATGGCATAAGACAGCGGACAGACACACACATACAGATATGGCATTTGACAGAAGACACACAGACAGTCAGACAATCTGTTCAACTGATTGATCTTTACTAATACTGGAGAAGCTGCTGTATTGCAGCAGCAGGGACACATCGGATATCTGACAGACCAGGGACAAATCGGATAACAGATAGACCAGGGACAAATTGGATAACAGACAGACCAGGGACATTTCAAATAACAAGACAGACCAAGGACATTTCAGATAACAGACAAACCAGGGACATTTCAGATAACAGACAGATTAGATGGATAATACAGTTGCTGTGGGTTACATTGATAGGTGGATACTGTTAATTGTAGTGTACCTTTTGTATTTTCTGTGTGGTACACCTTCTCATAGTCCCGCACTGCCTCTTCATACTGCTCCATGTCCATGTAACTAGAAAACATAGTGTGTCAGCACACTTACGTCACAGCTGGGGGGTGGATTAGTGTTAAGCGGGGGAAATGCTAACCACTGCGCTCTCCGCAGGTAGGCTTTGGTATAGCTCTCATCCAGCTTGATGGCACTGCAGCAGTCTTCAATGGCCTGATCCAATCGACTCAGCTGGGAGCAAAAACAGACTGGTATAGTGAGGACCATAAACAGTAATATTCTGGTATAGTGAGGACAGTATTGTTGTCAGGGACAGCAACAAAAGTTCAAAACCTGAACTCGATTGCTTGATCCAATTCATTAGCCATATGAAGCAGTACCCGTAAAGCCTGCAGGAGGCAGTGGCGGGGAAGCGTGTATGGTGAGAGCACACACCTTGGCCCCAGCAGCGGCTCTGTTGCAGTAGAGTTTGGCGTTCGTTTTAATGTTGTTGGGGTCTATTGCCAGGGCATCTGTATAGAGTTTATAAGCTGCCTCATAGTCTCTGGCTTTGAAGGCATGATTGCCCTCCTCCTTCTTCGCCTTCAGAGCTTTAGCATTCTGATCGGAAGAAAGAAAGTGTCAATCAGTACAGTCAGTCTTGTATCAAATAAAACAGGCTTTTATACAAGTTTGGGTCCCCAAACAGCATGAAATGTAAAGCTTATATATAGCCAGTGCAATATTTCAAACAAATCACCAATACAGATCAAATAACACTGACACAATATTTCAAAAGCAATATCATAAAATTAGTAGTAGATTACAGTTTGAAAGCAGTTGTGTGTGGCCAGCCATTTATTAAAATTGTATTCTCAGAAATATTCTGTTAAATTAATGTACAGCTCTCAATATACAGTGGAAAAGTAAAAAGCAAAAGTATTCATACCCCTTAAACTTTTCCATATTTTGTCACATTACAAACACAAATATATTTCATTGGAATTTAATGTGAAAGACCAACACAAAGTGGTATAATTGTGAAGTGGAAAGAAAATTACAAAACATTTTTCCAAATAAAAAACTGAAGTGCAGTGTGGGAAATTATTCAGCCCTCTTTTCCCCTTTCATCTCCATTCACTGGATGTTTTTCCACAATCCAACCATTCCCTTTTTACTTGACAACTTTGAAAAAGAAACCCCTACATGGTTGGAAGCTTTTGAAATACTGGCTGCAGCTAGTTTAGCACTGGTAACCATGCCTTGTTTGAAGTTACTCAGATCACTCAACTTTCCCATTCTAATGTAGATTCACATTGATAATGATCCATGCAAAATTTGGGGTCACCTGTCTAATGTACATACAGGGAAGCTCCAATGGTGAACTGGCAATAGTGTGTAATGAAGTGAATGTTCAGTGTACAGTAATATATTTTACTGGAATTAATTTGTTATTATAGTACGACTCATGTGGCTGGTTAACAGGCTTCATAACAGTGAAGCAGAGATGAAGAGTGTGAGAGGAGGTCACTCACTCGGCAAGCTGTGTGGGCTTTCCTGTGGTCGGGCGCCATGCGTAGTGCCTGAATAAAAAACTGCACAGCCTTGTCGATGCAGTCCTCATAATAGAGACACAGGCCACGCACATACAGCGCATCTGCGTTGGTGGAGTCCATTCTCAGGATGTCACTAAGACAGAAGGAACTGGTTACAGACCTGAATGATGACATACATCCAGGTGCTGATTACAGCATCATTCAGCATCGTTTTTGAGTACCTGACCACTGATTGGGCTTCAGAGTATCTCCCCAGCAGTGCCAGACACTCCGCCTTCAAAATCCTGAATCTGTGACAGGCAACAGCAAAGTCCAGAGCTCGATCCATGCAGTACACTACCTGAATGCATGTATACACACACACACACACACACACACACACACTTCTGGTCACAGATGGAGTCTTCTGGTTACAGAATGCTATTGCTAAGGTGCACTCTTTAATGGTTATGGATTATGGAAGTACATTTAGTTTCCTATTTCAAGATACGATTTTTGTGTAGGTTACATTTAGAGGCACCTCCATACCTTCCTGAAGTCTTGCTTCTCAAACCCAGACTCAGCCATCTTCTCATATTCCAAGATGGCTGCAGCATTCTTGTGCTGTATAACCCACAACACATAAAACTCCTCAGGTCTGCCCAGAGTGTGGAGCAATATGACCACCCTGCTGCATCTTAAACTTACTGAGAGCTAGTGCCCACATTTTACTTTTATATGTCAGGAATGTTTTATTGAGCATTAAGGAAACAGTCTCGTCATTCTACTTTCTTCGAGTCACTTTTGTCTTTTGGGTTGGTGTTGTTGTTTTACCTCCAGTAAGGCTTGAGCATTGGTGGGTTCCAGATCTAGCACCTTCTGAAAGCAGTGTGAGGCAGCCATAGCGTTGCCTAGTGACAAATGGCACTTCCCTTCTCGAAGATGGCCCTGTAACGTTTTATCCCGGTCAAACACTTGCGTTATTATAGCATCCACATGCTAAGTGCTTCTGTGCTGGTGATGGCAAAGGCCTCACTGACACAAATCTTCCAATTTAGTCTAGCAAATACTTTCTAGCTTTGGAGTTGGTACTTGTCCTCGTATCCATCTCCAGCTGGATCTCTGACCTCGTACCTTCATGAAGCATGTGTCTAGCCGCACGGCCTGCTGGGAGTCCTCTAGGGCCTCACGGAAACGGCAAAGCATCATTAGGGTCGCAGCACGGTTACCATAATAACTGGCATTCCTAGGACATGCATCTGTAAAAACAAACACACCTCTAATCTTGTTTCACTGCTTTGTGTATCTTGGATACAAATCACAAGCACACAAACACTTGTCAGTAAAGCCCTGTGCAGTTATGATCACTTATCCACTGGTATTAGATGACTTCAGATAGCATTCGCTGAGTGTTGGTGTCTTACCGATGGCCTTGGTGTAGTAGCGGAGGGCTTCTGGGTAGTCTTTCTTAACATAGAATGCATTCCCCTTCTCCTTGAAAGTCTCTGCCTCCCTAATAACACAACAACAAAGACCATTAAAAAATACACCAGATGTAAATTAGCTAAAAAACTTAAATAAGCCTGTAATTTAGAAACTGGCTTACATCACATGTTTAAATGATTAATCAATATATACATTTCTTTTAACAATTACTATGTAGTTCCAAATGACTTAAATTTTACTGGGTTTTACCAAGGCATTGTAATGGAAAGATCAACATTAACTGGTACAGCAAGTAATACACTGAACACTTTCTTCCTTTAAGATGATCTTAAAAACTACAATGTGTTGGAAAAGAGGCCCAAGTTCAGAATTCAGTTGTAAACACCACAAACAGCAGCCATAACTCCAGCTGATGTGCTTCCAGAAGAATGACTCAATTCTGCATAAAGCTGCTAAATAACAGGGTGGAGGAAGTGTGGTTAGTGCATCCCATTATGAATGTTAAATAATTCCCTTAATACTTTTAGCCAAAATCAGAGAAGACTGTGAAATCCACCATCAGTGGTCAGAAGTGTAACTGGAAAACCACTGGCGATATAGGACAAGAACAACAAATACACTTCGTGCTTAACCTAGTTTGTCAATGCGGCCACGTCTTGAATCGGAAAACCGGTTAACGCTGATTTCTGCGGGACGAGGACCAAGGGCCCATGGAACCTACTAGAAGACGTCGCTATAGTGGTGGGCCTGGTTAGCTAGCTCGGGTTACCGAGTGGCAGTTACAAATGTCTTACTTTAGCTTACCTATTACAGCTAACATACCTGCTAACCATAAACCATACACAACAAGTTTCGGAAGACTATCAAATTTGGGTTGCCTATGAAATCATGACTAACGTAAGCTAACTAGCTAGCTTTCTAGAACGCCACCATACCTAGGGTTAGCTGGCTCGAAGTTTTATGCGGAATTAAACATACAACATTGTTTTAAACATTATATAAATATTAGTTAAACACACACCCATTAATAATTAAGTACACTTAGCTATCGTACCTCTGCACATCCTCCTGGACCAATATCTGAGGCTGTGGTTTCGGTTCCACAGCAACATCACAGTCGACTGCTGCCATATTGTCTAATGAAGAGGTCATGAGCGACTTCCGGGAGGACTTTTGTTTTGGTACCGAAGACGTGCAGCAGAAACAAAGGAAACGCGATTACGAAGTCATCGCAATGGAGGTTCCCGCCCTCACAGTGTTGATAGATGGAGGTTCCCGCCCTCACAGTGTTGATAGATGGAGGTTACCGCCCTCACAGTGTTGATAGATGGAGGTTACCGTCCTCACAGTGTTGATAGATGGAGGTTACCGCCCTCAGTGTTGATAGATGGAGGTTACCGCCCTCACAGTGTTGATAGATGGAGGTTACCGCCCTCATAGTGTTGATAGATGGAGGTTACCGCCCTCATAGTGTTGATAGATGGAGGTTACCGCCCTCACAGTGTTGATAGATGGAGGTTACCGCCCTCATAGTGTTGATAGATGGAGGTTCCCGCCCTCATAGTGTTGATAGATGGAGGTTACCGCCCTCATAGTGGTGTTTTTGTTGTATGGTATAGATCAGGGGCATACCTGTCAAGTGTCCCGTTTTGGCCGGGACAGTCCCGTATTTTACCGCTCTGTCCAGGGGGGTATTCCAGAAAGCGGGTTTAACAAACTCTAAACTTAACCCTGAACTTGGAGTTGTCTTACCCCGATATGACATACTCAGAGTTTTCGGTTCCAAAACGGCTGATCGGAGTTAAAGTAATCAGGGTCGCTCAACTCTGAGTAGGTGCAATTTCCTGGAAATTGCAATCCTGGTGCAATTAGGGAAATATGCAATTTCCCGAAGGGATCCGTCCCAAGGGATCAATAAAGCTCTATCTATCTATCTATCTAGGTTGACCCAGACAGAAGCGCGTTCACGCGTAACTATATAAGGCATTCTTAATGGAACGCAGATAAATAGGATTTATCATGGACTTAAACGCGAAAATCAGCCAAGCATCGTATTTCACACCACTGTAGCTTTAAGTATTAATGACTGCGTATGCAGAATATTTAGATATTATTAAACGTAAATGTAATACTGCGGTAGCTGCTAGAGAAAGGCAGTCAGCATGTCAAAAAATTGCCAACAGAGTTAATGCGTGAGTGAAAATGATATTTTTATATTTAGCAGAAGGGTGCGATTATATTATAATTTTCTGTTTTTAAATATTTTTTTAATTGAACACTTACTAATTCCAGATCTAATCTGAGTGGTGTGAAACACACATGGCATCAGATAAAAATGAAGTATAAGAATATTGTACAAAGTGGTATGGCTGTACATAACTATATCTTATTCTTAAAATATATTATAAAATATATTTATTTACAGGAAAAATGAAATAATGAAACATAACAGTGAATTTGACTGTAATGTATATTAAAAGGTTACAGGGTGGATGGTGGGGTGGGTGGTGGTGCATGATTTAATGTGGAAAGCAGTGATTGCAGATGGAGTCTCTGACAATTCCACCATCTCTGTTGTCACCCACATGCATTTAAGGTTCCTCATCTGTGGGCATGTCAGAGATGGTAGGCTGTCGCTCTTCCTGGATGGTTGCAATGTTGTGTAATACCACATATGCCATTATTCAGGCACTGGAACCTGGCCTCGAGGATTCCTAGGGTCATTTAAATTCTTGCCCTGGTTTTGCTGTGGGCCTGATTGTAGCGGGACTGTGGTCCAGGTGCAGGATCTGAATAGGGAGTCATGAGGTAGGCCTATAGGACAGGCAGGGATACCCTCTGTCTCCATGAAGGAGGCCGTCATGTCCTATAATCACACTAGGGTTTGCAATGATTTAACTATTACACTGCATGTGAACAACTAGCAAAACTACCGCAGGCCTACTCTGTTCAGATTTGTTGTACAGTGTGGAATCATACACGGATCCTGGCCATCTGGCTGCAACATTTGTGATGAGGTGGGAAGCATCACATATGATCTTGATGGGGAGAACGGTCAGTTACAATAGCTACGTTATTTTTGTTACCATTAAAGATAAGTACATTATTCATTAAGGATTATAAAGGTTAGTACCTGTACATTAATGCTATGGATGAATGTTCATGTTCTAATGGTGCTGGAATAGGTAGCATATGTAGGTTCCATCAATACAGCCAATCACTCTAGGAAATCCTTAAAATGTAAATGGAATGAAGTTCGTTATATACTGCTTCTCCTTTGCTTAATTTCTTTATTGTCCATGTGAATTAAAGACAAACCAATGATGCTGTGGAATTCCTCTTTGATATCCATAACTGGCTTAAGCCCAGGAAACACCACAAAACCGGGCACTAGTCATTTTAATGCCGGACATAGTTTTCGGACAGACCGACATACAGTAGCTTTGCTGACAGATTCCGCATCTCCTACACTATAAAGAAAACTTCCACTAGCAAAAAACGAAGACCCATATATAACAATCTGGAGAGAACTTAGGGCTGATCCGCGATGTGTAATATTTGAAATGTTATTATAATAATAAAGTTATTGATGTAAGTAATGGATTGTGCTGAAAACGATAACGTTCATTAAAAAAATTATCCAAAAATGATAGTAGGCCTATGTCTATTCGGGGTTTTATAAGGCGTTCCCGACGAAGAACTCAGCAAATAAACTGAGTGTCAATATCCACATGATCTTCGAAGAAAGGACACGTCATGATGACGTGTTTGTAACTCTGGGTCAGGTCCAAGTTAACCTGCCAGCGAGCAGGTTAGCTTCAGAGCATAAGTTGCTATAGTAACTGACTCCGGTTCTCTCTAAGCTCGGTTTCTGGAACGGAAAACCTTGAGTTTCCGTGAACTCTGAGTTAACTTACCCGGGTTTTCTCGCTTAACCCGCTTCTTGGAACACCCCCCAGGTACCTGAATTGTCATGATGTAATTGTCCTTCATTCATCAGCTTTGACCCAAGTATGATGCTAGTAGGAAGCAGTTGAAGCAGGCTTTGACCCAACTATGACCTATGACCTCTCAAAGACTGTGGGTTGATGCTGAGGCCTCAGGCCCATTTAATGCTTTACATGGTTCCTTACAGTACACAATAAGGTGATGGAGGTATTCTGCACCTCAGCTGGTATGCAAAAACATAACTGTATCAGTCCCCTGACAGTCCATTAAAACATAACTGTATCAGTCCCCTGACAGTCCAATAAAACATAACTGTATCAGTCCCCTGACAGTCCATTAAAACATAACTGTATCAGTCCCCTGACAGTCCACTAAAACATAAGTGCATCAGTCCCCTGACAGTCCAATAAAACATAACTGTATCAGTCCCCTGACAGTCCAATAAAACATAACTGTATCAGTCCCCTGACAGTCCACTAAAACATAACTGTATCAGTCCCCTGACAGTCCACTAAAATGTAACTGTATCAGTCCCCTGACAGTCCACTAAAACGTAACTGTATCAGTCCCCTGACAGTCCACTAAAACATAACTGTATCAGTCCCCTGACAGTCCACTAAAACATAACTGTATCAGTCCCCTGACAGTCCAATATTTGGCAAAGGCAGGTAAAACTTTGTCAACACAGAAGTCTGGTTATTAATGTGGTAAATATTGTGCAGGGAAACAACAAAGTTTTTATTACTATTTATTATTTATTATTTTTATTACCTGGAGCGTAAATGGGATCGGCTGCTGGCCGGGATGCGCGCCCTCTGGTGGCGACCCGGCCCCCTCACCGTGGCAGGACTATCATGGAAAAGCAGCCTTATTGAATATAAGCATGCCCTCCATACGGCAAAGTCCTTATACTTATCGGCCTTAATAGAAAAACATAAAAACAATTCAGGACTCCTTTTTAAAACTGTTTCCAGCCTTATGAGGAGTCACAAACAAATCAATTCTCTAATTCCACTAGAGTGTAGCAGTAACAATTTTATGAAATTCTTTAATGATAAGATTGATAAAATTACAGAAAAAATTAGTAGTGCTATCTCAGAGCCAGTCAACATGCCAATGCACCTTGACAGCTGTCTGGTCAGGTCTGATGCCCTGTTAGAGTCCTTCTCCCCAATTGGTCGTGAGGAGCTTATTTCACTGGTGGAATCTGCTAAACCCTCCACATGCATACTAGATGCTGTACCAACCCATCTACTTAAAGAATTACTGCATAGCAATGTAGAACCGTTGCTTACTATAATTAACTATTCTCTGAGCCTGGGCTACATTCCCAGTTCATTTAAACTTGCAGTCATCAAGCCGCTAATTAAAAAACCTGGTCTTAACCCCCAGGAACTGTCCAAATATAGGCCAATTTCTAATCTGTCATTCATATCCAAAATTTTAGAGAAAGTAGTTTCTTCACAATGCTCTTCCTTCTTACAGACAGAACATGTCTTAGTTATTTCAGTCTGTATTTAGAGCTCATCACAGCACTGACTAATGTACTGAACGATCTCTTAATATCCTCTGATAAAGGACACATTTCTTTTCTCATACTGAGACTGCCCTTGTTTATGTGCTAAATGACCTTCTTCTCTCCTCTGATAATGGCCATGCCTCTCTTCTTCTACTCCTCGATCTCACTGCTGCCTTCGATACAGTCAATCATTCAATACTGCTCTCACGGCTCCGTGATCTTGGGTTTTCTGGCACCGTTATTTCTTGGTTCACTTCATACCTCTCGGATAGGCGTCAGTTTATACGCTTGGGTAATAGTAAATCTGATTTAGCTCCGGTTGCTCAGGGTGTTCCTCAGGGCTCAGTGCTAGGACCACTGCTTTTTACTATTTATATTCTGCCACTCGGTGAGTTGTTACGACAGTATGGATTAAAATACCATCTCTATGCTGATGACACTCAGCTTTATCTCAGCTTTAAGCCTCATGCACCTTTCCCACCCCCATCCATCACTAAATGTATATCTGACCTCAACCTGTGGCTACATGCCAATTTTTTTTTATTAAATGCCCATAAGACTGAGTTTCTTATTATTGGCACTAAGTCTATGGCCCTTCCCCTTGCCAATACATCACTTACTGTTGCTGGTTTGCCGGTCAAATCATCACCTGTTGCACGTAATCTTGGGGTTCTGTTTGATCCGACTCTTTCATTCGAACCTCAGATACGTTCACTCACTAAATCAGCCTTCCTTCAACTCCGCAATATCTCCCGCCTACGCTCATTTCTGTCTCCTACATCTGCTGAAACCTTGGTTCATGCTCTCATCACTTCCAAACTAGACTACTGCAACTCTCTCTTCTATGGTCTTCCCTCTAAGTCTCTTCGGTCCCTTCAGACTGTTCAGAATGCTGCTGCTCGTGTTCTGACCCAGTCAAGGAAGTACGACCATATAACACCTGTCTTAGAGCGTCTTCATTGGCTTCCAATAAGTCTCCGTATCCAGTACAAAATTCTAGTACTTACTTTCAAAGCACTCTCTGGTTTGGCTCCCATATATCTAGCTAATCTTTTGCACCGCTATGCCCCCACTCGCCGGCTTCGGTCATCTGACACTGGACTCTTAGTTGTTCCTAGATTCAAGTTAAGCACCATGGGTGGTCGATCTTTCAGTGTGGCGGCTCCTACTCTCTGGAACTCTCTTCCCCTTTCCCTCCGTCTCTTACCATCTCTTAACGCATTCAAGGCTCAACTAAAGACCCACCTATTTAATCAACATTTTCTCACAACTTCCTCAACTTAGGTCTGTTCTATGGGATTTTCTTTTTTCTTTTTTATTGTCTGTTCTTGTCTGTGTTTTTGTTTTTTGTATTTCTCTGTACAGCGTCCTTGGGTACTTTGAAAGGCGCTATAGAAGTGGAAATTATTATTATTATTATTATTATACTGCTAGACCTCAGTGCTGCTTTTGACACCATTGATCATAATATTCTACTTAATAGGCTGGAGACACTCATTGGCATAAGAGGTCAAGCACTCTCCTGGTTCAGGTCCTACCTAACAGATCGTTACCAATTTGTACTAGTAAATAACAAATGCTCAGAGTATTCCAAGGTAAAGTATGGTGTCCCACAAGGATCTGTACTGCGCCCCATATTATTCTCATTATATATGCTACCACTGGGCACTATCATCTAATCTCACACACATATCACTATCTCAAATCCATATTGTACCAGAATGAACTCTATACTGCACTCTATTCTGCACAGCACTACATGCACAGTTTAGTTCAAAATGCACACGTTGGTATGAACAAAAAAAGAAAAGCTTCCTTTTGTTCATTTATTTTAAACTTACAAAATGTTCCATGCACTGTTATATATCCCCTCTGGTAATTAATACAGCCTGTACTGCATTAAGCACTGAAATGTAAATGAAACTGAAATGTTTTGACATTTATATTTAGTCTGGAATGCAGCTCTTATGTTTACTGTTGTAAAATACAATACAAAAAGTTGTGTCTAATAAGAAAAGTGCATTTGCTGAGGAAAATGCAACTGTAGGTGTGTTACTAATAGACATTTATAATAATATAAGTCAAGAGCACAAACATTTGCTCTCTATTCCTTTCTATGGGAAACAATATCATTTAATAACAATTGTTAGAAAAACTGATCAAAAAGCTGTATACATTGCCTACTGCAATCACACCAACCAAAAACAAAATAAATTGATAGATGCTTTGTAACCATAACTGAATCATTCTGTTACCAACCTCATCATGATCAGCACTGTCAGGTATCGTTATTGTCCGTCTTCCCAGTCCTGCTTGTAATAATTTCAGTTCATTTTTAGGAGTTTTGGTGGAATTTTCAGCCAAAAGGCAGAAATGAAATTCCAGATGTTTGACCGCTGGAAGCACAACACTTTGGACTGGCCTCTTTCCTCTGTTTCTTCTCCCATTAAACATAGCTGGGAAAGATCTGTTACGAACAAACATAAAATGAATTTAATCAATCATTATTAGACATTATTAGACAAAGCAATGTGCTACATATACTCTGAATAGCAACACTAAAGTGCAAACACCAAGTCCATGAAATTCTCAGGGGTTTGCATCAATGCATTTAAAGATAAATTAGCGGAAGTGCAGATACAGATTGTATGTGGAGACTTCAATATTGACTTGTTAAACCCAAATGGACACAAAGGAACGATTGATTTTATCAATACAATGTACAGCTACAATTTATTTCCGGTGATAATAAAACCAACTAGAATAACAACATATTCTGCTACATTAATCGATAACATTTTCACTAACAAGATTGATAGTGCAACAGTTGGGGGACTGCTCATAAATGACATGTGATCACCTACCGGTTTTTGCAGTTTTCCAAAACTTAGTTGATGTACAAAATAAACACAGGCCAAGTATCAATAAAGTGAAAAGACACAGAACTCCAAAAGCTATCACTGCCCTTAAAATGGACTTAATGCAACAAAACTGGACAGAGGTATATGCAAATCATGATCCAAACAAAGCATATCAGGCATTCTTGTCTACTTTTATTATGTTATTTGAAAAAAACTGTCCATTAAAAAAACTAAGACAAAGAACTAAAAATGCTAGCAAACCTTGGATTACGAAGGGGATTGCTAATGCATGTAGAAAGAAAAATTTATTATATAAGAAGTTTTGTTTTTAAAATTAAGAACAAAAGAAGCGGAGATTAAATATAAAATATATAAAAATAAATTAATAAGTGTGATGAGATTTAGCAAAAAGGAACATTACCAGAAACTGTTAGAAAGGTTTAGGCAGTGATGATACTAAGTAACGCGTTACTCTAATCTTACCACTTTTTTTGGTAACGAGTAATATAACGCGCTACTATTTCCAGTCCAGTAATCAGATTAAAGTTACTTATCCAAGTAACTGTGCGTTACTATTTTTATTTTCCCTAGTAAAATATATATTTTTGCTTTCTTCTTGGCTCAGGTCTACTTTTGCATCTAACCGTAGCGCTCTGCGCGCGACCCTGTGAGAGCGCGAGCACGTTTTAAAGTCATTCTGTGCAGTGTCCTCCCGTAACGATATGTGGTAGTATAAAGAAATACCCCTCAAAAACAGGGGAAGGAAATACCCCTCAAAAACAGGGGAATACCCCTCAAAAACAGGGGAACGTGTTCCACGTTTGAAATGTGCTGGAATTTTGACTAACGTAGCCTACTTGAAAATGCTTTAAATTGTATTGTATTTCGTTTCACAACAAATAGCTGTCCGACTGAACAGTTCGCTTGTATTACGTTACCAAATAAATGTACAAACAATACCGCGCAGCTACACAAATGTAATGTCAGGAGATACTGTAGCGACTACTACTCCTCACGGCGAGTTCCCTAACGGACACTTGGCCACTCAAGGAGTCTTAGCCCTTTAAGTGACACTGGAGGGGGCGGGGCCTGCGCGCGCCAGGGTTGCGTTATCAATAAAGTTTCCCTCCTCGAGATTTTTGGATTAAGCAGTTTCTGCCTTGGTTACCGAACCTGTTTCAATACATTGTTACTGTTAAAAAATGCACTTCCAATAAAGTGAGTATTGGAAAAAATTATTTTGCTGCTGAATGTAACTACGAAAGTAACTTGTAATCTAACGTAGTTACTTTTAAAATCAAGTAATCAGTAACGTAACTAAGTTACTTTTAAAAGGAGTAATCAGTAATCAGATTACTTTTTCAAGGTAACTAAGCCATCACTGGGTATAGGAGCAACACTCAACAGACTTGGAGTGTTCTAAACAGCATTATTAAAAATGCACGAGGAAGAGAAGACAATATAGATTACCAGGGGCGTCGCCTGGGGTGGGCTTCTGGGGCTTCAGCCCCAAATGATTATCCTTTTCGCTCAGCTGTACTAGTAATGAGGAGTCCAATGCTGCTGTGAGAATAGGAAATCTCTTAATGCCAATCATAGTGCCGCTTCAAGGATAAAGTTCCGCCTTTCAGGAGAAACAGCCAATCAGCTTGCTGGTTTTGCTGGCGGGGAGGAGAGCCCACCCCCACCCCCGTGAGGGAGCACACATGCGCTCTAGCCATTTTTGGCAGCAGGTTGCAGGTAGCTGACGGTGAAAGAAAATGGATATATGGCGTTTTTTCAAGGAGAAAGGTAACGGTAGTTAACTATGTAAACTGTGATGACATTGTTTGTGGAGCTATCTGATAGCTGGTTAAAAACACACGTCTCCGAATCAAAACACAGATCAAACCCACTGTGTACTTAATAAAATGCAGCTAGTCACTAGTCAGCTTCGGAATTAGTTAGCTAACCTAGTTAGTTAAACTATCTAGCTAGTTAACCTAGATAGCTTAGGTAGTGAAGGTTTGAGGAAAAATATATAGCTAGTTATGTTATAGCTATAGTTATATATATTAAAGTTAGTATGTCCAACATGCCCTGATAAGCTAATAACTATTTCATTTTCAAATTGTGTTTAATAATTTAGGATTGTAGGACTGTTAAGTCCTGATATAATGTTCCCTTACGGGAGTGTGATGAGTTGTTACTGTATGATTGTACTGTTCTCTTACGGGAGCGTGATGAGTTGTTACTGTGTGGTGTTGTAATCTCTTTCAGGTGCACCCGTGATTATGGTGTCACATGGTTCTGGGCGGTGCCTGACGAGTCCACAGCTACAGCTACAAAAGGCTTCCTGGAAGTGCAGACGGCAGGAGAGAGTGGCAGGCTCTCCTCGTTTGTTCTCCCTTTTTGGGATGATTTTGTTAATATGTCAGCTTAACGGTGAAAAGAGTTGTTAGACTGCCCTTGTTTCCGTGTGTGGTAGATTGTCTCTTTGTTTTGCGTTACTGTTGTGGTTTATGTAATGTTTTCTGTTATTCATTGTTTTGTTGTTAGTTATGATTTAAAGAAGTCGCTTAGCACCAGGTAGGGTAGGCCGCTGTTTGTTTTGTAGTTTGGTTTTATTTTCCCTTTTTCAGCGTGGCCTACCTGAAGTCAGTTGGTATTAAGCTCATGCTTGTAACATCTTGCATATTTGCCAAAATACATATATTTTGAGACGGTTAAGTTGTTGTCAGGTCCTATTTATTACTTTGATCATCCAATCATTTCATCATTTATTTTCTGTTATCACCTGTTACCGTCTGACCTAGACCGGGCGGTAACAATTGGGGGCTCGTCCTCAGTTTTGGTGTTTTTCCCCGGTTTTCTTTTTTGTTTGGTTCGTCTGGTTGGTGTTCTTTCTTGTGGCGGTGGGGTGGTGTGTTAGTGTGCTAGTTTGTTATGGCGCATTTTGATCTGACGAGTTTTTGTAATATCCTACCCTGGAGCAATTTGATAAGTAAGTGCCGGAAGGCGGATCTCCTTCTCATAGCTGAGTTTTTTCATGTGGACCTTCCGCGGGATGCTTCAAAGAGGGATATTAAGCGGGCTTTGGAGCATTGTCTTGTGAGCGACGGCATTTTGCCTGATCGCGGTGGCGTTCAGAGTGTACCAGCTGGTTTGCTTCCGCTGCCGGGTGAGTCCGTAGCGGATGACGCCGGCGAACAGGTAGGTAGTGTACATGTAGGTTCTGTGTTGGGGGTTTCCGCGACTGATCCTATACTTGCGATAAAGTTAAAAGAACTGGAGTTTGAGATAAAGCGACAGGAGCGCGAGGCTGAGTTGTTACGTGTTCGAGCTTTGCAGATTGAGGCGGATAAGGAAGTTGCATTGAAGCGGCTGGCTATGGATACTGAGCGACCTGTTCCATTACCACGTAAGACTGCTCCGTCGGCTGCAGGCAGTCCTATACCTGGAAGTTCCCCAGAGCCTCATATGTGCTCCCCAAGAGCGCCAAGAGATATACCGGTACCCTTACCTCGTTCTGTCTCCGCCCCTGCATCTTTTGATGTTAGTCGACAGATCAGTTTGATTCCTGCGTTTAGGGATCAGGAGGTTGATGCTTATTTTTCCATCTTTGAGTGGATTGCAACAACACTTCAGTGGCCCAAGGAACTGTGGTCTCTTATGCTGCAGTGTAAACTGACTGGGAAGGCTCAGGAGGCATGTTCCTCTCCCTCTCTAACACAAAGCATAGATTACGACATGGTAAAAGCAGCTGTGCTGAGGGCCTGTGAGTTAGTTCCTGAGGCATACCGACAGAATTTTAGAGGTTTAATAAAGAACCCCAACCAGACATACACTGACTTTGCGAGGGAGAAGACTTTATTATTCGAAAAATGGTGTACCACCAGTAACGTCACAACGTTTGAGCAGTTAAAGGAGTTAATCCTGATTGAGGAGTTTAAGAATTGTCTTCCTGAGAATGTGGTGATTTACTTAAACGAACAAAAAGCCTGTAGTGTGGTAGTGGCGGCCACTTCCGCTGATGAGTTTGTCCTAACACATAAAACCGTGTTTTCTCCTTCGTCTCGCAGCAGGTGAACGCCTCCAAATCGAGGTGTTAAGAGCATTACAGTTTCGTCTTCGTCTACGTCGGAAGCGGCTAGAGAAAACAGGCAGTGTTTTTACTGTCATGCCCCAGGACATATAATCGCCGCTTGTCCAGTGTTGAAGCGTAAGGCGGTGCGAAATCCAGGCGTGATCAAGAAAGTGAATGCTGTGAGTAGAGTACCTTCGGTTGTTTCCTTGGTTCCTGATGTGGACCCTGTGTTTCAACCGTTTATTTTTGAAGGATGTGTGTCTTTGTCCGAGATGGCTGAGCAGAAACGACCTATAAAGGGGTTGAGAGATACGGGTGCTTCAGTTTCTTTAATTTTGAAGTCTGCACTGCCATTTTCTGAGGAGTTGTACTGTGGCATGGATGTACTCATTAAGGGAGTTGAGCTTGGAGTTTTGCGGTTTCCCCTCCATACCATGTTTTTAGAGGCAGCAACGTATACGGGGATAGTCAAGGTTGCGGTTTGCTCGGAATTACCGGTAAGCGGTGTTTCGTTTATATAAGGAAATGACACAGCGGGTGGTGTATAGTGTTGGTTCCGGAAGTTGTCGAACAGCCTATTACTGACGCTGCTTTGGACACTCCTGAATATTTTCCCGCTTGTGTGTTGACTCGGGCACAGGCTGCCAAACTTGGTGAGGTTCCCTTACGGGACACATTTATGTCTAATTTGTCTGAGTTGAATAAACCTATTGACACCCTGGATTCTGCCTCTCCTGTGGAGCACCCAGTTACTACACCTGGTGGGGTGACGACGTCGCATGCCCAGCCTACGTACTCGGGCACTGAGACCTCGATGTCTGACCTTTTGTCGCGGTCAGAATTAATTAAAGCACAGAACACGGACCAAACGCTAACAACATGTTTTGAGCGTGTTAACAACGTGAGCTTTTCGTCGGAGTATCGTAACGCGTACTTCATTCAGGATGGGGTATTTTTACGGAGTTGGGTTTCCCCTAAAGAAGGGCATGAGTCGATTACACAGGTGGTGGTTCCATGTCGGTATCGTTCACACATTTTATCTCTGGCCCATGATCATCC
This sequence comes from Brachyhypopomus gauderio, assembly GCF_052324685.1. Taxonomy (NCBI): domain Eukaryota; kingdom Metazoa; phylum Chordata; class Actinopteri; order Gymnotiformes; family Hypopomidae; genus Brachyhypopomus; species Brachyhypopomus gauderio. The sequence goes on along the minus strand of NW_027506876.1, from coordinate 2,703,335 downwards.
TTTGGCAAGCCACTTAGGCATTCAAAAAACCACACGTGTTTTGCAGCATTTCTTTTGGCCGTCGGTTTCTAGTGATGTGGTGAATTATTGCCGTACTTGTAAAGCGTGCCAAATGGTTGGTAAACCAAACCAGGTTATTCCTCCGGCTCCGTTGTGCCCCATTCCTACAGTGGGTGAGCTGTTTGAAAGAGTCTTAATTGACTGTGTAGGTCCTTTACCGAAGACTCGTGCTGGACATCGCTATCTTTTTACACTCATGTGTGCGGCCACGCGCTATCCTGAAGCCATTCCCCTTCGTTCACTTCACTCAAAGGCCATAGTAAAAGCTTTGATAAAGTTCTTCTCCACTTTTGGTTTACCGATATGTATACAGTGGATCAGGGCACTAATTTTACATCTCGTCTGTTTACTCAGGTTACCCAGGAATTAGGCATAAATCATCAGTTTTCTAGTGCGTACCATCCTGAGTCACAAGGTGCACTAGAGCGATTCCATCAGACTTTTAAAAACATGTTACGGACCTATTGCTTGGAATCTGAGAAGGACTGGGACGAAGGCATACCCTTACTTTTGTTTGCAGTTCGAGATTCAGTACAGGAGTCTCTTGGGTTTAGTCCAAACACTCTGCTTTTTGGACGTTGTGTACGGGGGCCCCTTTTAGCATTGTATGAGCAGTGGTTGGCTACTCCACAACCTCAGGCCACTTCTGTATGTGACTACGTTAAGCGTCTTCGAGACCGTCTGTGTCTTGTTCGTAAGGTGGCAAAGAACACTTTGTGTGAGTCGCAGGTGGCGATGAAAAACTGGTTTGACAAAAAGGCGAAAAGTCGGGAATTTAAAGTCGGTGAGCGAGTGCTTGCACTGTTACCTGTGGTTGGTTCTTCTCTTCGAGCGCGGTTTTCTGGTCCATATGTCATTCAATCCAAACTGTCAGCTACCAATTATGTAATTGCCACTCCTGATTGAGGTAAGAAGACTAGGTTATGTCATGTCAACATGCTGAAGGCGTATTATGACCGATCGGAGGAAAGCGTCCAGATCAGACAGTCCCATCAGTCTCCGTTTCACCCACTAATCCGGCTTCAGTTTCTCTCACTGTGTCCGTGGAGTATGCACATGAACAGGATAACTTACATTTGGGCCGTAACTGTTTGCCCTGTGCCAGGCTTCCGAACTCCGAGGCTCTCCTCCATCTCTCTGAGAAGTTGGCAGAGTTGCCTAGCACAGCACAGCACGACCTGATTGAATTAATTCGGAATTATCCAACGTTATTCGTTAATGTACCTCTACGAACCACCTTATTACAACATGATATCGATGTGGGAGAGCATTTACCTATCTGTCAACATCCGTACCGAATTAACCCTCAAAAGCGGTCGCAGATGGCACAAGAGACAAAATACTTGTTGGAGAACCATTTTGCCATTCCCAGTATTAGTCCGTGGTGTTCGCCTTGCATTCTGGTACCCAAGCCTGATGGATCGTTTCGATTTTGCACCGACTATAGGAAGATCAATGCCATCACTACACCTGATTCATTCCCGATCCCACGTATGGAGGATTGTGTCGATACAATCGGCACGGCTAAATACGTGAGTAAATTAGACCTATTAAAAGGATATTGGCAGGTCCCGTTAACAAAAAGAGCATCTGTCATATCCGCTTTTGCTACTCCGGATCAGTTTTTGCAATACACCATGATGCGTTTCGGTTTGAGAAATGCCCCTGCTACGTTTCAACGGCTTATGCTTATGGTGTTAGGTGAAGTTCCACATTGTGAGGTATATCTTGATGATGTGGTGGTCTTTTCGTCAACATGGGAGGAATATTTGAATGCATTAGTCACTGTGTTTGAGAAGCTACAAGATGCTTCTTTGGTTTTAAATTTGGAGAAATGAGAGTTTGGTCGCAGTGAGGTGATCTATCTTGGGAAACTAGTTGGAAACGGCAAAGTTCGTCCTCTGGATGCCAAGGTTCAGGCTATTGTCGATTTTCCTGTTCCTCATGATGAACGACAGCTACGACGATTTTTGGGTATGGCCGGCTTTTATCGTTGTTTTTGCCGAAACTTCTCCTCGATCGTAGTACCTCTTACCAACATGCTTGGTAAAACCGCTGTATTCACGTGGTCACTGGAATGTCAACGAGCATTCGATCTAATAAAAACTTTGTTATGCAGCACACCTGTTCTCGCAACTCCAGATCACTCATGACCTTTTAAGCTGGAAGTTGATGCTAGCAACACGGGCGCCGGTGCTGTTCTTATGCAAGAGGATGATCAGGGCTTGGATCATCCGATTTGTTATTACTCTAAGAAGTTTTTAAAGCACCAGCTAGCTTACAGCACTGTGGAGAAGGAGGCTTTGGCATTGCTCCTCGCTTTGCAACACTTGGAGGTCTATGTGAGTGGAAGTTCCGTACCTGTGGTTGTTTTTACAGACCATAACTCCCTTACATTTTTTAACACCATGGCGAATAAGAATCATCGTTTGATGAGATGGTCTTTGATTGTGCAAGGGTTTAATCTAGTTATTAGGCACAAGAAGGGTCAAGATAATGTGGTTGCTGACGCTCTGTCCCGGTGCTGATTCAGCAGTTGTTTGTTTTTTATTTATTTTATTTTTTATTCCTTTTGTTTTGGAAGCCACATTTTATGGGAGGGGGTGTTAAGTCCTGATATAATGTTCCCTTACGGGAGCGTGATGAGGTATTACTGTACAATAGTACTGTTCTCTTACGGCAGCGTGATGAGTTGTTACTGTGTGGTGTTGTAATCTCTTTCAGGTGCACCCGTGATTATGGTGTCACATGGTTCTGGGCGGTGCCTGACGAGTCCACAGCTACAGCTACAAAAGGCTTCCTGGAAGTGCAGACGGCAGGAGAGAGTGGCAGGCTCTCCTCGTTTGTTCTTCCTTTTTGGGATGATTTTGTTAATATGTCAGCTTAACGGTGAAAAGAGTTGTTAGACTGCCCTTGTTTCCGTGTGTGGTAGATTGTCTCTTTGTTTTGCGTTACTGTTGTGGTTTATGTAGTGTTTTCTGTTATTCATTGTTTTGTTGTTAGTTATGATTTAAAGAAGTCGCTTAGCACCAGGTAGGGTAGGCCGCTGTTTGTTTTGTAGTTTGGTTTTATTTTCCCTTTTTCAGCGTGGCCTACCTGAAGTCAGTTGGTACTAAGCTCATGCTTGTAACATCTTGCATATTTGTCAAAATACATATATTTTGAGACGGTTAAGTTGTTGTCAGGTCCTATTTATTACTTCGATCATCCAATAATTTCATCATTTATTTTCTGTTATCACCTGTTACCGTCTGACCTAGACCGGGCGGTAACAAGGACTGTAAGCTATAACGAATGAAAATCCATTTAGTTAACTAGCAGTTCACTAGTTAGCTAGAAGGTGGACGTTGTGGATAGTCAAAATTTAGTACAATACTTTATGATGGTAGTTTAAAGCAGTTTCTTAACCCTGGTCACTGCCCTAAAATTGTGTTTTCCACTGGAGCCAACTGATCAGCTAATAAACAATCCTATATTGAGTTTACACAGCACAGCATATCACCACTTACTTTATCAAGTGCTTTTAAAAGAAAACTTTAGAATATGCATAAATGAATGAATGTTGCAAAAAATAATTTACTTTTAATAGTTGAGGGTTAGGGTTTGTTAGAGTTTGTTCAAATCTCAAGTATTGTGGTGTAATTTATTTCCTAATACAAACAAAAAGAACTTGAGAGGAGAGAACTGGAGAGGAGAACAGACAACAGGAGAGGAGAGCAGAGGACAGGAGAACAAAGACCTGGAGAGGAGAGGAGAGAACATGAGAGGAGAGGAGAACAGACAAGAGGAGAGGAGAGCAGAGGACTATAGAGGAGAGCAGACAACAGGAGAGAGCAGACAACAGGAGAGGAAAGAGGAGAGAACAGAGTAGAACTGGAGAGGAGAGGAGATGGGAGAAGACAATACAAGCGGTATGGAAAACAATGCCTAATAAACACATTATTAATAAAATACACGTTTTTAGTACGAAGACTAGCAAAATAATGCCAGATGTAGTTTGTTTTAGCATGGTCTTTTGTGTTTAAAATATTGTTTCCAGCTTTATTTTAAGCATGCTTTCCTGAATTACTATTTAACAGGGTAGAAGAGAGGGTGGAGAACGAGGAAATATGAAATGTGGAGAGACCTGAAATGAACTGAATTAATCAGGGGGCTATTCCACGAAGCGAGCTTATGAAAGCGGCGCTTATTAGAGTGAGCCTCGCTTGAGTTAGCCAAACAATTAACTTCCGTCTAGTTCCGTTCCACTAACGAAATCCAGACGCAACCTGTTCCCGCTAATTCAAGCCAGGCTTTTGTAATCGGCGATCATGCACGTGCACACAGTATTTAAAAAGCCTCACTAATCGATATTCGAAAAGGCAAGAAAATGCCGATACCGATACCGGCCTATCCGAGCATGTATTAAAGTTTAAAGTTATTTAGCCAACTTACTTTGTTGTCAAACTCATGTTGAAAAGCGTTTTATTCTTGATAACAAGTAGCCAGCTGAATTAGGTGTGTTTGAATAATACACAATGGTTGGTAAGGAGAAACTGACCTGTTTATTTAGCAATTAATAAACTCAAAATAGACAAAATATTAAATAAAAACAGAAATGGCATCAGTAAACCAAGGCTTAGAAAGCCACAAGTGCAAATAATATTGTAAATTATATTGTAGCGAGGCTCCGCTACGGAGAGCTGCCATATCACCCATAATCCCTTGCGTGTCATTCCTAGTGTAGAAAATGTAATGTCTCATGTTTATAAAATGTTTATGTGAAGTTGTGATACCGTGAACGTGTACTGTAAGGTGTAATCTTTTGTCTGATGTATTTATGTCTGTTAGAAATGTTGTTTATGGTGCTCACCATCCCTGTGTGTCGTGTCAATGTCATATACCACCCATGCTGTGTGAAGGTGAGGCTTCTGCTCACATTCGATAACTCTCTGGTGAATAAAAGAGCCGTTTCCCTTGCTAAAGAGCTTTTTCAAATAAAGAGAGAGAGTTGAAATGAACAGAATGACCAGTTCCTGCTTCCACCCCTCCGGGGCACACGTCACAATATTAAAAAAGCAAAACACACAACCTGAGTGGAAATAGTCTATTAACATTAACATACATCAGTGCTCTTGAACAAGTGTAAACCAAAGCTTAAAAAAAGTCTGTGCACATATCGTAAACTAATTAAAAGCAAAATGCCTTCTACTCCACACTTTGCTGCTCCATGCCCATCTATACACTCCTTTCAATTCAAACGTTTCTGCCAGTGTTAGTTGTGTAGGACCTTTCTTTTTGTCTTCGGTTTTCTTTAGAAACTCGTCATGTTGTTTATGGTGGTATTTCGCTAAATACTTGATTAGATTGGTTGTATTAAAAGTTGTTACAGCTTTACCAAATATCGGATCGGGACAACCCTAGTGGGGGTGTGCTGACACTTTTAGACCTTCCTGTATTTGACAATGATGTGAGTACCATAAACCAGCCTGTTTCTTATGACTGAACCCTGGGGATCGTTAACATTTATGTGTCTTAATTTGTTGTTTGCAGGGGGAGATTGTTGGACCATCCAGGATGGTACAGGAGGATGAGGACCCAGTTTCTGCCTGTTCAGAAAGGACACAGTGTCTGCCTGTTCTGTAAGGCGTGTGTGTCTATGTATCTGTCTGTTAATCTGCTGTGTGATCTCATGATTTGTGTTGTGTTTAAAGGAAATGGAAGAACAGAGAGAAGACCCTCAGGCCTCCATGTCCACATTGTGCACATTGTGCAAAACTGCACAGGGTGCTACAATATCACAGGCTCTCTCAGGGGTGACTGAGATGGCGCAAGCAGTTAAATCTGCTCTTTAACTGTCCAAATGCCATCTCAATGCATGCCCTTGTCTTTGAATGTGCACGATTGAACCTCCTCTCTGCATCTGTTGTAGGGTCTGCATATGGGGTAAGAAGAAAAGGTTGGCAGGGATAACCCCTATCCCCAAGCAGTAAGCCAGGAAAAGCACCTACGATTATAAGGAGTAGAGTTAAACACTGAGGCCAAATCTGCACTATTTTGTGTGGTTGGAGTATTCTTACCTTGGGCAAACCTCTGTGCCAGTGAGGAGGCACGAAATATCCTGGAATCGTGCAGCGAGCCGGGCCATTTTGCCTCAATGTTGGAGAATAGAAATTGGCTGGTGCAAACCATTTAGAATAATGGCAAAAGTGACAAAGGGTGAAAGTTGTTCAAACCCATGAACTGACATGCTTTACATTTTCTGTTGGGTAGGCAAAACTTGCATGTACCTGTACATTGATGCTGTGAAAAAAATTTTTGGTTCATATAGTCTGCCTCCATGGGTACAGATGGAGCCTTTATCCAGATGTGAGTACAGTCTATAGCACCAATGACATTTGAAAATCCTAGAGAATTCAATGCATTTTGAATTGAATGAATTTTAGCATGAAATAGTTGATTAAGATGAATACAAAGCACTTTGGTAAGTGCTCTGGATAAGAGCGTCTGTTAAAGTCATATACATTTAACTCCAAGTTATTGATCAAACCAACACTACTACTCATGAATACATGCCAGCTGTTCTGAAAAGGATGGGAAGGATGCCTATGTGACCAGGGAATTTGATGAATATATTAAGGAAACGCTTAAGCGCAAGGTAAACCTTTCGAATTTTGCGGCAGACCGTTGCCTTACTAAGATGTTATGCATCCCCAACGCTGTACAGAAATGCACGACTGGCAAAGAAGTGCAAAGCGATACAGACCGTTTGGGGTTTGGTAAGAGCTTTACTACGTCTAGTGGTCTTCTCAATATATGGCCCCGGTAATTTACAAAGATATATAATACTGTGTCTTCTGAACCTGTAGTGCTCAAATAAGTAGTCATCTGGAAAGCCCAGTGGATCTGTCCTGTCCTGGAATTACCTTGGAGCTGGTAGCATGAATGCTCTGCGCACTACACATGCTCCCTCATCTACTGGATTCTCTACAAATGGGCAGCCATGGTCAATCAGCCTTCAGCCTTCACTGTTAGCTGCTCTTTTTATAGCCTACATTTTGGATTATTTGTTTCACCTGTATGAAAATCTTGGTAAGGTAGTTGTCTGTGTCCATTTCCTTTTTGCACCATTAAGTTAATCACACATTTACATTATTTATACTGAACATATGTAAATTGCAGCGTGATATGATTTGCTTGTAATTTGAACACAAAAGAGGAAGTATGGGGATAAATATATACCCAAAAGTATCTTCACATAAATTACTCAGTATTAATAATTATTAATACTCAGGTACAAAGAATTGTATTTTTTGTGATATAGAGTTTATGCTAATGTAAGTTTCTGCACCATAACTGCGATTAGACACTATTCCATTTTACACTGACCTGAATTTGTGAAGATTAAACCAATTGTCACAGTGAGGCGGCCCACTACCGGCCGCCTCTGTCCACAGCGTCTGTTGTTGTTGTTGTTGGTGATGTCATGTGCGTCCCTCAGGTGGGCGGAGCCCGTGATCCGTCTCACCTGAGGGTCGTTTGTTTGCCTATATATGTCTTGTCTTTGTACCAGTTGACCGCTGGTCATTATATCCTTAATTTGGAGATTTTCATTGCTCACCCCCGCCCGTCACACCAATACATTAAAATGTGCAGAAACCTCACTGATTAACAATGAATATGTACTCTTAAGATCGAAATATAAATTGTATTTGGAAATATAATTCTTAAATTTTGATAATAATAACCTGCAATCATTCCAAACTAATAATTACAGTACTCAAATAAATGTATAAAGATGTGATATGATAGTTCAGAACGCGGCTGCAAGGGTTCTGACCCGCAGGAGAAAGAGAGATCATATTACACCTGCACTCCACTCACTGCACTGGTTACCTGTCAGCTTTAGAATAGATTTTAAGGTTCTAGTCATGGTTTTTTAATGTCTTCATGGTCTTGCCCCTCTTTACCTGAGTGAAATGATGGTTAGATATGTTCCAGTCAGGTCTCTCAGGTCTTCAAATAGTAATCTACTGGTGATTTCTAAAAGCCGATTAAAGATTGGTGAGGGTGCTTTTAGCCACTATGGCCCAAAGCTCTGGAATTCTCTTCCTGAAGAGCTCAGAGGCATTTCATCCCTGCATAGTTTTAAGAGCAGTCTCAAAACATTCCTGTTTAGATCCGCTTTTAGTTAAGAAACTCTATCTTAATAGTTTTATCTTATTTACTTTAATTTTTATTATCTTATTTACTTTACTTTTTTACTTTTTATGTTATTTTAATGTTTTTATCTTTAATTTCATTTAACATTTTCTTTTTGTCTTTTTATCTCCTTTTAATGTTTCTTTTTATTTATACTGTAAAGCACTTTGAGTTACATGTATGTATGAAAGGTGCTATACAAATAAAGATTATTATTATTATTATTATTATGCTACATCCACAGCAATTTAATGGATAGAACTGCAGCGGAACCTTGTTCCTCAATTCAGTTTCCCGGATGGCGAGACTGACATCACGATTCTCAGCCAATAGAAGCGGTCCCGCTAAGCTAAGCCTCAACTCTAGCCTGGTACGGAGCAGGTTAGTTCAAACGTATATGTTGCTGTAGTAACTGAGCGAGGCTCAAGTCTAGCCTCATTCGTGGAACCGAATTTGAGCAAAATGAGCCAGGCTTGTCTTAAAAAGCCCGGCTTAATGAGTTAGCTTGCTTCGTGGAATACCCCCCAGGACTGGACTGATCTAAAGAAAGAACAGGTTACGAGAAGAAAGACTGCAAAAACATACAGGATAGATAATAAGTAATTCTTAAAGAGTATTGTGTAGACCCCTTAGCACTAATAATTATTAATATGTCTTTCAATAATTTGTTTCAGTTTGTCATAAAAGGTAAAAGAACAATTTAGAAACAAGTGAATTGTTTACATTATTACACAGTTGCATGAAATCCATTGTTGACATACTATTTTTCATACTTTATTGAGGAATGGATTTACTGATGGAATATAGCTGGTCCATGTCCTTTAGTAAAAGCTCACTATCTTTAGGTCACCAACAGTCTTTCTGCAGAATTTGTGCACCCTTTGTTAAATATATATATAAAAAATTGGACTGAGCCCCGGATCTTTACATACCCAGGCAACGCCCCTGTAGATTACATTTTAAAAGATGACAACACAAGTATAAATGAAATAAAAGAAATTGTAAATGAATTTAATCATTATTTTGTGAATGTTGGGCCCACTTTAGCAAAAGCGATTGAGAAAACAAGAAATACAGAAGAAATAGGTGAAGATATCAACAAAACATTTCACTCCATCTTTATTAGGGGAACTGAGGAAAAGGAAATTTTGGATATTTTAAATAAATTCGAAAACAAAAAATCCACTGATTCAACTGACATTGATATGTCATTGATAAAAGATACTATAGAATGCACAGTAAAACCAATTACACATATTTGCAACCAATCTTTTAAGACAGGTATTTTTCCCAATGAAATGGAAACAGCTAAAATCATACATATATATAAAAATGGAGACAGACACAAGCTCACCAACTATAGACCTGTTTCTTTGCTCCCTCAGTTCTCCAAGATTTTAGAAAAATTATTTGTAGACAGACTTGATAATTTTATAAATAAACACAGATTACTAAGTGATAATCAATACGGATTTAGAGCAAATAGGTCCACCTTGATGGCAGTGATGCAACTGGTAGAGGAGATTTCCACTGCAATAGATAATAGGGAGTATACTGTTGGGGTGTTTATAGACCTAAGGAAGGCTTTTGACACTGTAGATCATGGCTTACTCATGAATAAACTGGAGAGATATGGGATTAGAGGACTAGCATATTCATGGCTCAAAAGTTACCTAGAAGATGGACATCAATATGTACAAATAAGCAATATTCAATCGGATCTATTGAAGATCACATGTGGGGTTCCGCAAGGATCAGTACTAGGACCAAAACTGTTTATATTGTACATAAATGACATCTGTAAAGTATCTGAATGTATGAACTGTGTCTTATTTGCTGATGATACCAATTTATATTGCTCTGGACCAGGGGTCACCAACCTTTTTGAAGTTGGGAGCTACTTCTTGGATACCAATTATTGCGGAGGGCTACCAGAAAGAAGGTTGTTGGGGGGGGGGCGAACGAAAGTTGTTGAGCGGGGGGGGGGGGGGGGATTGGGTTTGTGTGCGCGTGTCAATTGCTAAGCGGGAAGGCCGCTAGCTACCGCGGACAATCGCTAATAGCAGCAAAAACATAAACGATGCAGCGCTTTGGTGCATGGCAATATAGTGAGCTGTTTTTAAAGCAAGCCCGCGGGCGACTCATAACGTCCTCGCGGGCACCACGTTGGTGACCCCTGCTCTGGACAAAGTTTAGAACAACTTCTGAATACAGTGGAATGGGAATTAAAAGAGTTTAAATGGTTTTATATGAACAAATTGTCACTGAATTTGAGTAAAACAAATTTTATAGTATTTGGCAATAGTCAAATCAAGAATAATATAAATTAGGATTGATGATATTTATATAGAGAGGAAATATGAAAACAAATTTCTATGTGTTATAATCGATCACAAATTATGCTGGAAACAACACAAACTGTAAAAACAAAAATGGCTAAAACTATTGCAATATTACATAAAACTAAAGATATTCTAAATCAATCATCACTCTATTTGCTATATTGTTCTGTCATAATCCCATACATGACCTACTGTGTGGAGATATGGGGAAACGCATATAAAACCAACACTAAACCAATATTCATGTTACAGAAGAAAGCTATAAGAATTATAAACCGATCCAATTATCATGAATCAACAAACAAAATATTTATTAATTTAAAAACCTTAAAATTCAGTGACCTAGTTGACCTCCATACAGCTTTGATACTGTACAAAGCACAAAAAAATATGCTTCTGACCAATATTCAGAAATTGTTTGAAACTAAAGTGACTACATATGAACTCACGTGAACAGGTATGTTTAAAAAAATAAGAGTAAGAACTAATGCAAAAAGTAGATGTATATCTGTCAAAGGGGTAAACTTGTGGAACAGTTGTGACAAGGACCTAAATATGTGCAGTTCACTTGTCAAATTTAAAAACATGCTTAAAAATAAGGTAATAGAAACAATTGTATATATGTATAACTTGTTATTGATTTTTAATAATAATGTATGATTGTTCTGGAGATAAGTAAAGTGTATTATTAATAACAATTGGAAAAAATATATATATTTGATTAAAAAGGGTAGTCAATATAAGCTAATGCTTCAGACTATACCTTTTTCGGTTATTGTTATCATTATTTTCACTATTATAACCATTATTATTTATTAAATATTATTATTTTACTTTCTTTTTCTTTCATGTAAATGTATTTGTGTACATATGTGTTTATATATGTTTATATGTATATGTATGTATATATGTACGTTTCTTTAAAAACCGAAATAAACTCTAAACTCTAAATGCACTTCTCTTGCTATGTTCAAATACCCTGCTGCTGCAGGCTGCTGATCTAGCTAGCTAACGGTTAATTAATTGGCTACAGTTATCCAAAGCTAGCACAACAGTCAGTAGTATAAATAAAACCACTGCACAAAGCCTGCCTGTTATCTTCTTTAAAACAAACTTTTTGCTAAAGAAACGTACAGGGCCTATAAACAACTGAGAGAAAACTTGGAGTAATGCATGTCTACTACATATAGACTTCAGGGAGAGCTACTCCTGTAAGTATCCTCAAGAAATTTATTCAGCCCATTTCAGAGGGACACACCAGCAAGCAACTTTAAATACTGGAGTCGAGATTGGACTACTGTAATAGTCTTCTAATTGGATGCTCTAAACAGTCCATAAAGAAGCTACAACTTGTACAAAATGCCGCAGCTAGAGTCCTAACCAAGGCTAGGAAATTCGATCATATTAGTCCCACTCTCGCCGCACTACACTGGCTGCCGATTAAATATCGCATTGAATTTAAAGTTCTCCTGTTAACCTATAAGGCGTTAAATGGTCTTGCCCCACAATATCTGAGTGAACTCATTGATTACTACAACCCATCTCGCCCATTGCGCTCCCAAAATGCTGGATTTCTCGTAGTTCCAAAAATTAGTAAAACTACAGCCGGAGGCAGAGCTTTCTCTTTTAAAGCCCCTCAATTATGGAATAGCCTTCCAGCTCCAATCCGAGACTCTGACACAGTTCCAATCTTTAAATCTAGACTCAAGACTCACCTGTTTAGTCAAGCCTTCAGCTAAAATTCCCCTTGTAAGGTGTAGGGGCTTGGGGGCCCCCAGACGTTGAGATTTCTGGTGATCTGAGATGTTGATGCTGTCATCCAGCTGTGTCTTGGCATCACTCTGTTTGTGACTATGACTTGACTGGAAAGCAATGTCTCAGTGAGCCCTCATGCCTGTGGTCACCTCTGAACCCCTCCCTTTAGTTATGCTGCTATAGATTAGTCTGCCGGAGCCACATGCTGATCACTGGCACGTGAGCTACGTACATTTAAATCAACGGTGGTTTAAATTCATGTCCACTCAGTCTGTATTATCTATCTTCTTGCATGGCTCTACCCAAGACGATTGGATACAGGCACCTGCAGGCACCTGGGGGATGGTCTGGCTGCTGGTGGATGTGCTGATACCGGGGTTCACCTGGGGAGTAACACTGCAGTCGGAGCCTACAATACCAGCATCACTGCTCCGACACGGAATGAAAGCCTGGCATTCATCAACAGACATTTACAGTGACAATATCAAAACCCAGAACTTTCAATTCTACCTTTTACCTAGTCTGATTGTGTGAATTATGTGTGACTTGTGTATTTGTGTGTTAACGGGCCGCCCAATGGAGGATGGGTTCCCTTTTGAGTCTTGGTTCTCCCGAGGTTTCTTCCTATTCCCCACCATCATAGGGAGTTTTTCCTCGCCACTGTCGCCTTTGGCTTGCTCATTAGGGTTCTGGACCCATAGTATTGTTAACCTTGTAAACCCTGTAAAGCTGCTTTGCGACAACTTGAGTTGTTAAAAGCGCTATACAAATAAACTTTGATTGATTGATTGAGTGCTATAGACTCCTGAACAGTCACCATTGACTTTTTGCTCCATCTCAGCTTCAAGGTTCCCCTGCTATCTGGGCCACCTCAGCCCTGTGTTAGACATGGTACGAGAGAGATACCCTTTGATCTGTCGTCTCCATGTCTTCAGTGATGGCCCAGCTACTCAATATAAAGAGAAGGGCAACTTTTACCTACTTTCAAAAGAGCCTTTCAAGAAAGGCTTCAAAGACATCAGCTGGAACGTCTTTGAGGCAAGTCATGTCAAGGGGGCTCCGGTTGGTGTTGGGACTACCTTTAAAAGGTTAGCTGACAAAATTGTCTTTCATGGAGGAGATATTCCTAATGCAGAGGCCATGTTGCACAAGTTGAGTAACATGGGCACTTTGGTAGAACATTTTCTTGTGGAAGAAGGAGATGTTGACAGGACAGTGCAGGAAATTATGGATGCGCCTGGAGGTTGAAGATGATGTAAAAGTGAAATGCATGCATAAGAATGGGACAAATAAGTTTCACTGGCCAAGTCCAAGAGAGGACATTAGCTGGTACATGGATGACCAGATTGTATGCCTGATGAAAGAGCCAAAACCTTTAAATAAGAGGTCCGTCCAGCTAGAAAAGACAGTGTGGAATTATATAGGAAAACACCTCGGCTGCTGGGTTATTCCATAACTTAGTGTTGGTGAAACATTTATGAAATCATTAGACTGAAAATGTTCTTGATATTTACTTGTTCAGTACATTTTATGGTTGAAGGTGGGGGACATGAGTTGCTTCTCTTTAATGAATTGTATTGTTGTTCACAGGTGTGATGTCCACCCTGTTTCTCCTCTGTCCACCCTGTTACCTGTGTGTTTTTTATATTAAATAAAAAAAACAATATGCATATCTTTGTGGTTACATGCAGGGAATGAACTGGAAACATTTAATCATTTAAGAATGGAACCAAATTTCATTACAATTCCTTTTTATTCTAAATGAAATGTACGGAAATTGCACTGTGACAAAATACAACATGTTTTTTTTTTTAGATAATGCTTGTTTATTAGTCCTTCCTTAAAATACATTTGCAGGATAAAGTGAGGGATATTTTGACTTTTAGAAAATATAAATATTAAAATAACTGCATTCAGAACACATATTAATAGAAATGAGAATGTCTTGTAACAGGTGACATGTCTCGTGCAAATAATTTGGTCAAAATTATTACAGCATAATATCTTGAGCTAGACCATGTAAATTTCTTATAGTTTAACAAGTCCTCCTGCAGACTAAATGATAAAATCATGGAAAGTTTTGCTATATAAAAGTTTTTTATATAAACTTACTGAGCTGAAATGGCACAGAATAGCAGGAATGACCCGTCCAATAGTGACACCTAAGATCAGGGGTACCCACACCTTTTCAGCTTGAGAGCTACTTATATGATGACTATATGATGACATACTCTTTATTTCCTTTTAGGATAAATAAGGTATTTTATTTATTTATATTTATAAAGTATTTTAAATTATTGCTAATTGTAGTGAGAATCACTCGCAGTCCACAATATCCTTCCAAGTTTCTGGGTCAAATCCTCGGTCATGGTTTCAGAGCACCGTGTGACTGTATTCCTCAATAGCTGGAGAGCTTTGACTGAAGATAATATTTCAGATTTGTTTTTAAAGGAATAAGCGGATTCAGCAAATGCCTCTTTTATCATCTCCATTGGAAGGATGTTTTTTGTTTAACAATGAAGTGACACCCGAAATGATGCTTGAACAGTCCGAAAATGCCGCTCCATATTTCCCTTCTTTGGAATAGCAACGGCACACTGACAGATGAGGCAAACACACTTATGACAGTGAAATATAGTGAAACAATCCTCCTCTCATTCTGTATGAAGTAGGTTTTAGGCTTCTTACTCGGACCAGCTACGGTACTCATACCCGGTTGCATTTAGTTTAAATAAATTGGAGGCTAGCTATGCAGCAAACTAAGTTAGCGTGGTTTAACGCACATGCGTAGGGTGTCAAAAGTTCAGACGTTCGATTGGCTACCCTGTATGTCAATCAAAAGACAACCGTCAGTGCAGATGGACGATAGCCTGTCATTCATCTATTTTTGTCATTCATCCCCTACTTTTTAATGTCATGCGATCTACCCACACTTCCTTCGCGATCGACCAGTAGACCTGGACGCATTGTCCGAATTGGAAGATATATATATATAACTGAGTATCATCTGCGTGGCAATGGAAACCAATACCATGCTTACGAATGATTATGCCCAGCGGTAGCATATACAATGAGAATAATATGGGGCCCAATACAGATCTTTGCGGGACACCATATTTTACCTTTCTATGTTCTGACCATTCGCTATTTACTAGTACAAACTGGCAACGATCTATCAGATAGTATCTGAACCAGGAGTGCTTGAACTCTTATGCCGATGAGCATCTCCAGCATATTTAGTAGAATATTATGATCAATGGTGTCAAAAGCAGCACTGAGGTCAAGCAGTATAAGAAAAGAAATGTGTCCTTTATCAGAAGATATTAAGAGATAATTTACTACTTAGTCAGTGCGGTTTCAGTGCTGTGGTGGGGACTAAATCCAGACTGAAATAACTCCAGGACATGTTCTGTCTGTAAGAAAGAAGACAGTTGTGAAGAAACTACTTCATCCAGAATTTTGGAAATAAACGATAAATTAGAGATTGGACAGTTTCTTGGGATTAAGACCAGGTTTTATAATTAACGGCTTGATGACAATACATTGCTGGGGCAGGTCCAGGGAACCAGCTGAACCCAGGTTGAAATCTTTTTTTGCGGTTATTTAACATGTCCTTTCTATGGTTGTTGAATTACGTAGGCTCGAGCTCAACTAGTGTCATTAATCACATCCATCAGTGGAGTTGTACATCTCACTAGTTAATTTATATTTGTAAGATCACAGCCAGAAATGATTAAGCCATGTCCTTATAAAGAGGGTTTGATAAATCAGTTACAGGGCTCTATCTGTTGTAATGTTTGGGCTAATGCATATTGTATCCATCTGGTTTGCTGCTGAAAATGCTTCTCTGCATTTATCCAACACTATGACCATGAGCACATTATGCTGGGGTATTCTATGTTACAGAGCATAGAATACTCCAGCTCACTTGGTCCACAGTCACACTTTCTATTAATGCCATCTGCAAATATATTGGCTAATGTACCACTATATAAAGAATGATAAGACATCATATCACTTCCCACAAATGTAAATCTTTCCAACTTTTTTTATTCTTCCATTTTCATATCTTACAGAGTGAAAAAACGTGATGATACAAAGGCTTTCAGGTGTAAGTGGTAATGCTAAGAGTACACCAGTGGAGTTACACTGATCAGACACCCCCACACGCATGTTACACTGATCAGACACACCCTCACAAGCATGTTACACTGATCAGACACACCCCCACATACACGTTGTTTAACCACAGTAATGCTGTGGTATTCATGGTGGAAGTCTTGTAATAAAAACAATACTCATTCATTTACACTATCCCATTTGGAAGTGTGAGATACCTTGCTGTCCTGCCAAAGATTGTTTTATGTGCTGAGAAGGAAGATCTGTGTGTGGCAAAATCAAATAACCCAAGAGATCAGAGTAAAAAATAAACTGCTACATGCACCCATCACCACAAACATACAGAGGGTTAGGGTTTAGATTAGGGCTGGGGTTTAGATTTGGGTTAGCTTTTCAGCTAACAATCTTTAAAAAGACTATTCAGACAAAATCATGTTAGTATTTCCATAAAATAACAAGATACGGGGATCGGTGAGAGTGAAAGTGAGAGTGTGACAGTTCTCTCTAGCTTATGATTTTAGAAAATTGCTGTTTAAAAAAAGTAATCTGTCTAAGTGCGACTTCTCTCCTTCGGCCAAGCTGCGCTTGGTTCCAAGGTTATATTTTGGACCCTTCTTTGAGATTGTTTCATTTGTTAATTTCCACCACAGCACTTGCCAGTGGAGGCCTGAGGGGCGGAGTCTTGGAGGTCCACTCCTGTTCGGCCACGCCCACTGGTTCCACCTCCACCTTGAGGGTCATTCTTGGGGAGTTTCTTAGCTACAAGAGAACAAAGTAACCTTAGTTACTAACTAGAAATATGGTATTGACATGAACACTCATGCAGTTTTAATCTCTAGAGTTGCACAAAGGGGAAAAGGTACTGCACAACCATCACCTGATAACAACGAATATTGTTGTCATTAATATTGCAGAAGCCCATAATGACATCACAGAAAACTAAAAATCCGCAAATTATCCCTCTGACTAATGATCAGATTTGAGCTGTGAGTATTGTGGTCAAGCTCAAATATTTCACACAAATGTTCTTTTTGAGTAATCACGGCACTCCCATAGCACACATTCATCATACTGGAATTTACTGGGTACTGCAATCACAACATGGTGCTTTGCTAGTTCTGTCCATACCATAGTGTAGACTGTAGTATCAGATTGGAAATGCACCTTCCTCATTGCTGAGCAGACAGGTTCATTTGGAACGTGTGCTTTAAGGTATATTTGGGTATATTTTTGGTATTTAATTCCTTTTTATTTTTTCAAACATCATTACATGTATCAAAAACATCAAATGTTTTTCAGACAAAACTGCAAAGTGTTTAATGTTATTTCTCTTGTCTTGTTTATTGCAGTCATGATTTCAGATGATTGCAAAATTTGTGAGATCTTAAAATGACCATAAACACCCTTCTGCTCTGAGCACACATCATTAGTGTGCTCAGACCTGCATATAGACACAAAAATGAAATTAAATTCAGATATTAAAACAAATAAGACAATAAAATATATTTTTCACCATCTCCCACTACTATGAGCTTAAACAGCTATACATAGTTTCAAACATGTGAAAAATACTTCCCTAGGCTCAGGGTAAAAGTCAGGGTCAGAGTCAACCCTATGCTTTGCATAAGGGGAGAGTGTTCATGTTACCGATGGCCATGAAGATCTCATTCACATTCACAGCAGTTTTTGCAGATGTCTCCATGAACAGCAGACTGTTGTCATCGGCATAAACCTGGGCCTCCTGTAACACAATAAAACACACAACAGATATCTTCAACACAAGTGGATCAATACAACAAACATCTGCGGCCCCACGCACACCACCGCCCCCTCCACCACACACTATACACCCCTCCCACACCCCTCCCCATCCTCTTGAACCCTACAAGCCCTCCATCTCTTCCATGAGCACTCAACACACACACAAACATGCATGCCCACCTGAAAGTCGACGGCACGCTTGCTGGCCAGGTCGGCTTTGTTCCCTGCCAGCGCGATGACGATGGTAGGACTTGCCTGTCTCTGCAGCTCCTTCACCCAGTTCTTTGCTCGCGTGAATGTGTCCTGAAATCACACCCACATCACATTCATACACTTGCGTGAATGCGTCCTGAAATCATACCAACAAGACATTCACACTCATGAATGTGTCCTGAAATCATTCCCACTAAACAGACGAGTGTGCGAGACCCAAGTGACTCACTGGTTAAGCCACTTTTTTGGTGGGGTGGGTAGGGTTTAGGATACACAGAGCTGCACAGTTCTAGAATGAGGCTTGAATACAATATGAGCTGACTGTGACTTATGAATGAATTTATGAATGTCACCAATTTATGAATTGGTGGGGTTATTCTGAAATTTTATTATTTTTTTCAAAAGACCAAAGCAGATGTTGCCATGACAGCTGTACATGGACAGAGCAATCATCCGTGCGCACTTATCCGGTCTGAGTGACATTCCCACATCACTGCTATATATACTAGTGGATGTGTCTCGTTCATTTCTGGCATACAGCTTGAGGTCATCCATGTAGAAGAGGGGGCTGGTGGCTGCTCTGTAGACTGCATCTGTTGCCAGTCTTGGTGGTGATCTCACTGAGGGCGTCTAGGCCTATGCAGCACAGCATTGGGGAAATGACATGTCTACACTACGGGGGTGTGTGCGGGCTCTTACTGTGCAAGTTATGTCGTACACTACTGAATCTGTGTGTATGTGTTCTTACTGTGTTAGTGATGTCGTACACTACTATGGCAGCCTGGGCCCCTCTGTAGTACATGGGGGCCAGACTGTGGTAACGCTCCTGGCCGGCTGTGTCCCAAATCTCAAACTTTACTGTCGTGTCATCCAAGCATACTGTCTGTGTGAGGAACGCAGCTAAACACAAAGGAAAAGAGCAACAGTTCAGATTTCCCACTACTTAACACCCCTTACTGCTGCCTTCATAAACCTGTAGTAACTTCCCCACTATACACACAAGATAATCCACAATGATGAAACATTACAATAACTATGTTCATATAATATGGAACATGTTCAGCTGTAGTAGCCATAAGGAAATCAGTGCTTGACTATTTGAACATAAAAAGTGGAAAAAAAAAAAGTGAGACTCTCTATGGGTTACTCACTCGTCCACTGCTGGGGGGTTAAAAAATGGTGAATAAACTCATCTTAAGTGTAAGTCTAAGAGATCACCAACATTCCCAGCAGGTGTGAAGTGAGCACTCCCTCACCTCCGATGGTACTCTCCTGGTACTCATGGAACTGCCCCTTGACGAAGCGCAGTACCAGACTGGACTTGCCCACAGCTGACTCGCCCAGCAGTACCAGTTTGAACTGGCAGATCTTGTTCCCTGCAGTTGGCCCGTTGAGTCGACCTGCCATGGTGTCTGCAGAGACACTCGTGCCGGGCCACAGGGACACCAAGAGACGGCGAAGAAGTGGGGGGTGTTAGGAGCGCTAATCACCCGGCAAAGCCCTCTGGGTTCAACTGGGTGGCTGTGTCTGGCTAGATACAGGCCTGCACTCCTGTACTCAACAGAAACAGGGAAGAATGAATTAAGATAACTGGTTAGGTAGATAACTATGTAGATATCAAGCCAAACAGGAAAAAACAGTTTGTGACACACTACTGGTTACAAATTTAGAGGAAAAAGTGAAAACTCCTGGTCTACAGTCAAGAGTTTAATTCACAGTTTCACAGACATGTGACTTGATAACCATAGTCCGTGTGCCAACAGCAGTGTTGCGAATAACGCTGTTAGGTAACGGAGTCATTTCATTTTGTCAGTAACGGGATAATAGAATTAATTACTTTTCCTGGCGTTACAACGCCGTTGACGTTACTGGTCATTAAAAGCGGTGCATTAGTAAAGGGTTTTTCAAACTATGAGCAAAAAAAAAGGGTCGCTAAAAAATTAATGTTAATATAATTAATAAATTATTATATTCATGTATTATACTTTCGCGAGTGACCGTAGCGCGCGACTGTGCGAACGGCGGAGGCGTTAATACTTGGCGATCGATCGCGATATACTTAAACTTACACACCCCCCCGCCAACAACTTGGCTGGGTCGCGTGAAAAATCATGGACAAAATGTGGGTCACCAGAAAAAAAGTTTGAAAAACACTGCGTTAGTATATATTGACATTACTAACAGTAATGCGAGCGGACCCCTGACAGGCTAGTGAGGAGTCACAGATCTCGATAGGTCACAGTTTTCGGTGTAACACCTGTTCAACTTAATGCTGCCTTAGCCAATCGCTTACTGACTTGTTATGGTAGCCAATCAGAGCCAGTGTTTTTACATGCGTGCCGAAGCACACCAGCGACACACGACACAAACGGAGAAGAGACAGAAATGGCGAGTCAGGAGCAAGCCGAAGAAAGATTAGCATTTTCAAGGTGGCGATATAAATATAAACAAGTTCCTGAATGTCTACCAGTCTGGGTATTTGATTTATTTAATTAAGAACAGAGGTTTTATTGTTAAGTTTACTTCTGTTGTGAACAAACCAGTTGTTTCAGGTTGAGAGAATTTAATTTAATTTGCTAGATATGCACTTTATATAGTATAACTGTTTACTTTTGCTCCCCCCCCCCCCCCCCCAAAGATTTGGGATTTTTAAGGATTTTATCCAGCACTGGTCTGTTAATGTGCAACAAATATCAAAAGTTAAACACCTTTCTGATTTACTCATTTCAACTGACTGAAAACTTTAATACAATGTCTTTGGTCGTCTTAGATGGACCGTTTAAAAGGTATTGAAATTGCAAAAAAAACAGTGCGCAGTGCTCTGGGGCCTTTACGACCGCCACTTGCGTCTATGTTAAGGTCATTTGTAGACGATGTCTTAGACGTTGCAGTGGTGACAGGAGTATATTTAAAATAACGTTTTTAAAATACATCTATTCCTGACGTAAACAAAGTTGTAGATGTTAGACTTGGTTGCCAGAAATAAGAATTTGCATATTTTGGCATTTAAAGCTATTGAAGAAAGAATTCCAAATATGTGAACGTGAAACGAACAAGAACCATAACTATAGAACCACCTTTTGTCCACAAATACGGACTTGTGCTAACGGGCCGCCCAATGGAGGATGGGTTCCCTTTTGAGTCTTGGTCCTCCCGAGGTTTCTTCCTAATCCCCACCATCATAAGGTTTTCCTTGCCACTGTCGCCTTTGGCTTGTTCATTAGGGATCTGGACACATATGATTGTAAAGCTGCTTTGTGACAACATGTGTTGTAAAAATCGCTATATAAATAAATTTGACTTTGACTATCTTAGTTAACCCATTGAACCAACTCTACACCACAGTGACTTGCCAACCAACATGGGAACTCAGGAAACCCAGAGCATACATGACTCTTGTCCCTTATAAGATCTGTGTCTGTTCCCCTGGGATTTAAGTCACCAGACAGTATATATCCCAATTGCAATGAAAGGTCAGTCTTCTAACTGTTGCTTCTTTCTGTCAAATCACTGGCCTGTATGATAGCA
Organism: Brachyhypopomus gauderio; assembly: GCF_052324685.1. Lineage (NCBI taxonomy): Eukaryota > Metazoa > Chordata > Actinopteri > Gymnotiformes > Hypopomidae > Brachyhypopomus > Brachyhypopomus gauderio. Next base: position 2,681,376 of record NW_027506876.1, on the reverse strand, counting down.
AACATCAGAGGTTTATACTGCTGTAGTTACTACAATACACTACAACGAAGAGTAAATGGTTTGAAATAGCTGCATGTGCACAAAGCACAGTCTGTATGCAGCCACTTTCTGTAAAAATATAAATATAAAATACAACAGATTAGAAACATTACTGCCTAGACAGCTGAAGTATATTAAATATTTTGAATGGGCCAACAGCTTATGTGGGAAATCAGATGTACTTAAACTTTAGAATTATCTGATCATCATACATGCAATCAATGATGGCATCAGTCTTCTATGTAGTTGGCACGGTTACTTTTAACAGACCTTCAATAAAAACTACATCTCAAGGGATGCACTGTTCATGCTACTGGCTACGTAAAAATATATTTTTTTTAATGAACTGAAACATCTATGTAAAAAAAAACATCTAACTAAACAATTCAGCATTGTTCAGTGAAGCAAAAAACATCTACTTCTGTAGTGCAAAGAGGACGTTGAAAAAGTTTAGTCACGCTATAATAGCGAAATTCACTAATGACACAACAACGACGGACTACATGTCTATTACCAAAACACGTGACTTTAAACGGAGTTATACTCAAAGAACCACACGCAAGACTAAGATAAAGAGCAAAGGTGAAATAGATCAGGGCGGTCAAAGCTTGGTCCTATTTCTGCGGGAAGCCTGACGTTTTAGGACGTTGCTGTGCTGTCTTTTACGCTTCGTATAATATGAAGGCCGTGTCTTAATTTCAGCAAGGAACTGAGGAGACTTCAGACCGAGACTCCTGCTCACCTGACCTTTGAGAGGTGGAAAATGAAACTGTTCAACGTATAGACGGACAGTCCCTTACACTGGTTAAAAGTCTACGAGACCAAGCGACTGCTCGCAACGTATTTAACAAGCAAAATATGTGGTTTTCCATTTGAAATGTTTAATCACGTTAACTACCAAGCTACAGAGAAAAGCTAAAGCTAAGTTTCCAAAAATTATAGGCTGCAGATAACACAACGACCTGAAACCGAGACCAAAATATAAACTGTGGTTTAGCTTTATATGTATCTACGATTCCAGCAGCAAAATAAGAAAACCAACACAGACGTCGAACATTTAAAGTAAACACGTTATCTAGCTGATAACACCTGAGGTAACTCGAGTAACTGATCCCAGCGGTAACGAACCAGCCAGTCCGGCCGCAGCTCCATGAATTCAACCATTATACCAATTACAAGTAACGAAGCCCCAGTGATGCCCTGTTACCCCGGCCGAGCTGCTCACACAACTGCCCCAGTGATGCCCTGTTACCCCGGCCGCGCTGCTCACACAACTGCCCCAGTGATGCCGTTACCCCGGCCGAGCTGCTCTCGCCCCAGCGCTGCCCCTCACGGCACACATCCCGTTAGCAGGCTGGCTAACGCGCGAGCCTACTCTCAACCACACACACGTCCTCGCGCGCCACCAGGTCACCCACCTCAGCGTGGAGATCGTAACGTTCTTAGAACGCCGTTCCCCCGCAACAGAGCCGCCGCTCGTGCTCCGCGCTAAAACATGAACGCGCTCGGCGTTTGTCGGCCTTCTTTTCCGTCCTAAGTAACTTCCGCATACGGGGAACACAGGAGATTGTAAGTTAGGCAATCAGAAGCGGCGTTACCTACGTGACAGCCTACGTCAATGATGACGACAAACCAATGGGAATCTCTCTCTCTCTCTCTCTCTCTCTCTCTCTCTCTCTCTCTCTCTCTCTCTCTCTCTCTCTCTCTAATTTTGTGTTTTCCTTGAAATCTCATACTTTTATTTATCAAATGAGTTGCAAAACTAATAGAAATATAGTCCAGACATTGACAAGGTAGAAATAATGTTTTTTTTTATTTGAAATAATTTTCTACTTTAAACTTTGCTTTCGTCAAAGAATGCTCCCTTAGCAGCAATTACAGCATTGCAGACCTTTGGCATTCTAGCTGTTAATTTGCTGAGGTCATCTGGAGAAATTTCACCCCATGCTTCCAGAAGCCGCTCCCACAAGTTTGATTGGGTTGATGGGCACTTTTTTTTGTACCATACGGTCAGTGGCGGAGCTAGACTTTTATCCTTGGGGTGGCCAGAGGGTGGCCAAAGCTATTTTAGGGGGTCCATAGACTATGACAATGTATATTTAAGAAAAGCATTCAATTGCAATCAATTTATATCAAGTACATCTTAAGCACACAGGAGATCAGATTTGTGTATGAAATTTGCAGTTTTTTAACAATGTGCAAAATGTACAACATGTAAAAGTAAAAACACAGATGTGCTACTTCTGGCATATCTGGCAGTTAAATGTGTTCAGTTCAGTCCAAATATACGAAATAGGAAAGCTGCTTTCAGCATTCCCTCGATCAGTGAGTGACTGTTTTTGAAATAATTGATTGCACTTGAGTACATATTTTCAGTAACTTACATCACTGATACGGTTACACAAACTTAAGTCGGGGCAAAGAAACCACTGTAGATGTAATGTGTAGTATAATATTATTTTTCCTAGAAAAGTGTCTTTTTTTAACTATTTATTTATTTGCAATATGTAAAATTATAATATAGTTCATTCATAATATTACCCACACCTACAAAGTAAAAAAAGAAAGGAAAATGTTTTATAAGCTGCACCGGGCTAAAAGCCGCATATATCTACTGAACTGAACACATTTAACTGAACTGGGGTGAGTTTCCCAAAACGTGAATGTTTTGGGAAACTCACCCCTGATCAGTTTCTGAACGGTGCCTGTAGCATTTCACGTGCGACAGTTTTTGCTTTCAGCCGGTGTTGTGGGGCATTCCGACAACCCTCGTTTATCCGCATAAAGACGCTACAGATTATATTGTCGATTTATGTTTCTATACATAAATAAGAGCTAGACTTTAATTATCCATCACAGCAAACGACATTATCTATGTCCAAAGACACACTGGCTCAAGGGTGTTGATTATTTAAAATAAAATACACACTGGCTATACCGAAGTTCACCTCTGACCACAACATCGCAGTATTACGTCTAAATATCTAGTTACGTCTAAATATCTAGTGCTCAATGAACTAAGTTAGTCACTGTAACTCCCGAATGTCATCTGTAGCGTCTTTATGCGTGTGCAAACGAGGGGACTCTGAATTTGTCACAACACGTTCATTTGAAAAAAATTCTCCGTCGTGCCTGCTGCTTGCATGTGATAAATGAAATTGAGCATTGAGTATTATTACCGATTACAAAATGCAATTAAAGATGTTCGATGCGGTGACATGTCAGTCATCTGGGGGGGCACTTGGGGTGGCCAATCAGAATTCAGGGGGGTCCAGTGCCACCCCGGCCCCTGCTTTGGCTCCGCCTATGCATACGGTCAAGCTGCTCCCACAACAGCTCAATGGGGTTGAGATCTGGTGACTGCGCTGGCCACTCCATTACTGATAAAACACCAGCTGCCTGCTTCTTCTCTAAATAGTTTGTGCATAATTTGGAGGTGTGCTTTGGGTCATTGTCCTGTTGCAGGATGAAATTGGCTCCAATCAAGCGCTGTCCACAGGGTATGGCATGGTGTTGCAAAATGGAGTGATAGACTTCCTTATTCAAAATGCCTTTTACCTTGTACAAATCTCCCACTTTACCAGTACCAAAGCAACCCCAGACCATCACATTACCTCCACCATGTTTGACAGATGGTGTCAGGCACTCATCCAGCATCTTTTCAGTTGTTCTGTGTCTCATAAATGTTCATCTGTGTGATCCAAACACCACAAACTTTGATTCGTCTGTCCATAACACTTTTTACCAATCTTCCTCTGTCCAATGCCTGTGTTCTTTTGCCCATATTAATCTTTTTCTTTTATTAGCCAGTCTCAGATATGGCTTTTTCTTTGCCACTCTGCCCTGAAGGCCAGCATCCCGGAGTCACCTCTTCACTGTAGACGTTGACACTGGCGTTTTGCGGGTACTATTTAATGAAGCTGCCAGTTGAGGACCTGTGAGGCGTCGATTTCTCAAACTTGGGAATGTACTTGTCTTGTTGCTCAGTTGTGCAGCGGGGCCTTCTACTTCTCTTTCTACTCTGGTTAGAGCCTGTCTGTGCTCTCCTCTGAAGGGAGTAGTACACACCATTGTAGGAAAACTTCAGTTTCTTGGCAATGTCTGGCATGGAATAGCCTTCATTTCTCAGAACAAGAATAGACTGCCGAGTTTCAATTGAAAGTTGTCTTTTTCTGGCCATTTTGTGAGTTTAATCGAACCAACAATTATAATGCTCCAGATTCTCAACTAGCTTAAAGGAAGGTCAGTTTTATAGCTTCTCTAATCAGCAAAACTGTTTTCAGCTGTGCTAACCTACTTGCACAAGGGTTTTCTAAATATCCAATGGCCTCCTTACACAGTTAGCAAACACAATGTACCATTAGAACACTGGAGTGATGGTTGTTGGAAATGGGTCTCCATACATCTATGTAGATATTGCATTAAAAACCAGACGTTTACAGCTAGAATAGTTATTTACCACATTAATAATATATAGAGCAGTGGTTCCCAAAGTGGGGGGCGCGCCCCCTAGGTGGGGCGCGGAGCTATTGCAGGGGGGGCGCGGAGCTTGAAAGTAAAACGTGCACATGTGTCAATATTAGGGATGCACCGATTCCGATATTAATATCTGAAAAAATTCTAGATCGGGTATCAGTGACAATGTGACCGATCCATTAAAACAGATCTATTCAGTCTAATTCTATGCTTGTAACGCTTTTCGGAGTTACACTCCGACACGGACAGAAAACTTGGACAGTTAACAGGCGAGTGAAACACGAAGCACACAGAGAAGAGGTGAATCACTGACTCGTACTCGCGCTGGTGCTATTCCACTTAGTCCGTTTATGTGCTGGTTGACCAAAATAAACCTGGGCTCCATCATTACTTGACTGTTCATACATGAACTGGTGAGTTGTCCAAAGCTCATTGAATGCGTTACTTACAGAAATAAAATAAAGATAAAATAAAGAGCAGTGGTTTTCTACGGCAGAAAGCTAAATAACAACAATATTCCATACGCGCGCTCAACTCGCTCCCTTAAAGAGACAGTACACATATTTCTGGCCGTTACATGCTTTGTGCTCTGCGTGATGTCAACGCTAGCAAACTAGCCGCATAGGTATTGCTGTTTCTCTTATTTCATCTCCTTATTTATTTTAAATGATATTTAGAATTCTTGAACCATTTCAAAGGTTTCTTGCAGTTTATTTTTTTCATGTTTGACCAAAGATGTGAACCTATTGTTTTTGTCTGTTTCAGGTTCTTTGGTATTTTACATTCAATGTTATATTCATAATTGCCCTGACTGAACAAATGCAAGTTGTGCTTTTTTTTTTACATGTTTTTATGTGTGTTTAAGTGTGCTATACTGGTGCAGAGTTTTCAATAAACTTGTAATTCAGTATGTCTGTGTTTAAAAAAAAAAAGTTTTAAGTCGATTCAGCACTGTTTTATCAGATCGGTATCGGATCAGTATCGGCCGATACCAAGCCTCAGATAGATATGAATGGGTATCGGAAGTGAAAAACATGAATCGGTGCATCCCTAGTCAATAGGGGGGGGGGGGGGGGGGGGGGGGGCGCAAAAATATTCTCATCTACTAAAGGGGGGCACGGCAGAAAAAGTTTGGGAACCACTGGTATAGAGTGTATTTTTGATGCATTTAATGTTAGCTAAATTGAAAAAAAAACTGATTTTCTTTCAAAAATAAGAACATTTCTAAGTGACCCCAAACTTTTGAACGTCGCGGAACTTTTCTCAGTTAACCATTTTGTGACGCACCGGTTACACTGACGGACGAGTGGAAAATGGACACAAATTAAGTATTATATCGCGATCTATTGATCGCCGGTGGTTGGCGCCAGAGCGAACTAGTAACTCATTGAATCATAGATGTGGATCAGAGGTAAATAAACTAATCTTTTTTTCGGCATGAGATATCAGAAGTGTGGCGTGAGAGCGTGTGAAGACAATCAAATGTGTGTGTCTCACACTCAATGCATGAGAGTTGGCAACCCTGTCATCTGCTATATCTCCACATGCGTCTTCCATATCTCCATAGGTGTACGTGTTTGTCACGTAGGGCTACGCCCCCTCTCGTAGCTGTCACTCTGGGTTCCCTCATGTCTGTATTCCCTGCCTGTTTATCCCGCCCTGCTCGTTGTCTCTGTGATTTCCCATTGTTTGCCATGCCCCTGTTATCATTGTTCGCACCTGGTCCTGTGTATAATAGTCCCTGTGTCTCCCATGTCCGTATCAGTCTTTTTGTTCAAACCTGTGCCTAGTCTATCCTGCGCCTTTGTGTTATCCGTCTCCCGTGTGTTTTGCCTGTTCTCCCTTAGTTAGTCTACCTTGTTGTTTTCCGTGCCCGTTGTCATGCCGTTGTACATTTCATGTTTGGACTGCCCTCCCAATATGACCTGCACCAGTTATTACGACTCTGATTATGGAATTTCCTTTAATAAATCTCGCTCTCCTCAGCGTTTGTGTCCGCCTCCCTGTTCTGCCCAGCGCAGATCGTTACAGTGTTTGTGAATGTAGGTCATACACTTTCCATCTCCAGGCAGAAAAAAGTCCTCAATGGGATTGAGGAATGGAGAATATGGAGGGAGATAATCAACTGAAAAGCGTGGGTGGGCAGTGAACCAGTTACCAACCAGAGCAGCCCGGTGGAAACTTACATCGTCCCAAACGACAACATACCTGAGCTGCTCTGGACCATCTATCTGATCTGGTGGAATGAGTGTGTTGTGTAGGGTCTCCAGGAATGTGATTAGATGGGCAGTGTTGTAGGGGCCAAGGGTAGCATGGTGATTGATGACCAGAGGTGGAAAGAGTACTGAAAAATTGTAATTGAGTAAAAGTATCATTACTTTGCCTAAAATCTACTCAAGAGTAAAAGTAAAATTACCCATCTCAAAATTTACTCGAGTAAAAGTACAAAATTACTTCATTTAAAATGTAATTTGAGTAAAAGTTACTTAGTTACTTTCAGTTATTTAATGCATGGATGAATCATGAACCAAATTCAGCACAAGTTGTTTTAATCGATTTCAAAGTGTATTTAAGTGCACATCCACGCTTGCAAAAAGATCAGCTGGGCTCAGGAACATACTTCCTCACAGCACAAGGACAGTCACAACCTGTACCATAAAGTGCAAACAATTTTCAGTCCTATTGTCCAACGGACAACACTATGATAAGAATAAAGAAATTTAAGTTACAAATTATCCAAAAAACAAAATGCACACAAAATTAAGTGCCCACAAGATGCCACAAATCAAACAAAAATGCAACAGGATTCCACTACTCACAATAAAATGCCCACAGGATCCCACATCAAAAATTTAAAAATGCTCATAGGATCCCACAATTTAAAAGTAAGTGCTCACAGGATCCAACTATTCAAAATACAGTGCCCACCGGATCCCACTATTCACAATAAAATGCCCACAGGTTGCCACAACTCAAAATAAAATATAAAATGACCACAGGATCCCACATCTCAAAATAAAACAAGATGCGCACAGGATTCCACTATTTAAAATGCTCATAGGATTCAACTATTCAAAATACAGTGCCCACAGGATTCCACTTTTCACAATAAAATGTCCACAGGATCCCACAGAACCTGATAGATAGAAGATAGAATAGAAAGATAGAATAGTCTCATCCTTTTGGAAAAAGTGCACCAGATTATGACCTGATTATGAGACAATGGACAGGGCGTGCACAAGGCAAGGCCACGCAATTGGCCTTCAGTTCTGGGACTCAGAAGTTTACATTTCTGCCCACGTTTAATTTTTCACCATCAATATTTTTTACTCAGTAATGTGAGGGCATTCAAATGTAGTGAAGTAAAACTACTTGGGTCAAAATTTACTCAAGTAAAAGTAAAAATTACATATTTCAAAAACTACTCAGAAAATTACAAATTACTCATAAAAAGTACTCAATTACAGTAATTTGAGTAAATGTAATTAGTTACTTTCCACCCCTGTTGATGACACCGTGGTGGGTAATTGCTGCACACATAGTAGTGATCCCTCCTCGCTGGCCAGGAACTTCAACAATGGCACGCTGGCTGATGATATTCCTTCCCCTCCTTCGTCTTTTTGTGAGGCTGATGATTGATCATCAATGAAGATGAATTGGTGCTCCACTGCATCCACCTCTAGCTCAAGGATTCTCTGAAACACACATGACAGTATCAGAAATAGACATGGAGGAGTCACTATTGTGAAGCACAATCATTATGATTACAATACTGAAATATGTATAATTTATACAGTGTTGAGTGTATACATCAGTTGTGAGATTGTATAGGACTTACTTGCACATAGTTATATCGCAGTTCTTTGACTCTTTCTGAATTGCGTTCAAAAGGCACCCTGTAGACCTGCTTCATCCTCAGATTATTTCTGCACAAGACACGGTCCAGCGTTGATAAGCTTACCCTATCAATATTTTGAAAAATCTCGTTGTTTTCTATTATTTTTCTTTGTATTTGCCGTAATGTTATGGCATTATTTTCTAGGACCATGTTCAGGATTTCAGTTTCCTGTTCAGGAGACAAAAGACGTTTCTGTCCACCTTGTGTTGGTAACCTTTCAGTTCTGCAATACAAATAGTAAAATACTGTAAATACTGTGTAATAATACAAAATAGGAATACATTTCCCACATACTGTTCCCTACAGAACAGTCCACAGGCAATACTGTACTCATTGAGCACTGTATTGATATGCAGTATTGCAGTTTCCTACTGAGAGTTGATTTCTTACCTGTTCTCATTACGGAAAGTCCAGATGATGGATGCTACAGTGTACCTACTCAAATTTGGCTGTACTCTTTGCCCAGCCTCCCTCATTGTTAGACCATGGTTGGCCTTCCTTGTCGTCCTCCTCCTCTTACTCTTACGGCTCTGTTTCCACTGTTGGCATCCATTGCTCCAAAACAGAAGAGCTCACCTTTTGCTATTATATGCTAAAGCTCTGATTGCTGGTTGTAAACATGTGTGACAGGTGTTTGCTAATGTGATGAGTCAGTGTGCATAGTAGGACAATTAACTTTAGAATTTTGAATAACAGTGTGTTCCTTGTGAAAACGAGATTTTCTTCATGAAAGTTATGCCAAATGCAGAAAATTGTGTGTAGTCTTTTGAAAAAAGTGTTCAGTTCTAAAGTGTGTTTTAGAACTGAAATTTGAGTGTAAAGCAGGAATTGTGCTTGTAGTTTAGTAGAATTGGTTCAGGGGGTTGGTGCAATAGTTACATGTTGTGGTCATTGTGTCTCAATTACCAGTATTATTGTGTAAACAACTGAGAAAAACTGTAAAAGTGGCTTTTTAAACAAATAATTTAACAATGTTAATGAATGAAAACAAATTTGGATGTTTTGTTTTGTATATTGTTTTTGCATATTGTTGTTGTGTAGGCTAGTTTTTTCTGCCAGGGCGCTTTGCCTTCTTATTCATATTCCAAGTTTCACATTCTTTTACCACTGAGAAATGTAATATTATATTACTTCCTCAATACAAAAATGAGTCCCGATTTTTTTCTCCTTTAGGATTTAAGACAATATGATGACATTTTATGTCCGATTTATGCAGCAAGGGTTCACAAACTTTCAAGTTGATCAGTGTGGATTTTGATATCTATCCTGAAGTCATACTAGTATGTGTACTTTGATATATGTATATGTATGATACATGCAGCCCCGTCGACAGGGGGGGACAACCGGGTCTGTTGTCCCGGGCCCCAGGGCCAGGGGGGCCCATCAAAGAGCCCAGCAATTTATTTTTATTTAAAGTCTATAATTTAAAATAATCTTGAAATCTTTCATTAATATAAAATTCTGTACTCAAAATAAGCTCAATGGCTAAAATATGTTTTTTTAACCTATCTGCATATTTCCCATTAAGTGCATACACCCCCGCCTCCCACTTAAAAATGGTTTGATCCAGCACCGACTGTAGCCGGTGGGGGGGGGGGGGGGGGGTTGGCGAGTGTGTAAAATGGAGACAAATTAAGTATTATAGTGCGATCGATTCTTAGTGTTGACTTGCAACTTCCGCAGTAGCCCAAAGTAGCCCAGCGACCCCAGAATTTTTACCTGCGGCAGGATTTTCAAACAAGCCCAATTTGGCGTGAAAACCGCAAACCTGGCAACTCTGACGGGCGGTGCCATTGCGATTACGTAATTTTCGCGTCAAGTATAAACCAATAAGCTGTCAGAAACAGCTTTGATGTGTGGCTATATTATATACTATATTGTCTGCTACAGAGGAAATTCAAATGACGTAAGCGGGGGGGTCACATGAAACTTTCTTGTCCCGGGGCCCGGGCTCCAGCACGACTGTCAACGGGCCTGGATAGATGTATGATAAATGTATGATATATATGTATGATATAATCCCAATCTCTTCTGGTTGTTTTTTGTTTGCCATATGTTTAATATCACAGTTGTAGATATATCATTTATATAGATATATCATATATATCATTTAGACAACAGTAGAAACACAGCAATCCTTTTGAAAGCATTCTAAAATAACTTCTGCTTGCAAAAGGTGTACATCAACATGTTTTATTATGCTTTTATTGTGACACAAATCTTGAAATCAATTATCACCTCAATGGACATTTACACATCTGCATTATGTTCAAGATGTGCAGATGTAAAACATGAAAAAGTTAATGCAAGCATAAATTATTGTAATAAATATCAATAAATGTGTACAGATTTTCACTTTGCTTCCCTTCTTCAAGTGGCTGCCCTGTAGAGAAATCAATAATGCGTCCTCCTAAACATAGACTAAGAAGAAGGGACATCCGTAATGACAGCATCACATCAAAATGCATAAACAAAGTCAATTTTGAACATAGGAGCAGATCTCTCATTATTCAAGTGGTGTCTATATTACAATGGATTCAAATCACACCAGCAAACATTTCACCATATTCGGTAGGGAATTCATCTGAATTATAATCAAATTAAGTAATGCATTAATATTTTTTTACTTAAAAAGGACCACTGCAAATCCCACAATGAACATCCATTTCAACATCCATGTCTGTATGCACATATTGGAAGAACAAAAAGAAGTTAAATTATCTGATGACTGAAAAGGAAAAAAAATGCTTCCATATTCAACACAGAAGCTAATTAACATTTGTCTTAAATAGCTATAGATTACATATATTTCTTCATAGCTAAAGCATGTTGGAAAAGAAATTAAAAAAGACCAACAGAAGTGTTGTTTAGCCTGTGCAAATTCAGCAGGCAAAAACAAGCAAACTCAAAGGGTTTCCCCAAACCCGGTAGTGTGTTATAATGAATATGTACAGGGCTTTGTCAATCAGAAAAGGTGCGGCATCGGAGACAAGCAACAAGGGACATGTGTCAAGTCTGATCACACTTAGAACAACATGTAGGCTGATAGGTTGCAGCAGTGCCAGAACTAAAGATATGAGTGCACTCAACAACCTGGACCAAACCACTGTTTATGTGGAAAAGTCACAATGTTTTTCATGTTGCAAGCAAAGGGCAAACACATTAAATAAAAACATAATACAAAGTAATATATTACTATAGCTTGACTTTTTACATGCCTCACATACTCTTTATAGGCTCAAACAAAATATACCTTTATCAATATAGGCAGATAATTTCTCAAGAGATAGCAAAGCAGTCCATCTTGCTTTAAAGAGTCACATTTATCTATTTATATTATCTTCCATAGCACATGCTAAGTTTTTATTGTAGGGCTGAGCTAGTAGCATCAATTATTCACGTGAATGGTAGTAAAAAGTTTTTAATATCTCTTGATATAGGAGGTAGTCCATCTCAAGCCATTCCCTATACTCTTTAAATAAGTACATCAATACTATTGTCTTTTGAATCCAGCCTATTAAACTCATTAAAGCTGAAGCAGCACTGAAGGTGTGTAAACAAGCACCACTTGTGCTGACAAGAAAAAAATCAGTAATAAGGGCACAGAAAGGATTCGGTAGCAAAAGGAAATATGAGATGAATCAGAGGGAAAGCATAAGAGTGATGAATGAGAACGATGGAGCGGAGAGGAAAAAAAGAGAAAAGGAAAACATTTTCTTCCCCAGTTGACAAACCATGTGACATTAAATACAAAATGTGTGTTTTTTCAAGGTCTGAAATAACAACGACCTGGCCTTTATTATGGTCAATAGGGCTAGGTTCCTTTTAGTCAATTCTGGTCTTATATAAAAAAAGAAAAACAAACAAAAAAAACCCCATCTTGGTCTTGGTGATCAGTGATGGTGATAATATCTGTTTGCTACTAAACTAGGATGGGTGGAGGTTTAAGGGTCTATCCACTCAGGGGGTCCTCACGATAGTGTATGGCATAGCGTAACTTCTCCAACATCACATCAAGGGAGGAGTATTGCGGCAGCTTCACCATAAACATACAGGTTTCTACTCGAATGTAACGCAAGTCTGGTGAACCTAAAACACAAAAACATTTCTGTTCACTAATAACAGTTTTACTAGCAAAAGCAGTCTCCAGTGTGAAAAGTAAAAATCCTTATTTTTAGTATCAATTTGATTAGCTACTTTGTATGAAACATTGCACATTTTTATCCACTATCTTATTACAATTACAATAAGAGGGCAATAATCAGTGGCTAGATGTGATCTGAGAGGAAAAAGCTTGTTTGTCCTTTCATTTGCCATGTCTTATTTTACTCATCCACAACATAGAATGGAAATGCAGTGTACTGTACATACCTACAGCACCATCTGGTGGAGCTATCTTCATGGGGTACGGAGGCACATGTGCAGTGTCTGGGCCTCCATCTTTGCAGGGGCACGTGAAAGGAATGCGCTCCTGATTGCAGGCAAATTTAATGAACTTGCAGAGTTCCTCTTGTGTAAACATCTCCAGTGCAGCCCAGAAAAACTCAATGTGTTGGTCTGTCTCCATGAGGCCCACCTGGTACATAGTGTGAGCCTAAAGAAAGATATTATGATCAATCAAAGTATGTGGTGAGGACTTGAGGGTAAGGATGCTTCATTTAGCTGTAATAAAGAACCCCTAACTGAGTTGGAAAATAATACTTCGCCCCAAAATGCCTAGCTAGAAGTAAAACATTTTAAAAATGAAAACAGAAATGTAATTTATGTACAGACATTATAAGAAGAGATTTCACCTTAAGGAATTCCAGGCTGATGTAGGGGAGGCCACAGGTGCGTAGCTCCATCTCTAAGGGGCTAAGAGTGGTGAGGAGCTGCAGAGGGATGATGGAACCAAGGCCTGCACGCACAGCACTCATACACTCCACACTCTGCAGCTCCCGCAGGCGCAGAGCACGTACCGCCCGTGCATACCTATCTTTGTTCTCCCAGCTGAAAACAGAAGACAAATGGTGTATCTTATGTGAAGGATGGAGTGGATTTGCTGTAATTCGTTTCAAGAAAGTATTCAAATTTGTTTTATTTTTTAACTACAAAAGCAAATATATTACAGTAGCCAAGTTAAAATGATCAGATGGTAATGACAATATGTTTTTGAACAGCTTGTGTGCAATCATTCAGGGTATGTTCTGGAAGAGATAGCTACATTACAACCTCATTTAACATTTCTCTTTAACAATAGAAGTAATGCTAGTATTTAGGCCAATGGTGTTAAACATACGGCCCGGCCCGCCAGGGGGCTCAGTCCAGCCCGTGGAATAAACCTGCATTATTAAAGAAGTATAAACTCCATTTTAATTAAAATCCTATATTTCCTATATTGTCCACTAGCGATAGTCCATTCTATCACTTTACCCACATTTTCTGTTGACCCTGGCACCGTCTAAAGTGAAGTGGACACAGAGTGTCGGAAAGAAAAATGGAAAGTTCATGTGTTCAGAATTGCTTCTCAGATGTGGAATATGTCACTGTAATCAGATTTTATGAATAATGCACTTAAATGTTTAACTGAGTAAAAGTGTTGTTGAAATTGCACATACTTTTCTTAAAAAGTTAAAATTATAAGTAGAAAGTTGTTCATAATATATTTAGTAAAAGGACAATTCATATTCATGAATTCTGTATATTCATATAAAGATTTTTATAATTTACTTTGCACTAATACAAAGAAAAAAAAGTGGACTTATTGTTAGTTCCATGTAATTTTGGAATGAGTTTACCCTAAGATCCAATTAACTTGTATGCGGCCCCCAGATCAATCAATATCAGTACGGAGGCCCCCTGCTGGCCTACTTCCTCCAACTTAATGAGGACAAAACGGAAGTTCTCCTTCTGGGCCCAAAGGCCGCAAGACAGAAAATACCAGATATAATGCTTAATCTTGCAGACTACCCCGACTACCCCAAATCTCTGTGTCATACTCGACTCTGACTTATCATTTGATAAATACATAGATAATACTACTAGGATAGCTTTTATACATATCCACATCAAAAATTGGTGCACGCCTTTGTTATCTCCAGATTAGACTAGTGTAACTCACTACTGTCAGGATGCTCAAATAGGAATCTAAATAAACTTCAAATAATTCAAAATGCCGCAGCCAGAGTTCTGACTAGAACTAGAAAATTTGATCATATCAGACCAGTCCTATCAGCCCTGCATTGGCTGTCAGTTAAATTCTGTTTAAAATTCTTTTATTAACTTATAAACACTGCATGGGCTTGCTCCTGAATACCTCCAGGAACTTATTTCCTAGTATGAACCCCCACGTCCACTAAGATCACAGGGTGCTGGCCTTTTATTAGTTCCAACAATTAATTAGGTAACAGCAGGGGGAAGAGCCTTTTCTTATAACCCCCCCCCCCCCAGCTTTGGAATAACCTTCCAGAATATGTCTGGGACTCTGACCATATGACCTCATCCAGAGCTAGTTTTTCCTGTTTTATCTTCTCCACATGGCTGCCCGCCTACCCGAGGAACACTGAGATGAGGAGAGACGAGCTTTTCCAGAGATCCATCCTGGACCGGCCACCTCCTGCCTAACCAGATATGATGAAGGATCAACCCACTGCCCTGTCTAACCAGTGTGGATGAAGGATAAACCCACTACCCTTGACCCTCTCACCATGCTGAATTCTCTATAATGAAGTGATTATTATGTAGTAATTGTTGTCAGTCAGCTGCTGCAATGTGATATATACATTGCAGGGTTAGTTTAATCCTCCATGCCAAAGGAACAAAGATAATGTAATAACTAAGTGTATGGCACACACCCTCACACATGGGGGCATGTATAGGCTCATTTGGTATGGTCTGCTGAGTACATATGTCTGTTCTTGTTGTTTTGTTGAAAGACTATTTTAAGCCTCTGTTAGCCTGTTTTCAATGCTTTTTCTTCCGTCATTGACATGAGAGTATTTAAACCTTCATGTTTTGCCAAGTATTCTAAAGATTTATCCAATGGCAAATTAAAGACTTCAAGTTAGTATAAGAATAACTGTCTTCTCTACACATTTACTAATATATATATATATATATATATATATATATATATATATATATATATATATATATATATATATATATATATATTAGTGGTGGGACTTTAACGCGTTAATTTCGATTAATTAATTACAGGAAAATTAACGCACTAAAAAAATTAACGCATTTTAACGCATTTAACGGACGAGACACTTTTGCACCGTGGAATGTTTCTCAGTGCACGAGTTCCAGACATACAGATTATATGGACGCACAATAAGATCATGATGGAGATGACTGAAGAGGCTACGCTGGTGGATGGGAAATTTAAATATAAACTTCCAGATGGAAGTAGGCTACAAACAAAAATAGTGTTATTTACACTTTATGTAGGAAGGAGTTCGCTTATCACAGGAGCACTTCCACCCTTCGTTACCACCTCAACGCAAAACATGTTGCGGCTAAAGCTGGGCGTACGCTGTACGATATTTTAAATCGTGTACACAGCTCCAGCTCAAACTGTACGACTAAATCGCAGCGAGAGTCGGCTCGTGGAGCTGCTTCAACAGTGCGATACTCTCACGAGGAGCGATTTGAATTTCAAACATGTTTGATGTTCTTGCGACGCTGCGATTTCTGATCGGGAGTTGGTCGTGAGGTGTGAATCGCTCCTCGTTTACCTGTGTAAACTATACGATGCACGACACGCGATTGAGCCGAAACGAGTGAAAAATCGGCTGAAAATGGGCCAGCTTAACGCGCAGGTCAGTAATGATAACTTAGCTGCTAAATGTATTCCTAGTACGATAGGGTGACCAAACGTCCGTAATTCACATCCTGTGAGGAAACGTCCTGGTTTTTAAATGACCTTCATTGGACCATTAAGACTGGATTAAATTTTCGCGAGTGGCCGTAGCGCGCGACTCCGCACGCGTTTATACATGATGCGTCACATTATTTGTGTTGTCCGCTCTCTGTGGTCGAAGATAAATGCTTACAAGAAGCGCTGCACATTGCGTCAACTGATGCAAGTTACGAACTACCGTCCAGGGGTGAGTTTCCCAAAACGTTCTTAGCGCCAAGTACTTCTTAACCTCGTACGTAAGAATGACTAAGGACTTGGCGCTAAGAACGTTTTGGGAAACTCACCCCAGAAAGACAATGTCGAAGAAAATCCAGCAGCTGTATGATGAGGAATAGGAAGTAAAACAGGTTATTGTGAAGAGCGCCACAAATGTGGCTCTGACTGGGGATCACTGGACCTCTGTTAGCAACAAGAATTATCTTGGTGTCACAGCTCATATTATAGATGATGAATCTATAGATGATGAAGATCCAGTCATTTGCTTTGAGCATGCAGAAGACCACTTCTAGGCACTATGGAGATGCCTGTGGCAGAAGCCTGGGAAATTAAAGAAATTGCTAAAATGCTATTAAAAAACATCTTCTGATTTACTTCAATTCTTCCAATATCCTGAGCAAAACTCCCAAAATTAAACAACATTTTTGATCAGAATTTCCAATGTTCTGAACTGTTTTCTGCACACTACACATATATTGGTCTGTGTAGTAGACTGGTGGAAAAATAAACAAGATGTTGAAGTTTATGATTATGTTCATTGATTCATTCATCATTCAAACTTAAATTAATATTTCTCATGTTAAATACTGAAATGCGATTAATTTCGATTAATTAATTACAAAGCTTCCGATTAATTCGATTAATTTTTTTAATCGCGTCCCACCCCTAATATATATATATATATATATATATATATATATATATATATATATATATATATATATATATATATTGAGTATGAATAACCGAATGAGTAATTGTGTAGAGAAGACACCTTATACTGTACAGTGGGGGAAATTTGTGCAAGTTATTCCACTTAAAATATGAGAGAGGCCTGTAATTGACATCATAGGTAGACTATGGGAGGTGACCGCGGATGGAATCAATGCTTTATGCGTGAAGTTGGATCAGTTGTGAGACCGCTGACTTAAGAGGAATTTTGTGTGCTCAAACACTCAAGGACGAGCTCCTTGCTAAATTCTTCATTCTTCTTATCTGCACTGGCGCCCAAACAAAATTCTCACAGAAGGTCGTCGTCCTGGTTACCTGCTCCTACCCCCACACAGAGACTGTCAGAGATGGCTCTCGCCTTCCACCGCGAACTTTGACACAAAGATGGTATGCCAGGCCTCTGGTCCCCCCTTCCCGTCTGTTATATAGCCTTGTATGGGCTATGGGGATTTTTTGTATGCACACAGACTGTTGTCCTGTTATGAGAATAATCTGTGGTCATATTTTTTTTGTCTCCTCCTAATGTTTACCTCTTTATGTTTCTCCCCTAATCTGTAATGGCGGCGCTCTCATGATGCTGTGGCCACTCTGGAATCTCTGTGCTTTACACCGTGGCTCTGGTGGAACTGAATTTCCTACTCGTGGGATCAATAAAGGTCATTCAATTCAATTCAAAGGCTACCGTCAGTAACACACAGAGGTAGGGACTCGAGTCACATGACTTGGACTCGAGTCACATGACTTGGACTCGAGTCAGACTCGAGACATTAATATTAAGACTTTTGACTTGACTTGAAAAAATATTCAGAGACTTAGACTTGACTTGGACTTTTACACCAATAACTTGGGACTTGAATTGGACTTGAACCTGTTTACTTGCAAAGACTTGATTTTTTTACCCCAAATCTAAATTTTAAAACGCATATTAATATTTATAAAGTGCGCCCCATTAATTTCATTTCCATCCTTCTGACGCAGACCGGTCCTCTGCTTTTCCACACTCTGTACGTGTGTGTGTGCATGAGCTGCAGCACAACCAATCAAATGGGGGGGCAGCGAACGTAAATTGTTACCGGGCGGGGTGTAAAATGGACACAAATTAAGTATTATATTGCGATCGATCGATCGATCGCCAGTGGTTGGCGCCAGAGCGAACTAGTAACTCATTGAATCATAGATGTGTATCAGAGGTAAATAAACTAGATTTTTTTTTCGGCGTGAGAAATCGGATGTGTGGCGTGAGAGCGTGTGAAGACGGTCAAATGCGTGTGTCTCACGCGCAATGCGTGAGGGTTGCCAACCCTGGATTCTGTATCTGAACTCAGGTAAGAGAGCCTCTCTCTGTCCCCATCATAATATCCAGTTCTATTTCAGCATGGATTGTGATTTTGAAATCGAGAAAAAAATATATTGACAAAAGTGGAGCGAGTTTTCAGCTATTGGGGCATCATTCTACGGCCTCATCGTGCACAAATGACATACAGACTTTTGGCCAGTTTGGTCTTTTGCAAATGCAATGCAGAATAGTTTACTGAAATGTCTAAAGTTGCAGATTCCTGTTAATTGTTCAGTTCTTATATTTGTTTGTCTTGTGTCACTCACACATGGACACACATGTTCTCTAAGAAACCAGATAAGAGAAGAGAGGGAAAAATGCCGTTATGGTTCTTTGTATTGTACTGTGAAAATATCAGCACTTTTTATTTGAACATGGAGTTCTACTTATGACTTTCACAGAATATTTATTTCTGGAAAATTGTAGTTTAAAGTATGAATATTTTTGCAGCTAAGTTTAAAAAATTTAACTGTGCAATAAAGAGGTGTAATTTTAATTTTTTTTTATACTTCGTGTTTTCAGTTGCACATGTTTTATCAAGATTTGAGAATACAGATTTAAAAAAGAACACATGTCTATTATTTACATTTAAAATATACCTGCAACATTGGTAAAAAAAAAAAAAAGACTCGAAAGGACTTGAAATTCCAAGTTTCAGACTTGGGACTTGACTTGACGGTTGCCTGTCTTGACTCGAGACTTGACTTGAGTTGACTGTCTTTGCATGAGACTTGACTCGGGACTTGAGGATAAAGACTTGGACTTATTTGAGACTTGCAAAACACTGAATTGGTCCCACCTCTGGTAACACACTACGCCGCCAGGGACTCAGATCCTGCAGTGCCAGACGTGTCATCTGCTTAAGGCAGTATATATCTGGGCCCGTCTGAAGTTTGCTGGAGAACATTTGGATGTTCCAGAAGAGTATTGGGAGAATGTCATATGGTCAGATGAAACCAAAGTAGAACTGTTTGGTACAAACAGCTCGTCATGTTTGGAGGAGAGTGAATGTTGAGTTGCATCCAAAGAACACCATACCTACTGGCAACATCATGGGGGTGTCAACATCATAGGGGTGTAAACGTCATGGGGGTGTCAACATCATGTTTTGGGGCTGTTTCTCTGCAAAGGGACCAGGAAGACTGATCCATGTACATGAAAGAATGAATGGGGCCATGTATTGTGAGATTTTGAGTGCAAACCTCCTTCCATCAGCAAGGGCATTGAAGATTAAACGTGGCTGAGTCTTTCAGCATGATGATGATCTCAAGCACCCTGCCAGGGCAACAAAGGAGTGGCTTCATAAGAAGCATTTCAAGGTCCTGGAGTGGCCTAGCCAGTCTCCAGATCTCAACCCCATAGAAAACCTTTGGAGGGAGTTGAAAGTCCATGTTGCTCGCCAAAACCTCTGCTCTAGAGGAGAACTGAATGGAGGAATGGGCCAACATACCAGCAACGGTGTGCCAACCTTGTGAAGACTTACAGAAAACATTTGACCCCTGTCACTGCCAACAAAGGATATATTTAACAAAGAATTGAGATGAACTTTTGTCTTTGACCAAATACTTATTTTCCACCATTATTTGCAAATAAATTCTTAAAAAATCAGACAATGTGATTTTTTTTCCTCATTTTGCCTCTCATCTTTTTAGGTGGGATAACTTGCACAATTGCACAGCTGACTAAATACTTTTTTTCCCCCACTGTGTATAAGATCCAAATGATCAGAATCAGGTGTTCCAATCACTTTCATGGCCATGGGTGTATAAAATTAAGCACATAGGCATTTTTACAACCATTTGTGAAAGAATGGGTCGCTCTCAGGAGCTCAGTGAATTCCAGCGTGGAACTGTGTTCTCTGGAGTGACAAATTGTGCTTCTTCATCTGGCAATCTGATGGACAAATGTGGGTTTGGCGGATGCCAGAACAGTACTTGTCTGACTGTATTGTGCCAAGTATAGAGTTTGGAGGAGGGGGGATTATGGTGTGAGGTTGTTTTTCAGGAGCTGGGCTTGGCCCTTTAGTTCCAGTGAAAGGAACTCTGAATGCTTCAGCATACCAAGACATTTTGGACAATTCCATGTGCCCAACTTTGTGGGAACAGTTTGGAGCTGGCCCCTTCCTCTTCCAACATGACTGTGCACCAGTACACAAAGCAAGACAAGACATGGATGGCAGAGTCTGGTGTGGATGAACTTGACTGGCCTCAACCTGACAGAATAGTTTTGGGATGAATTAGAGTGGAGGACTTCTCATCAAACATCAGTATATGACCTCACAAATGCGCTTCTGGAAGAATAGTCATAAATCCCCATAAACGCACTCCTAAACTTTATGGACAGCCTTAAAATGTATAAAAGACAGGAATTAACCTTATTATTTTACTGTTTGTTGTAACTGGTCTTGAAATGTTATGACTGGAATGCAAAAACTAAAAAGTAAAAATCTCGGTTCTGTTCATAACAGAAATGTTAGGCCCAATTGTAACCCCAAATCCCTCCAATTTCCATCCTTTCTGATCATGTATCTTTCACTCCATAGTTCTTTCAAAGTACTTTTTGTTGGTACCTGACAGCAAGGTTACATCCACCCTGACACAGTTCCACCTCCTCGCCTGTCATGGTGACATAGGTAAAAGAACAGCAAGGGCGGCTGGGAGAGTCAGGGCTCTCGCCAGATTGGTTCTGCGATGAGATCTCTGCACACAGTACCTCCAATTCAGCTTCATCAGTCACCTACGAGGGACAAAGTATAAAAGTCAGCTGAAGACTGCATAAACTAAAGTATAAAGTCATTGACAGTGTTTGACAAAAGGAAAGAACCTAACTGGAGGATAGAAATGAAATGTAAATGTGCCATATTTGTCAATTGTGATTTTTCACCGCAATCAAAATTTATCCTCCGCATTTACCCATCTGTGTAGTTAGAACACACACACACTAGTGATTACTAGGGGGCTGTGGTGCACACATGCCCAGAGCGGTGGGCAGCCCTAGCCCGGCACCCGGGGAGCAGATGGGGTTAGGTGCCTTGCTCAAGGGCACCTCACTCATGGCCTCAAGCCTGGGAATCGAACCCATGACCCTCCGGTCACAAGACCAGTTCCCTACCACAGGACCATGACTGCCCGTGAAGGCAGAAGGCATATAAAGTAACTTCTACTAGACATTTCTGTAAAACGGCTGTTAAGTGAATATGTAATAGCCACTGTATTTTCAGGACACTATGAATAACCCCGTTACATTTAGCAGACATCCTTGTCCATAGTAACCCACAAAAGTGCTTAGATGTCTACTCAGAAAAGGAGCCTTAGCTAACACAAATAGACTAGAGTCCAAATATAAACTGCTATAGGATCATTCCATATCAACTCAACCAATGGTCCCCACCTGACCATCTCAGAATTCCTTCAAACTTTCCCCATTTGTAGGCAGATATGTTTCATGGAAAAATCCAAAGTATTTGTGTTCCATGTTCAGTATTTCAAGAGTTACAGCTGTTTTTGTAACCCCACCCTCAGACGCATCTTTTGCGAAAGTGGCTAAATAGCAATATTTGAATGTGAATAGAAATGTTTAGAAACTTGTATACTTGTAATTTATGTACTTTCTGGTGCTACAACTTTCAAGATGCTGGTGTCGTGTCAATAGAAAAAATTCCCAAAGTTGGAAAAAAAAATCAACTAAGAGTCATTTTCACCCATCATTATCTCATGGATAGAGTAGAAGAAGGGTGATCTATGTTTTATGTTTCAAAGTACTTCCAGTGGCAATGTTGAAGTAATAAGTTGCCTGTATGTGGTCCAGTTTTTGCACAATTTGCTGTCAAATATCCGATTTCACACGTACGGTAATTTGTACACTGATTCCCAAAATACCTATATTTATTTTTTCAATTTTTTTGTTTTGTTATATACTTTGATATGTGCTGATTATATGGTAGAAAAATTGGAATGGCCTCTTTTGATATAGTGGTTTTATTTGTAATTGAATTGATCAATTTTTTGAAATTTTCGTGAGATTTTTTACCTTGCTTTTACTACTGTTACTGACTACTGTTGATCTGCTTGTTTTTTTGTGTTTTTTTTCCAGTAACATATGCTGATTTACCTTGTAAAATATAACAGTCATGATAAGATAATTAATTTAAAATTGCCATTGCTCATTCCTAAGAATATACATAGAAGTTTCTTTTCCACCTTGTTATTGTACATAAATGTACTTATTTTAATTGCCTGTTTTTTACTCTGACAGTCTTTGTTCAGCCATTTTGTTTGTTGACATTTTAATAAGCATTATCAGATTAAGTTCTAGTAGCTGAAATACCAAAGTTGGGTTATACTGATCAATGCAAATTGTCATTACATTAGTCAAAAAAGTGTGTTCTGCTATTTGATAACTCAGTGGAAGAAGTTGAAGTAGTTGGACTCACATCAGCAGGTATGCACTAGTTCTTAATGTTACCAACAGTGTACTGACTCTTTCAGCCAAACTTTGTGCTAAATGTAATTTAGCTAATTTGTTTAAGCTTAACTGCAAATTATTATACAATGATATAACCTGTTTTTCAAATATTTATTAGGTTCTTAGGGTGCGTGTTGTGATCACAAACTTGTGTTCATATTATATTATTTATTTCTTGCTACAATTTTTGACGATGTGTGTTGGGTGCCATTTCAGCAAATCCTTTGCCGTGTTCCAGTTCCACAGGCTTTTGGAAGTGGTGCTAGACAATATCAATTGGACAATGAAAATCTGACTGATATCTCAGCTAGGGCTGCCATGATTAGTCGACTAGTCACGATTATGTCGACTATTAAAATAGTCGACGACTAATTTAATAGTCGATGCGTCGTGTTTTTTTTTTCTCTCCATACTGCTGCGGTCGCGTCTGCCTTTCTGTCCCTAACGCACATGCACAGTAGTGGAAACCGAGGTAGACAGTGGACGACATCCCAGGACATTACACAGACTGGTATCATGGCTACCCGGCTACGGAACTCAAAAGTGTGGGATCATTTTCCGTAACCGGGTTCCGAAACGCGTGCAATATCTGCAAGGCAGAACTTTCCTTCCACGGCAGCACAACCGCGATGTACGAGCACCTGAAGCATGTTGTGGCTTATTGTGACAATGATGAAGAGGGACCGTCATCTCTGTAATCTAAATCGCTAGTTAGCTGCTAACGTTACCGTAAACAGAGCGTTAACTTTGTACTTACTTATCGTGGTAACTGTAAAAGTTAACATTAGTGATGGCGATTTGTTTCATTAGCCTTAGCACGCATTCGTGTGTTTTCTGTAACGTCAGTGAGACCAAAACTTTATTTTTGTGAATAATTCCTTAGTTTCAGGTACCTACCTAATTTGATTTATATGTAGCTACGTTTGATGCCAGAGACAAATGAAAGAAAGAAAAACCTAAAAAAATAAAAATTCTTTATTAATGTATTTATTTTTGCGTTGTTTAAGCCAGTGCCTTATACTTATTTTAATAATTGTTGCAACAAGTTGCATATTTCATTAAAGGTTTAATGAACTATGATCTTAATTGTTTTTATTTTTAGCTGAAATCTAATGATGAATATATAATAGCAGTTGCATTCTAGTGTGATAAGCTGTATGTTTTATATTCAATTAACGCACGATCCGATTAGTCAACTAATCATAAAAATTAATCGGTGATTAGTCGACTATAAAAATAATCGTTTGTGGCAGCCCTAATCTCAGCCATGCTTATGCTGCAACACATTTCTAGTGTATAAATAACAAACTGTGCATAATTACTTAACTTTTGTTGATGTGTAACTTAATATGCATCTGGCGCCTTTGTGTAAATGAATTTTTTGTGTAAATACTGCATTTTAGCACAACATGAATTTTGTTTTGCTTCTCTTTTTTGAATGTTATTTTTCCATGATATTGGTGATTTTTAGTGTTGAATAAAACCACTATATCAATTGATATCAAAAAAGGCCATTCAAATTTTTCTACCATATAATCAGCACATATCAAAGTATATAACAGAACAAAAAAATTGAAAAAATAAATATAGGTATTTTGGGAATCAGTGTCCAAACAAGGGTACCATACATGTGAAATCGGATATTTGA
Source organism: Brachyhypopomus gauderio (assembly GCF_052324685.1). Taxonomy (NCBI): domain Eukaryota; kingdom Metazoa; phylum Chordata; class Actinopteri; order Gymnotiformes; family Hypopomidae; genus Brachyhypopomus; species Brachyhypopomus gauderio. The sequence continues at coordinate 2,656,661 of NW_027506876.1, read as the reverse complement.
CAGCAAATTGTGCAAAAACTGGACCACATAGAGGCAACTTAATTATCAAATCAAATCAAATATATTTGTATAGCACTTTTCACAACACATGTCACAAAGCGCTTTTATGTTGAGTAAAATTATATTATATTATGTTGAATAATAATTATGTTGAATTATTACTTCAACATTACCACTGGAAGTACTTTGAAACATAAAACATAGATCAGCCTTCTTCTACTCCATCCATGAGATAATGACAGGTGAAAATGACTTAGTTGATTTTTTGCAGCACCAGAAAGTACATAAATTACAAGTATACAAGTTTCATAGAAAAAAATTTCGGCCTTCTAGTTGTAATAGTTTTAGAGGTATTCACATTCAAATATTGCTATTTAGCCACTTTCGCAAAAGATGCGTCTGAGGGTGGGGTTACAAAAACGGCTGTAACTCTTGAAATATTGAACATGGACAGAAATTGAACAGAAATACTTTGGATTTGTCCATGAAACATATCTGCCTACAAATGGGGAAAGTTTGAAGGGATTCTGAGGTGGTCAAGCGGGGACCAATCCAAATTTTAGTTGATTTGACATGGAATGACCCTATAAATAAATCAGTGCTAAAACCTAGATAAATGTAGTACAATAAAATGCTATACAAAATAATTTGAGTGTTATTACAAGATACTTTGGTAAGTAGATGAGCAAATCCAAAAATTCCCCACAGGTGCATTAACAGGTTAAATTCAAGTGTTGTTCACAGCGATGAGCCTTTGGTTGGCACTTTAAGATAGCAAGGGACACTGCTGTTCGGACAGCCTGTGGAAGCTCATTCCAGCAACTGGGCGGCCAGACAGAGAAGTGCCTTGAACTTCAAATGGTAGTACTGGTTTATGACATGGAAGAACATAGGAGAAGCAGCACAGCTCAAGACCAGCTGAAGACCAGCAGTGCTGCTTTACATCTTAATAATTAAATAGTTGTTCAGTAAAATAGTTACTTTAAACAAGTACCAGCTGATGGCTGTTTATTTCTTAATTTGGATAAAGTCAAAGATTTTGAGTTGGTGTACTTTTATCAATTAAATCTCCGTTATTTCTGACATGTGATCTTATATGTTACACTTCAAAATGTTAACCGGAAATCATGTTTTTTTGTTTAAAATGTATTTAAACCATGGGCATGTCTTACACTTTCAAACTTCTTGACATGGTTGTAGGTGAGGAGGTCGGCCTCCTGTAAGTCTGCATTTGGGTCTAGCGCCTCACCCACTAGACCCTTCCAGAAGGATCCCAACAAATCCAGAGGCAAAGGGACATCTGCCCGAATGGCGATGCCCAGAAGCTGGCCGAAGAAGTGCAGAAGCTGCTCTTCAGCGTAGCTAATGGGGCAAGGTGTCAAGATGTACTTCCCCTACACACAGATATGTGTTAGCATTATCCTTCATATAAATTTGATAAATGAAGGGAAGTCACAAGCCCTATTTCATCTAATTCTAATAATGAGCCGATAAAGCCTGTCTACCTTGTTATGATTTGCTGCAGCACTAGGACACAAGAGAAGCAGAGAAAGGGCCGTGCTCTGCAACTCTTTGCAGACTTGCCAAAGGAAATGGCGAAACGAGCCACCTAAGAAGAAATAATTAAAAATAACGAAATGGATATGAACTTGGGTTGGATTAAGTATGTGATGAGATATTTGGATTGTTTGTTTGTAAAAATGAATGCTTTGTATACAGACTAGTGCCATGAACTTCCTCCCCGGTGAAGCGGATATTGAAGGCATATGTGGGATCTCCTCCACTTGCAAGTTTCACACAGAGCTGAGATGAAGGTACGCTAGCCAGCTGTCGGGCTGCTTGACAAAAGTAGGTGTTTTCTGATGACCGAATCTCACCTAAACAACACAAATGTGCATTTGAGAATCATCATAATAGACAGCGAAATTATGAGAAGTTGTTTTCCATACCCCCCACTATCTCCAGAGGATCCAGTATGATCTCAGGTGCAGCGTGGTCAGCAGTGCGCTGCACTGTCGCATTCAGCACTCTATTCATAAACGTCACTTTGGTATCATAAAAAATTAGGCCTGAAATGAAGAAGAAGTAAAGAATTAGAAAAGTGAGGACATTAACAGCACCTCTAATATCACTATCAGACCTCAAACAAAGACTAACCTCGTCAAATGGGATTTTATACTGAGTAATCTTTTCAGGCTAGTTTTCTACTTAGATTGTAACAAAAACTCACATAACCTGTAAAACAACAGGTACATGACAACATACACAGGATCCCACCTTTGGCCTCACACAGCAGGGCAGCAATACTGTTCTGATAAGTATGTGTCTGCCTGAGCTCTATGAGTGGCAGGAAGAAACTCTCCAGCGTGTTATTAAGAGACTGCAACAAGGCAAAGCGAAGACGCAAACTTTCCACAGGTATGCCTAAAGAGTAAAGTTTGGATATTAAAGAACAGTAAAAACAAAAAATGCATATGCACCTCTACTACGTATTCTCCAAAAATACTCCAAATTCTCAAAGCTTGAAATATTCTCATAGATAACTCCTATAAAAATATATCATTAATAATACATCAAAGCTGGTATACTCATATATAGCTGGTCTTACTTAACAGACATGAGACTCTTGGGTCGGCTGCATCTGTGGGGTCCAGGTAAACTTCATGTGGATGGAGGCGTACAGGTGTGATGGCTAGATGACGACAGAGGCGATTCACATATTGCACTAGTGCAATGTCTACCTCTAAAGTCCATTTCCTGCTTGCCTTCTGGGCTTGTCTTGTATCAACGCATGAGCATCTACAGAGGACACCACAGTGGTAGGATTATTCAGAATTTACAGACATTTTTGCTATAGTTGTAGGACAGTTGAACAAAAGAAAAAATGCATATATAACATACATACAGCACAAAATGAGTTTTCTGCAGAAAGCAGATCACAATTGCTACAATATTACTTTTAGCATTAATGCTTTGAAAGACATACATGTACACACACAAACTCCCATCATGCTTTCTACACGGAGAAATAATCTGGATTATTACATACCACATTTGGATAAGTTTTTACTGACCTTTCAAAGTGTAGGTCATAACCACAGGCCAGGATGGCTCGCCAAACACTGCGAATGTCTTGCTTGGCCCGGTCAACTGTAAACTTGTGGAAACCTTCCAAAGTTAAATATTTTTCTTCTGGAACTGAAACTGAGAGTGGGGGAGAGTCTCACCTTACATTTACATGGACGGTAGAACACATATGTGTAGGTGGGGGGGGGCATGTCCTCCCTAGTAATTTCTGTTTACACATAATGTGTTACGTTAGGTGGTGTGAACAGTTTCCCTTCCAAAGTTGAAATGAACCCTATGCCACAAGAACATTGGAACAAAAAAATCACCAAGAAATATACTGATATAGATTAGCTCCAAAATACACATGTGGAGTTAAACAGTAGGAAACGTCTTAGCACAGAAGGAACAAAACAGATGTAGACAAACACAAGCACATACAGATATGCCAATAAATGTAAAACGACATTCTAAAAAAAGCGATCAGATACTGATATTGTTAAAACCTTCCAGCTTTTTGGTAGGTGATTTCTCAAAGTCTTTCTCATCAGGCCTAGACTTCTCTGGGGACTTTGGCTTCAGGACTGGTTTCTTCTCACTCAATGCAGTCCTGAAATTAAAAATCAGTGAAACACAAATGACTGACACATTCTTAATGCATGCCCATGCTGTTTAATCTGACACTTGTATCAAAAGGCATCAAATCAAACAGTTTGTAATTGATGTAACAGCAATACTACAATATCTCACTGTATTTCTATTAACTTTTGTAAGAAAGGCAAATACCCCCAAGAAAAACAAAACAAACAAACAAAACCCCCCAAAATTCAGCCTAGATATAGAACTATAATTGTGATCTGCTACTAGAATGGACCACACAAACATGGTCATTGTTATCTAAAAATAATAAAAAAAAATTTTAATCATCTTATAAAGAAACATAAGATCAAAATCTCAAATTGTAAAGCAGGCTTTGCAAATAAGGGACACACAGAATAATGATATATTTTCATTATTAATTCAACAAAAGCAAACACCTGATAATGGGCAAAAAGTATGTGAACTCTTAGTAGCTTGTGGCACTTCCTTTTGGAGCCATTACTTGCAGTCTCATATCTGCTTTTGGGATTTTTTTGTCCACTCCTCCTTGCAGATCTTCACCAGTGGAGAGAGGTTAGAGGGACATCTGGCATGTACCACCCACTTTAGATCTTGCCACTGCATTTTTGTGGGACTGGACTTTGACTGGGACAATCCAGAGTGTATATCTTCTTTCTCTTAAGCCATTCCTTGTTTAAGTGAAATTATTTGGGTTGTTATCTTGCTGCATAATCCATTTCTATCCCAGCTTCAATTCACTGATGGCAGGAGATTCGGGTCAAGAATTTGTTGATAGGCCTGGAAAATTATGGTTTCATGGATAATATGGAGTTGTCCAGGTCCAGAGGCAGAAAAGCAGGTCCAGACTTTCACTTTTCCACCGCCAGGGGATGGGAGGAGGTTCCACTTCTGGATGGATCCAACTACATTTCGTTGTCTTGTACTTGCGACATGTGCAATGACAAAGTCATTTCTATTCTATTGTTCTCTTTATATGCAGTGTTGACTTTTCTCTAAGCATGGCGCCTGTGATTGTGGCTACATAATTCAATTTTGGACTCATCTATCCAGAGAATGCACTCTGGTTTGTCCAAGTGCTCTCTGGCAATGTTTAGCAGGCAATTTTGTTCTTTCTTGAGAGCAGAGGATTCCTTCCAGCATCTCTCCATGTCTATTGATGTTTCGCCTGATTGTAGATGCATGTACATTTATCCCAGATGCTGAGGAGAGGTCTGCAGCTCGCTGGAGGTGATATGCGTGTTGGCTTTCGCTGTTAGTTTGCATTGCTGTTAGTTTGTCACCCAGAAGAGCAGGCTGGATAGTGTTAACTGCACTGTTGAAGTAAAAATGTGAGCGTAGACTCAGTTGAGCAGTTAGATGGTGGCATTCTCAATCCTAGGCAGGGCTTTGAGGCAAACTGGAGGGGGTAGCTTGAACATGGGCCAGAGCTGATCCAGAACAAGCCTCTTCATGGTATTCATGCAGTGATATATGGTGCAGATGGTGCAGTACTTCCAGAGTTGTATAGTAACGAAGTATAACTACTTCACTACTGTACTTAAGTACTAAAATGCTGTATTTGTACTTTATTGGAGTATAATTTTTTTTCTCCTACTTCCACTTTTACTTCACTACATATTTTCCATTATTTTAATACTTTTACTCCATTACATTTTTTACGTGCTGTATAGTTACTCGTTACAATTATAAACATGTTAGCAGGCGCTGTCACCGGGTCAAGCGATCAGGCTGTCTAAAGAGAAAACTGCGCATGCCTCGGTCGCGTCTCGTTTACTCTGCTGCTGCCTTCACTGAACCCTTGAGCTTCGTAATCTAGGTTCACTTGACAAGTACGCAATCACGGTGGCTCTGCCTATGCGCGTTGTTCCCACGCACCGTCGCGTCTCCATTTTTGAGCGTGCGAAGTTACAAGGTGGAATTCGTGCACTTGTATGGCACTTTCAAGGTCCATTTTCAATATTTTCCAGCACCTTCAGCTTAATTTAAATATTTATACAATTACACATATACTCGAAATTATTCAAAATAATTAGCTTTTTATCACATTAAAAGAGATGGTATCGTGTTTGGTAAGAGCAGAAGAATACGTGTATTACATAAGCTTGTTGGCGTTTTAATGTACATATATTGGCCTTCCACACCTTCACCATCGAGTGATCGTGGTGGTGAGGGTGAGGAAGGAGACCACCCTGGCCCTACCTAAAGACAGTGTTTGCGTTTGCAGGAGTGAAAGAAAATTCCTATATGATGAAGTGCCTACTCCTAAAGAGTGTGAAATTTTGGCCTTCAAAAATTCACCTTCGAACTTGAAGAAACGCATCAATGTATGTTACAAATATAACGCACAGAAGACACTCCAGCTTGAGCTGTCAGTAAGCGCTAACCTAATTATGTTCATGACGTGTTGCAGTAGCCTATTCACTTAACATTAGCTGGCAATCATAAAGAATATGTCACACTGAGTTGTGTTTTTAGCAACAGTAATCCGATCTTTTCATACTGACTATACTGTGCCCATTTTTATAGAGTAGTGTTTTATAGGGTAAGGGCATTTATTTTTACAAAAAGGGCACTTTTTACTTTCAGTACTTTCAGTAATACATTTTAGAATAAACTACTTGTAATACTTAAGTACAAAAAATGCTGAATACTTTTGTACTTCCACTTAAGTACTTTTAAAGAACACTTCAACTTCTACTCAAGTCACTTTTTATAGAGTACTTGTACTTTTACTCAAGTATGATTCTCTAATACTTTATACATGTCTGAGTACTTCACAGAGAGGGTGAGTGGAGGGTCAGAGGAGCCAGGATGGGGAGGACAGGACTTGCAGTGTCAAATCTGTTGAAGAACAGATTTAGCTTGTTGGCCATGTCCATGATGCCCTCTACTTAGGTTTCTCTGGACCTGGACCTGAAGCCAGTGATAGTCCTCATTCCACTCCAACATGAGAGTTGGATCATGTTGTTCTGCTGGAGTTTCCTATATTTGTCCACCCTAATATTTTCTTCAGTTCCCTGTGGATCATTCTCACTTCCTCTCTCCAGTCTCCAGCTCTGAAGGCCCTCTGTTTGTTTTTAAGGAGAGCATTAATGTCATTGCTCATGGCTTGTTGTATGGATAACATGGTTGGGACTGTGGAGTCCACACAGAAGTTAACATAGTAATGTAGTCTGAGCATGACTCCCTGAGCCCATACTCCCTGAGCAGCTCACAGAGTGCTGACCAGTCTGTAGTCTCAAAGTGGTCCTGCAATGCTTCGTAAGTCTCCTCAGACCATCCCTTCACTGTCTGCATGGTCACACACTGACGCATCACTGATGGCACATACCAGTGCCTGACATGCACCAAGATGTGGTCTGACCTACCAAGAGGGGGTAGGGGGGAGCACCTGTATGCATCCTTAACATTAGCATACAGCAATTCCAATGTCCCAGTCCACATACCGCATGAAGTTTGGAGAGGTTCGCTATCGCTGGCGCCACGACCAGGTGCTGAAGGCAGTGGCTGAGTCCATCCACTGTGCCATTGACTGCAGCAAACAATCGCAACCACGGAGGCACAGGATACCATTTGTGAAGGCTGGGGAAAAACCTCCTGCCCAACCAAAGGCCCAAACAGGACTCCTGGGAACAGCAAAAGACTGGCAGCTGAGGGTGGACTTGGGAAAACAACTGAAGTTCCCTGAGAGCATCATGGAAACCAGCCTGAGACCAGACATAGTGCTGCAGTCAGAGTCCTCCAAGCAGGTCATCATGATGGAGCTGACAGTGCCCTGGGAGGAGAGGCTGGAGGAAGCCAATGGGAGGAAGAGGGAGAAATACGCTGAGCTGGTGGAGGACTGCCGCAACAGGGGGTGGAGTGCAAGATGCCCACCCATTGAGGTCGGGGGAAGGGGCTTTGCAGGGAAGTCACTCTGCAGTGCCTACAGTCTCCTAGGCATCACAGGGGCACGTAGGAGGAGAGCCATCTGTTCAGTGACAGAGGCCGCTGAGAAAGCGTCGCGATGGCTGTGGATCCACAGGGACAAGGCGTGGATGAGCGCTTCTTGGACACAGGCCGGGAACTGATCACTCCCGGTCGGGTCGCCTGGGTGAGGGGGTCTGAAGTTGAAAGACCCGAAACCCCCTGTGACCCCAGGTACTATCACTGATGATGTGTCCAAGATTCTGCATCAGAAGATGTATGAAACAACAACGGTAGTGTTGCTATATTGCAACCGTTGTAAACACTTTGACAGCGAAGAAATATGGTCTAGTGGTAGGGGAGCTTATCTTGTGATCAGAGTCGTAGGTTCAATTCCCAGCTAGGCCATGAAGTACTGTTGAACAAGGCATGTCACCCCAATTGCTCCCTGGGTGTCGGGGTTAGGGCTGCCCACTAGGGGTAAAACAATTCCTCGAATCATTGGAGTTCCCCTATGGAATAATTGGAGTTCCCCTCTGCCTTGAGTAATTAAATTATTAATTGTAAAGCACAAAACATGGCATTTTGCACAGACTACTTCTAACACATCTGACCACAGCAACCTCCCCAAAAATGTATTATTTGCACTGGATCCAATTTCAGAACCCCACTTTCATGACTCTTCCCAGAATTGTTAATAAATTAGGATTCTTAAATTGTGCGCCCCCTAGTGGGCCCGCCGGCGGGCCCAGCTCCTTTACGGCGATATAAAACATATTAAACATTAATGAATCTCCAAACAAAAGCACTTAAATCAAAATTTCCTATCCCATCTACATGCCTACCGAGTTTCAGCCGTCTACGTGCAGCCGATCGCGAGATATCCGGCTTTGAAGTTGACTACAAAAGTGCACCCCGTGAGGGGTCTCCCGACATATCCGTTTACAAAACATATTTATGTTGTGAAATGTCTTAATGTTTTGTCACCTAAAAATCGTTTACTAATAAGGCTTTAATTTAAGACCTTAACAGCGTAAATCCGTTGTGGTTAAGTACCTTCAAAAGCTTGCTCACCTCACTGCAAAATTTTCTGAAATCCGCTTCCTGAATGAGACACTCTGACAAATCTGCCCCCTAAGCGTCACAGAAGCATTCTTAACGCTGATTTGACCCCTCATTACAAAGCTGCAGTGGTTCTGCTTTGATTTGAGTGGTTTTTATTGGTCTAAAGTGGGGTAGTGACTTTGAGTGACAGGTTTTACAACCTCTCCCACGGCGAGGTGCGAAGGGGAGGGGGGGAGGGTGAACCAATAAGCCCACAGAGACAAGCTGTAGCCTCAGAAGTGATTGAAAGCTGTTCTAACCAATAGTTTACTTCCTTCCGAAGCTAACCAGCCCTCATATGACATGATTGGTCAAGTATATTTTTAAATTGAGCCCTCGGAAACTGGCGCTTCATTTCCAATTTCGGCCGCTAGCATAGCAACATAAGCTAACCCTTTGCTAACTTAAGCTAAGCTCCCCAGAACACACTGTTCGGCGAAACTGAAGCAGCCATGGATTATTTTGTTCGTTTTTATGCGGATTGTGGATACTTTTGAACATAAACGGATTACTCTTGAACATAAACGGATTACTTTGTGTGGAATATATGGGCAATTTTCGGAATTTTCGCCAACCCGGAAATGAGACGGTACACCGGCTACGACGCGATTCTACGTACTGTGAGTAACAATGGATAATTTTTCATAAGCGATATTGTACAAAATATATATTCTAATACTAAACATTAACTAAGCGTTAGGTTATAAACAGTTTTGGAGCTTTTGAGTGCTGGAGTACTCTGTATCGTGTCGGATGCTACCGGAGTTGGCTACGGTAACCTAGCTTATGCTGTCGGACTATATTGGACATAAATATGATATCATAACGTTCATATTTGGACATGAAATTTAGTCATTGGAATTTTCTGGTCTTGCTGTAATATGTGCAACATTGTTGTTTGTCGTAGCTCCTCGGTTTCGTGTAAGGAATTTGTTGGCATGTTAGCTTAGTTGGCTAATGGTGTGTGTCGGGTGTGGCATATTTAGACATGGGTGTGGTGCACTTGACATACCTTGGATAAAGCTGAATAACTTTTCAATGCTTGCATGGATTTGCTCCATTTTTTCTGTGTTGTTAGAAAAGACCCTAGCGAAATTTATTGTAATTTCTGATACCACATTTGAATAACTATGTGAATATACATTCCAGTCATGTTCAAGTTCAAGTCAGCATTTTTGACATTCCTGGCATATTAGCATCTGCAATAGAGGCTCTAAAATAAACCAAATTATGTGAATATGATACTGAAGTGTATTAATATGTTCCCCCAACTGCCTACTTCAGTTTGAGCCATGAATGATAATTTTCCTATATGTACAACTTGAGATATCTAGTTTTAATGTGAACTATGTCAAAAATGTTAAAAATGGCCACCGGGCGTGCGAATCTGCAGCATAAGGTTAAATCGATTTTACTCTTGTTTATGTCCTTTTTCTATTCTTTTTTTCATACTTGATAGTACACTTTCTTTTTTATCTCATATTAATTCTATCACCTGCTCTGCTTACTTTCACTTACGTAATATTAACCGACTCCGTCCCTTTCTTATTCCTCATGCTACTGCTGTCCTTGTTCATAGCCTTATCACATCCAAGTTAGATTACTGTAACTCACTTCTCTTTGGTCTCCCGAATAAGACTCTCCATAAATTGAAACTGCTCCAAAACTCTGCTGCCCGGGTCATTACTGGTACTCCATCCAGAGAACACATCACCCCGGTATTGCAACAGCTCCACTGGTTACCCATTGAAGCCAGAATTCATTTTAAAATTTTAACGCTCACATTCAAATCTATCCATAACCTTGCTCCTCCTTACTTGTGTGAACTGCTACATGTCTCCACTCCATCCCGTTCCCTCAGATCCTCATCCTCCACTCATCTTACTGTTCCTTCTGCCCGTCTCGTCACTATGGGCAGTAGAGCCTTTAGTCGCTGTGCTCCTCTGGAATTCCCTTCCCCCCGCTATCAGGAACGCTGACTCTCTTCTCTCTTTTAAATCTCTATTGAAAACTCATTTGTTCAAGTTAGCATATTCTCTCTAAGCTGTTCTGTGGTGTTTGTTTGTCATGACTCTTTTAGTATTGTTTTTACCTTGATGTATTTAAATGATTGCTGATTCAGTCTATTACTGTTGCTTTTATCTGTTTGTAAGGTGACCTTGGGTTTTTGAAAGGCGCCATCAAATAAAATGTATTATTATTTTATTTATTTCTTATTTATTTACATTATTACATCCAGGGTGGAAAGCAAAGTAGGAATTTCATTGTACAGGGAAGCTTGCTCCTTTGTCACGGTGAGGGGGCCAGGTCGCCACCAGAGGGCGCGCATCCCGGCCAGCAGCCGATCCCAGCACACACCCCCGCACACGCAACCACTCCCACAGTCACAATCACCATCATACTGAGCACCTGTTTCTTGTTTACTTTGCTCTTCTTAAGCCCGTAGGTCGTCTGGTCCAGTGCTGCACATTGCCGCTACATGAGTGTCTCTGGTTTCTGCGTGTCAGTCTCTGCGTTCCCTACCTGCGTGCGCTACGAGCTTTACTTTGCAACACTTGCAGTGTATGCGTTACGAGCCTTACTAGTGTGCGCTACGAGCTTTACCTTGCATCACTTATAGTGTATGCGCGAAGAGCTTTACTGGTGTGCGCTACGAGCTTTACCTTGCATCACTTGCAGTGTGCGCTAAGAGCTTTACTGGTTTGGTTGCCATGGACAATAAACATCCTTCTGTTCAACCCCCGTCTCCGGCTGCCTCTGTCCCGACGCCTCCGGCGTCACATCCTTACTGTGCATATGACAATAAAGCCTTGAATCTATCTTGTCTCATCTACATTTCAAGACTGTTATTCTTTTTTCTGCCAGCGGGTGTCACAACGGTTCGCTATCAATAAATATTTAGTATAAATAAATAAAGAACAATAATTTTTCTAAACAAAATTAAACACAAAGTTCAAACTGAGCTTGTTAAAAATACAAACAACCAAAAAAATGGAATTGCTCTTCAACGTGTTTCAAATCAAATCAAATATATTTGTATAGCACTTTTCACAACACATGTTGTCACAAGGCGACACATTCACTTTCCATAATCTTATAAATATATTAAATATTTAGAATTAAAAATATAAATTATTGAAACTAAGTTCCAACTAAATGGGTAAGTCATGCTTTGCAAAAACAAATGCTTAGTTGTTTGTAGGGATTTTGCAAATGATAACCTATTTATCAAGTCAAAATTGGTATCAGGAAACACATCGGCTATTCGCCGGTCAAACATCTCTCCATTTGAATCGACAACATAATACGGTGAGAGAACTGAATGAACATAGACAGGAGTGAAGCAATTATTAGTGTGAAGCTCTTTTTTATCCTTCCATCTCATTCTACCAATTTAGCATTTTGTGAAAAATTTAAATGTGCTTTTTTATTCTTTGTCTAAATGTATTTTGGATATATATTTTGCACAAAGCAGAAATTAAAGCAGGAAACCTAAAATAGACAATGGAGAAGCTACTGAAAACCACGTCATAGTCAATCATAAAAAGTAATTTAGTCACATTACTAGTTAGTTTTTTATTATTATTTAGTTAGTTTGTTGACCTTTTGTGCAAATGTCAACATTCCAATTTTTTTGTTCGGCAGCCAGTTCTGCCTTTTGTGCAAAGATGCCATCTAGCGTTAATTGTGTCAGTACCAGCTTCCTTGTGTAAAGGAGGGAGGTGAAAACAGCACAGCGCTAGTTGTAGGTAGTAAAAATAGTAGGTATTAAAATTAGTTAAATGACCGGCTCTTGGCACTTCTAGGTATAAGTATGTTAATGAGATGCGGCGCTTCTAGTGTTAATGTGGCTCAACGCACTTCGTCACCCACGCAAAGCAAATCCTAACCAAATGATCATATATTGTATATTTAAAAACATTAAGAAATCATACAAGAGGCTCTAAGAAGACAGTACTGTAGTCTGCAGAATGAGATAATTGTATTGGTGACTTTAGAAGGTAATCACATGATGTGCAAATAAGTGATTTGGTACAGATCTAAATGATACAAATGTACAAAATAAATCAGAATAATTTGTGAGGCTGTTTTATGTTCTTGTTGCCATTTTATTTTGTAACATTGGCTGAAAGCAGTGTGTGAGATGACTCACCGGACACTGTTAAGTACAGACTTCTCTTTGATGGGGGGCTTGGTAATGGGTCTCTTTGTGCTGACTACTTTGCCCTGATGCTGCTCCTTGCCTGACTTACTGTACTTGCACTTGTTTGGTTTCACTGTGCCATATTTGCGAAGAATCTGTTGATAGAAATATGGCATACATAGACGTTGTTAGCACATTTCAATAGTAGACTTGCATCAAAACTGGTTGATGACTTCTGAGTCATCTTTTGGAGCATATGAATCTTTACGTATATTGAGTAATATATGTAAACAGTAACCTGTGTAAGCTGATCGTCAAGCACTTTCTTAGGAGGTCGTACATGGTTGAAGAACATGTATAGTAGATTGCCAGGTGTCTGAGAGTTTATCTGTTCTTTGCTGAGATAAATGTCAGACACTTTCACTGGCCTGGTGGGAGTAAGGCTGAGTATCTGCTCTGAGTGGATGCAACTTTTAAAGATGTCTGTCAGCACATCCCGTGCCCCAGGAACAAGCTTGTCTCCTATTTGAATACCAATCTTGGTTAGACATGTGAAGCAGTCTGCTCCAAAAAAATTAAACATACTAATCAGCTGCAGTCAGTATCTGTAGAACTGATATTAATTACACCTGCAACAGCTGGTCACTAGTTACTATCAAGCAGAGGAGTAAAATGAATTTGCCTGATGTAAAAACATATTTTAAAACCAAGATCAGAATAATGTAGTTTAGTCTAAAGCCTGTAATATAATGACCAATCCAACAGAAAATCTAAAGTAAAATGACCTCTGATTGTCTTGTCAATAAAGTAGTCCTCAAGTGCAGAGCTTCCTTGTGTATCAAACAGACTTTGGTTAACACTTGAGGCAGTCAGGATTTCTTCATTAGTCATTTCCATTAGCTCCTCTTCACCTTCAAGACTGGACAAACCAATGAGATCACTGCTGTTGAAGAGGCTGGCCCGAATTTTCTCTACTTTGGCCCTGGCCCGTACCTGTAAAGCAAAGTCAAGTGATATACCAGCCGACAATAACCAAAATTATATCCTTTTAAACAAGCACCCCCCAAACACCTACCTCTATGACAGCATAACCTTTAATGGAGTGTGCCATGCTGATGTTGTTGCCAAGTGAATTGACAGAGTACAAGGATCCCGCATCAGACATGGAGGCTGTTTCCCCCCCATCTAGCTGTTCCCCAAGGCTACCAAGACTGCCAAGGCTTCCTGTGCTACAAAGAGAGATGTCAAGGCTTTCCTGACTGGAGATATTATGGGGATCTAGAGGTCCTTGTGACTGTGCAGAGGTTACTTGTGGAGTCACAGTGGATGCTAACAGTTCCTGATCCACAGACAGCTCGCTGGCAGTCCGGGACACCCCCTGAGAGGAACTGCAAATGGATGTCTGGCTTGTTGATGCTGAAGCACTCGTGCTGATAGCTGGGGTGGCACTGCTGGAACCATCTGGACTGTCCACAGTGCCTGACTGAGGTCGCTCTGCTTTAGTGTCCTGGGGAGTACTTGGAGTCCCAACCGCAGCTCCTTTTGTCTTTTTAAGGTCCTCCATCTGAAGAGGAATGAAGATCTCATCTTTGAAAAGGCCTCCATGTGCATTGCACGCCCGTCGGATTGCCTTACGCACTACAGCTTCTTCCAAGTGAGTGGGAATGCCAGAGAGCACCAGCAGCCTCCCATGAGCAGTAGGACCAACAAGAGCTTGGCAAGCATCTGCTACAGCATCTCCAGTCACAGCTAGTCCCTGAGGGTCCTTGTTGGTTAGATGCCGTACGATCATGAGTAAGGTCAGCCCACGGTGGAACCACAGCATATCTTCTGGCTTTCCCCCTGCCACGTTCAGTAAAGCACTATCACTCTCTGATAGTCTTGCACTGCTTCCAGAGCCCCGTTTTCCTGAAGCTACAGCTGCTGCAACAACAGCTGCAGCTGCTCGTTCACGTTTCAGCTTGACCTTCTTGCGCTTAGACAACAAACTTGGACTTTGGGGTGTTTGGCCTGGTGAAGATGATGAAGATGATGATGAATCACTAAGATTTGGTGCATTGGATGATGAAAGAGTACCCACAGCTGAGGCGGCACCACCCACATTTAGGGGCAATGTAACCTCTGCTACAGCCAGGCACACCTCCATTAGGGCATGGAAGTATGTGGAGAAGCGGCTTTGCTCAGCAGCCAGTGCCAAAGAGCCACTACTTCCTGAGGTACAGGAGCTTGAACTAGCCAGCCCCCAGCTTTGTGTTTCACGGTCATAAAGCTTTCTGAGTTCCGTCTGTAGAGCCATGAGAACAGCCAAGCAAGGATTGATGAGCAGTGCAATTGAGCTGGACAAGCCTGAGGGACCTTTGCACTGTTCTAAGTGATGGATCTTACGAAATAGCTCAGCAAGCAAGTGAAAGATCAGCTCCTTGATACAAGGTGCAAGATCAGTAGTCCACAGAAGTCCACCTTATGGAAGAAAAACAAGGTGACTGATTAAAGAGTAGAGGCTAGAATAATGAGACCAACAAGTCAGTGAAGAGGCTCTTTCTTACCCAGTAGCTCCACAACCTGCAGTAGCACAGAAGAAGGCACAGTGTCAAGTTCCTCCTCTGAATGCTCACTGCTTTCATCCAGTGTCCATGTCAGGAGCTGTTCAGCAAAGGCCAAGGCCAAGGGAAACTCCAGAGGCAGAGCATGCAGTACAAGTACTGCTCCAGGTGGGGGAGACACACCTATGAGAAGACCAGAAAAACAACTGAACGACTGAAGCTTCTCTGTAAGCACATGACAGCACATGACCACACGACCAGATACATTTGTCACAGGTGAATGTGATATACTGTATAATACCATTACATCAGACATCAGACTAAACGTCTAAAACATTCTACACAAAACATTTCATAAAATTATACATAAAACATCAAAAACTACACACAAATGACAAAAAAACTCCATACAAAACATAAAAAATATATAGACCTCAATGCAGTTACAAATTCTCTAAATAACAGTAGTTTGATTTACAAAACAAATAGTGAACAAATAAGCTTATCTATGACAGAGGCATAATGAAATATATAATGTTTTGCTGTTCTAACCTAGCTTGATGTGCACTTTGTCAGTAGGAATGATTATGCTGGGGTACTGGTTGGTTGTGGGGGGAGGTGTAAGGCCTGTATTAGAAGGAGATGCATCCAATGGGTAGCAAACGGCCTCCATCAGATTGAGCTGGCCATTGCGCCGCACCTTGTGCCCTAACCCGTACACCATGATCCGGGCCCAGGGAGCTTTATACAGAGATGAGCTGAAGTAAAAGAGAATTAAGCAGGGATGATGATACCACAATATCAACAGGCCTTTCATCTTACATTCATCAGAGGTTTTATGGCATGTTGTTGAATTCTTTTTTGAAGTATTTTTGGACTGAAGCTTCATACTGAATTATTCAAAGGGAATGTTTACTCACTCTTTACGGCATCCAAGCTGACTTTCTTTACAAGATACAACCACAAATGCAGCACCAGGGAAGTTCACATCCATGCTGACCTTTAACTCTGAGATGGGGAACTCCTCTGATGTGAACTGGTCTGGGGCATTCTGGAGTTTCACCAATAATATAAAACATTATGTAATAAACAAACACCAAATAAATTAAGATCTGAAACCATACACACTTGATCACACAAAGCAATGTCAGTATCTTGTTATGTACTGAAATGTCAGTATCTGCTAAACGTTTAACCAAAACTGCTGCAGGCCAGACTCATCCAGCTGTATGGGTGAGATCTTCTATCAGGAGATAACATATTTCCTGACAGATAGAAGCCCGCAGATACAGCTGGGAAAACAAAAACCAGAACCCCTCATTGTCAGCACTAGTGCGCTCACCTCTTAGTCTTTAGTCTTTATACCAATGACTGTACCTACACCACCATGGTGACAACACTGCCCACAATAGTCTAGCAGCTGGTGTTCTGGTGCAGGTCCCACCACTTAATGCTCAACACCCTAAAGACTCAAAGATATTTGTAGACAAGATACAGTACCTCACTGTTACTCCTCCTCAACATTACTTGCATCGATGTTTGCTTATAACAATATTTTATCGATGATCAGAGTCTGAGTGATGTTTTATTTTGATAAATTAAAAAAAAATTGGGATTCTCTCCCAATTACATCAGTTTTTACCCCCCACACTTTAAAGGCCTGTCCGTTAAAAAGGGTCTGTAGCACAAAAAAGGTGACTGCTGGCCTAGACCCTGTCATTTAGCCTATAGACCCTGTCATTTAGCCTATAGTCAACCAAATGGAGCACATTTCCTTTGTTTTGTTTTAATGCATGAAAAACAACTGTGAAATGTTTATTTATACATAGCCATTCAACTTCAAACTATGTATAACAATTTCACAGTAATAAGGTGTAAATAACAATAATATGCAACAAGATCTTCATTATACATTATACTGAACATTACTGCAGGACTTTTGTTTATTGTTAACTTTTGTTTACATTTAAAATGCTTAATCAAAAAATATACAGATGATTCATACTTTATGACATGGCTCATTATCCTGCTGGAAGTAGCCATCAGAAGAAGGGTATATTGTGGTCATAAAGGGATGGACATTGTCAGCAACAATACTCAGGTAGGTTGTGCAAAGTGCCAGGAAAATATCCCCCACACCAGTGCACGACCACCAACAGCCTGAACCGTTGATACAAGGCAGGATGGATCCATGCTTTCATGTTGATTACGCCAAATTCTGACCCTACCATCCAAATGTTGTAGCAGAAATCGAGACTCATCAGACCATGCAATGTTTTTCCAATCATCTATTGTCCAATTTTGGTGAGCCTGTGCAAATTATAGCCTCAGTTTCCTGTTCTTATCTGACAAGAGGGGCACCCAGTGTGGTCTTCTGCTGCTCAAAGTTCAATGTGTTGTGCATTCAGAGTTGCTCTTCTGCATGCCTCGGTTGTAATGACTGGTTATTTGAGTTGCTGTTGCCATTCTATCAGCTCAAACAAGTTCTCCTCTGACTTCTGGCATCAACAAGGCATTTGCGCCCACAGAACTGCCGCTCACTGGATATTTTCTTTTTTTCTGACCATCCTTTGTAAACCCTAGAGATGGTTGTGTGTGAAAATTCCTGTAGATCAGCAGTTTCTGAAATATTCAGACCAGCCCGTCTGGCACCAAAAACCATGCCACATTCAAAGTCACTTAAATCACCTTTCTTCCCCATTCTGATGCTCGGTTTAAACTGCAGCAGATCGTCTTGGTCATGTCTACATGCCTAAATTCAAGTTGCTGCCATGTGATTGGCTGATTCGACATTTGGTGTTAATGAGCAGTTGGACAGGTGTACCTAATAAAGTGGCCGGTGAGTGTGTATATATATATATATATATATATATACACACACAGTCCCTGACATAAGTTCTGTCGCTGATCCATGTTGTGCAAACAAAAGCTTATAACCTGACTTTAAATTCATCGATTGGTTTTAGAAATGACTCATATGAAAGCTGAAACCCTCCCAAATGAGATTTAATTTACGAAAATAAATTTGCTTTACTGCAGAAATATTGATTTGAGGCAGGTAAATCTCATTTGGGAGGGTTTCAGCTTTCATATGAGTAATTTCTAAAACCAAGCGATGAATTTAAAGTCAGGTTATAAACTTTTACTTCCACAACATGGATAAGTGACAGAATTTATGTCAGGGACTATATATATATGTTAATTCCCTTATCTATGCACTCTGTATACATGTGAACATTCCAGTATGTTTGATTTGTTTCATCAAAACAAATGCCTTATGTATGTAGCATACCTGCCAAATACAACTTGTTTCTGATTCTAAACATCTGTCCATCATTATTATTAATAAGTATAAAATACTTAAAAGATTATATGAAATCATATGGTGCACATATTCAACAAGCTGAACTACAAAATATTGAGTATTGTAACAGTGTATGATGTCATAGCAGATCTTTCATTAGACTAAAATCTCAGACCAAGTACTACCAAAATGGAGAACTTTTGTACCTGGAGAAAGCAGCAAATCTGTTTGGTAAGCTCCAGCAAGCTCTCTTCTCCTTGGTGCAAGGCCCTGCTGATCGCCACAGTCAACCACTCACGCACGGTCTGTGCGTTACCTTGATAAAAGAGCTCAGTTGGGGAACAGCTCTGGCCTTGAAGGTTGTGAAGCACCGACTGGGCCAACAAGATAGAGTTTGAGCTGATGGAGCCATCTAACAGACAGAAATCAGGAAGGAAATTTTTCAGGGAAAATGATAGCAGCATTATTTCAATTAGTAAACTTACAAATAGTAAACTTACAAAAATGCTATTACTGCTCATAATGTGATCATATATAAAACCAAGCAGTTGCTAGTTAGCCCTAAAGTCAAAGTCAATTTTATTTATATTATAATATTATTTATAAATATACATACACTGCTCAAAAAAATAAAGGGAACACTTAAACAACACAATATAACTCCAAGTCAACCACACTTCTGTGAAACCAACCTGTTCAGTTAGGAAGCAACACTGATTGTGAATCAATTTCACCTGCTGTTGTGCAAATGGAATAGACAACAGGTAGAAATGAGAGGCAATTAGCAAGACCCCCCTATAAAGGAGTGGTTCTGCAGGTGGGGACCACAGACCACTTCTCAGTACCTATGCTTTCTGGCTGATGTTTTGGTCACTTTTGAATGTTGGTGGTCCTTTCACACTCGTGGTAGCCTGAGACGGACTCTACAACCCACACAAGTGGCTCAGGTAGTGCAGCTCATCCAGGATGGCACATCAATGCGAGCTGTGGCAAGAAGGTTTGCTGTGTCTGTCAGCGTAGTGTCCAGAGGCTGGAGGCGCTACCAGGAGACAGGCCAGTACACCAGGAGACGTGGAGGAGGCCGTAGGAGGGCAACAACCCAGCAGCAGGACTGCTACATCCTCCTTTGTGCAAGAAGGAACAGGAGGAGCACTGCCAGAGCCCTGCAAAATGACCTCCAGCGGGCCACAAATGTGCATGTGTCTGCACAAACGGTTAGAAACCGACTCCATGAGGATGGTATGAGGGCCCGACGTCCACAGATGGGGGTTGTGCTCACAGCCCAACACCGTGCAGGACGCTTGGCATTTGCCAGAGAACACCAGGATTGGCAAATTCGCCACTGGCGCCTTGTGCTCTTCACAGATGAAAGCAGGTTCACACTGAGCACATGTGACAGACGTGACAGAGTCTGGAGACGCTGCGGAGAGCGATCTGCTGCCTGCAACATCCTTCAGCATGACCGGTTTGGCAGTGGGTCAGTAATGATGTGGGGTGGCATTTCTTTGGAGGGCCGCACAGCCCTCCATGTGTTCACCAGAGGTAGCCTGACTGCCATTAGGTACCGAGATGAGATCCTCAGATTCCTTGTGACACCATATGCTGGTGCGGTTGGCCCTGGGTTCCTCCTAATGCAGGACAATGCTAGACCTCATGTGGCTGGAGTGTGTCAGACCTGAATCAGATTGAGCACATCTGGGACATCATGTCTCGCTCCATCCACCAACGTCACGTTGCACCACAGACTGTCCAGGAGTTGGCGGATGCTTTAGTCCAGGTCTGGGAGGAGATCCCTCAGGAGACCATCCGCCACCTCATCAGGAGCATGCCCAGGCGTTGTAGAGAGGTCATACAGGCACGTGGAGGCCACACACAATACTGAGCCTCATTTTGACTTGTTTTAAGGACATTACATCAAAGTTGGATCAGCCTGTAGTGTGTTTTTCCACTTTAATTTTGTGTGTGGCTCCAAATCCAGGCCTCCATTGGTTAATAAATTTATTTCCATTGATGATTTTTGTGTGATTTTGTTGTCAGCACATTCAACTTTGTACAGAACAGTATTCAATGAGAATATTTCATTCATTCAGATCTAGGATGTTATTTGAGTGTTCCCTTTATTTTTTTGAGCAGTGTATTTATATTATTTATATGTTGTATATATAATATAATTTTATTTACAACACATGTCACAAAGCAGCTTTACAAATTCATGGGTCCAGATCCAGGGGCAACAGTGGCATGAAGTGCCTCATGAATGATTCAAAATTTGAGTAAAATAACACTAACAAATTTCTGTTTTTCTCTATAATAGGTATAATGAAGCTACTGGATTGCTTTAGTAAATGGTCCTCACACTCACTCACTCACTCACTCACACACTCACACACTCTCTCTCTCTCACCAGCCACTTAATTAGGTACACCTTGCTAGTACCGGGTTGGGCCCTTTTTGCCTTCAGAACTGCCTTAATCCTTCATGGCAGATTCAACAAGGTACTGGAAACATTCCTCAGAGAGTCTGGTCCATATTGACATGATAGCATCACACAGTTGCTGCAGATTTGTCGGCTACACATCCATGATGTGAATCTCCCGTTCCACCACATCCCAAATGTGCTCTATTGGATTGAGATCTGGTGACTGTGGAGGCCATTCGAGTTCAACAAACCAGTCCGAGATGATCCACGCTTTATGACATGGCGCATTATCTTGCTGGAAGTAGCCATCAGAAGATGGGTACACCGTGGTGTTAAAGGAATGGACAGGGTCAGCAACAATACACAGGTAGGCAATGGCGTTGACATGATGTTCAATTGGTACTAAAATGGGCCCAAAGTGTGCTAGGAAAATATCCCCCACACCATTGCACCACCACCACCAGCCTGAGCCGTTGATACAAGGCAGGATGGATCCATGCTTTCATGTTGTTGACACCAAAATCTGACCCTACCATCCGAATGTTGCAGCAGAAATCGAGACTCATCAGACCAGGCAACGTTTTTCCAATCTTCTTTTGTCCAATGGTGAGCCTATGCGAATTGTAGCCTTAGTTTCCTGTTCTTAGCTGACAGGAGTGTCACCCGGTGTGTCTTCTGCTGCTGTAGCCCATCTGCCTCAAGGTTCGACATGTTGACTTAAAGACTTAACTTTAAACTTAAAGAGTTTTTCCTTGTCACTGTTGCCCTTGGCTTGCTCACTGGGGGCTAGGACTCAGCACTTGTAAAGCTGCTTTGTGACAACAACTGTTGTAAAAAGCACTATATAAATAAAATTTGATTGACTGATTGAAAAAGGCATTTGCGCCCACAGAACTGCTGCTCACTGCAGATTTTCTCTTTTTCGGACCATTCTCTGTAAACCCTAGAGTTTACAGAGAAGTTGCCGGAGTTGCTGCCACCCTCCAGAAATGGTTAAATTTCATCTGTCCTGCAAATGACCTCATACAGAGCTAATTTCTGTATTTTTCTACATGGCTGCCTGCCTACCCGAGAAACACTGAGACGAGGAGAGACAAGCCTTTCTTGGGATCCATCCTGGGCCAGCCACCTCCTGCCTAACCAGATATGATGAAGGATCAACCCACTACCCTGACTAACCAGTGTGGATGAAGGATAAACCCACTACCCTTGACCCTCTCACCGCCCGGAATTCTACCCTGCTATGACTAACACTACCAACCATCAAGACATTTAGGACTGAATAGGAATTACAGTCATGGCCAAAAGTTGAGAATGACACAAATATTATATTTTCACATGATCTGCTGCCCTCTGGTTTTTATGTGTGTTTGTCAGATGTTTTTATCACATACAGAAATATAATTGCAATCATATTATGAGTAACAAAAGCTTTTATTGACAGTTAGAATGAGTTAATGCAGCAAGTCAATATTTGCAGTGATGACCCTTCTTCTTCAGGACCTCTGCAATTCTCTGTGGCATGCTCTCAATCCACTTCTGGACCAAATCCTGACTGATAGCAGTCCATTCTTGCACAATCAATGCTTGCATTTTGTCAGAATGTGTAGGTTTTTGTTTGTCCACCCGTCTCTTGATGATTGACCACAAGTTCTCAATGGGATTAAGATCTGGGGAGTTTCCAGGCCATGAACCCTAAATCTCTATGTTTTGTTCCCTGAGCCATTTAGTTATCACCTTTGCTTTAAGGCAAGGTGCTCCCATCATGCTGGAGAAGGCATTGTTGATCACCAAACTGCTCTTGGATGGTTGGGAGAAGTTGCTCTCGGAGGACATTCTGGTACCATTCTTTATTCATGGCTGTGTTTTTAGGCAAGACTGTGAGAGAGCCGATTCCCTTGGCTGAGAAGCAACCCCACACATGAATGGTTTCAGGATGCTTTACAGTTGGCATGAGACAAGACTGGTGGTAGCGCTCACCTCGTCTTCTCCGAACAAGCTGTTTTCCAGATGTCCCAAACAATCAGAAAGGGGATTCATCAGAGAAAATGACTTTACCTCAGTCCTCAGCAGTCCACTCCCTGTACCTTTTGCAGAATATCAGTCTGTCCCTGATGTTTTTCTGGAGAGAAGTGGCTTCTTTGCTGCCCTCCTTGAGACCAGGCCTTGCTCCAAGAGTCTCCGCCTCACAGTGCGTGCAGATGCACTCACACCTGCCTGCTGCCATTCCTGTGCAAGCTCTGCACTGCTGGTAGCCCGATCCTGCAGCTAAAACACTTTTAAGAGACGGTCCTGGCGCTTGCTGGTCTTTCTTGGGCCATTTTTGTGCAGTGCAATGATGACTGCACGTGTTTCTTTAGAGATAACCATGGTTAACGGAAGAGAAACGATGATCATCATGAACAATGAGAAACAAGCACCAGCCTCCTTTTAAAGTGTCCAGTGGTGTCATTCTTACTTAATCATGACAGATTGATCTCCAGCCCTGTCCTCATCAACACCCACACCTGTGTTAATGGAGCAATCACTGAAACGATGTTAGCTGGTCCTTTTAAGGCAGGGCTGCAATGAAGTTGTAGCAGTAGACTTTGTAAAAATTAATATTTGTATCATTCTCAAAACTTTTGGCGATGACTGTACATAAAGAACTGATGTATATAAATACACACCAAGACGGAATTTATTTATCCTTCACATCTTTTCTTTGTTTTTCTATCTTTTTAATTGTTGTCATGGTGACCGGTGTCAGCCAAAGGAGGATGGGTTCCCCCCCTGAGTCTTGGTTCCTCTCAAGGTTTCTTCCTAAAGCTCTCTTAGGGAGTTTTTCCTTGCCACTGTTGCCCTTGGCTTGCTCACTGGGGACTTGGACTCGGACACTTGTAAATGGATGCAGCCACGAAGCCACCAGGTTTGCTGGAAAATTCATTTTTAAGAAGCTTCCTAATGGAGACACTGACAAGACTAAAGTTGTTTGCACCTCATGCAATGTGGAATTAGTTTATTGCAGGAGTTCTACCAGTCTGAAGTTAAATGTAGTAAATGTTGGCTTACATTTCAAATCTCATGTTTAGCTGAATAAACATGTTATCAACCACTTTTAATATACAGTATAGGGTTACAAATTCATTTTTGACTGAATATTTCCTCTTAAAGTATGTAGGCATACAGTACTATTTTCATGTTTAACTGAATAAACCGTTGAACACGAGTACATTTTATTGAGCATGTTTTTTTTCTTCAAGTATCAGAGGAGAACAGCTTTCTCAAGCAGTCATTGATGCATTTTGGAAACAGGAGATGAGCCCCTGGTCTAATGCACCCTCTGTATTAAGAAACCCTATCTCAAAAACTGACTTTTAGTCATTACTTGGGTAGCACACATCTGAATGAGCCATTTTTTAAATCTATGCCCACCCCTAATATATTATTTATATATATATATATATACATACATACACACACACACACACACACACACACACACACACACACACACACAAGTGATCCGTCACATAAATGAGATCCGTCACCCTTCACCCTCAACAACAATGAAACCTCCGTCCAATCTACACAGGTATGAAGCAGTTTGCTTTTGGAAACCTTACAAAATGTTAGTTTTACCTGACAGAGGTGGAGCAAGCAACTGATTAGACAGCAGCTGCAGGTGTTCAAGGGTGATGTCCCGTACAGCTGGGATGTGGAAGAGTCGTGTGAAGGTGTGAGGGCTCTTTGGCGCAAAGATATTGAGTAACGCCATGCGGCAGTACAAACGTGCCAGAGCACTCTCACCACGCAGTAGCTCCCTGAAACACACAAACACAAAGACTCAAAGACTGTCCATCTGTTTCATTGGTTCATCTTAGTAAAGTGAATTTTTGCTTCACCTGTGAATCTGAATGTTGCTGCTGTCCAGAGACACAAGGCCATTGGCAGCAGTTCTTCGAGAACCTGCTGGTGGACGCTCCAGTATCTCAATGGGGTACCAGTACCTGACCAGCACACCTTCACTGCGTAAATATGTCTCCACCTGGACCAGTTCATTTACCTGGGCAAATGTGTATATGTACACGCATGCATACAAAAGCAAGCACAAACATATACAAAGACACACAAACACACAATATTCATCATATACAAAAGTCTTATTCAATCATGAAACATGGAGGAAAGAGACTCATTGTGTGAAAGATAATGAGATAATGCCCAATAATTTACTATGAAACTATGAGGGGAAAAAATATGGATGTGGGCAGGAGGTATAGGACACCTGCGAAAGGGAAAGTACCGGTATACATAGTGTATATTTTAAATGGAAAGTATACATAGTTTATATTTTAAAGGGGAAGTATATATAGTGTATATTTTAAAGGGAAAGTATACATAGTGTATATTTTAAATGGAAAGTATATATAGTGAATATTTTTTAAAAAGATGTAACCAATTTCATTTGTCATTTTATACCTGACGTGATGGATATTGGTTAACATCAGGACTTATTCACTATTTGTCATCTTTATATTCTCTTTAGCATTATGCTAATCTGCTCAATATTTCTCTCAAACTAGAATAAAGAACAAACTCTAAAATAACTGTTTCTCAATAAAGGTTTTTTTTTTTACAGACAACTTACAGAGTCCACATCAAGAACCATTCCATGAAGGCCAAATGTTTTAAGCATGCCTCGGACAGCAAACTTGGGTAAGGCCGTTCCTCCTGTGCTGCTGCCAGTGTTGCTGCTTTCAGGGCAGCGTATAACCACCGTCAACCCTACAGGATATGGGTTTGAATTCACACGAACATGAAAACTTAAAAAAAAAAAAAAAATTGAAAATCTAATCTCTCAAACACAGGCATTATTACAGACTCAAAACCCTGATGATACAGACCACTATTAAATAATTTACTTTGTCCCAACTTATCTCACAGGTTAAAACACGAAAGCACATATGTGTTCAACTAATGGTGACATTCTCTCCCTAACACATTTATTCCCCCTCTGCAATAGAGAGCTTTAGCTGGGTGTACCTTTACGGACTTTGTCAATAGTAAATTTATTGGCCTCGTCTTTGATGTCCTCGATAGTTGGGAGGTAGAGGTCTCGAGGAATACCCCCATTCTCCTCATACAGGAACTCCACCGTTTGTCTTGCGATGTCCACCATTCCTAGAAGACAAACATAACCCACACACACAAAGCAAAGCAAATATTTACTGCAATTATTTACTCATTTTGTAACTCCAAATTTGAATTGGCCATTTTATTTGTTACTCAGTAAATAAAACTATATGAACAGAGTATGTAAATTATTGTTCTCACCAAGTTGGAGAGCTCCTTTGATCTGATCTAGACCTGATTTCCTCTCCGCTTCATTCCTGAAGCGGCGGCGAATAGTGGGAAACACTTTGGTCTCCCAGGCTTTCACAAGGAGGGCGTAGTGGTCCTCCTGGGGAGAGCAGACGTAGAGTGAGACTGGGGACGATGAAAGTCAAATTAAAATAAGTATCTCTGAAAACAGTAAGACCACTTTCCTCACCCTTGGTACATCTTCGTCATCCTCATCATCACTTTCATCATCAGCAAGATGTGGGGGATGTGGATTAGGGCCTGAGGTCACCAGATTCTCATAGCTAAGCTCAACTTTGTAGTAACAGGAAGCATCACTGTTATACTCTACTCAAAGAAGAGGTAAGAGGTAAGGTAAGAGTTATGGACATTACAAGGTTTTTATGCTGTTTAAGCAAACAGGTTTTACATCATATGCATATTATTGTGACTTTGAAATAGGACCCCTACCAAGATAACCCTACCTACTAACCCTAACCCTAGCTTCAGTTTTCATTTATGAAATTAAAACACAAAAAAGCTTACAAGATTAACTGGTTAAGTGTGCTTTTGCAACAGTAGAACAGAATGAATACGTAATGCAACTGTAGGTTCATTGACAACTGGATTAGAGCATGTTACAGGAATCACTGCTAAGAGCAGTTCTACACAATATCTGTCACTGATGCATCAACTGTGCAAGACAAGCCTTACGTTGTTGAGCAGCTGCAACAGCAGCAATGCGACAGGGAGGTCCATGGGAGCCTGAATCAGACGTCACACTGGCCCCAGCATCATTGTCACTGTCTGAGGCCATTGCAAATGGTAGGGCCTCAAAGTTGGCACTGATTTCCTCGGACAGGTCTATACACAGATCAGCAGCGTTCCGGTGAGCCTGACCCTCTGCGTATGCAAACGGCCGGCACCCAAAGTTAGCACGGACCTTTGTGTTCTAGAAATGTGCAGATACACAGATACATTGTTTAGGTCCATAGATGGTAGATGCAGCTTAGCAGTTAATGTAGTGGCACACAAACTATGTTCTAGTATTCTGATGTAATTTGGCAGTGACCTTTCGCAGTTTCAGCTACTAAACTAACCATTAAAAAATTAAAAAACATACTGAGAAGGAACTGTATCAGAGCAACCCAACATCACTAATTTATGACCTCAGTGTAATATATCTACAGGCTGGAAGTTGTAATGTATTTAATTGATATCGTTTGGGTATGATAGGGTACTTATTCGATAGGGTACCTTCTTCTGAATGTGGACTAGGGGCCACATGCCTCCAGCCACATCTTCCAGGCAGGGGCTGAGACGCTGACCACAGTAGGTGAAATACACCCTGCCTTTAGGAGCCTGTCCTGGGGGAGGTGGGGTTCCCTCCAGACGCTCCCAGCCGATCCCAGCAACGTCTCCTGAGTAAGCCAGGGCAATGAGAGAAAAATGAGCACATCATCCCTAACTTTTATTATTATGCACAGTGAATTATACACAGTACATTAAAATATTAGATGAAAAATAACAAGTGCATGCATGCAAAATGTTTGAAAGAGCAGCTGGTCTAAATTATACAGCAGTTTTTATCCTTGTCCAGAAATTCACTGGCTATATTCTAGATACAGAAATGTGCTACTAAGGTGTCAAAAACATCCATCAAAACAAAAACATCAAAACATCCATGACATCTTACCAGGAAGTAGAGTCACATCCAGTCTCACACTCTTCCACTGCAGCAAACTGGAGCCATTATAATGCACTGCCCTGCCATTACTAACAAAGGAAATACATCAGAAATATGAGTGTTACACCAGGTACATAATCTAATCAGGAGTGTTAAAGAGGACATTTCAACAAGTACTCAGTATGAGCCAATTCAAATAAATGGGAAAAGGATATCAAAAAAAGAATACTTGTGAAAGAGACAGGTGCCAACAGGGTTAGTCCAGGCACCGTCTCTCTTTTCTGCTTCTGTGGCAAAGCCAAAAGACACAATTGGACCACTGTCATCCTCAGAATCTCCGTAGGTCACTATTTCGATCTCCCAATAAAAGGATGGAGCCTGAGAAAAGACAGTGATGATGGAATATTGTGAACAGAAATGAGTGACAGCCTCTTTTGTGTGCAAAACTAAAAAGAAAAAATGTACAGTGTTTGAAATGTAATTATACACAAATCACATGTTGTACACATTTTATTATAAAACTGTAGCTTTAATTTCAGCTTTGTTAGGTCAGACTGAAAACCTTAAAAAGCTACCCTGGAAATAGATGATGTATGCTGTTAAAGGTTGTATGCTGTTAGCTGTACCTTCTTCAAAATATATACCTGAACAGGAACTGGTGAAGTGGCATAGATGAAAGTGCCTCGCGGTAGCCCCCCCCCAGCACTGGGGTCCGCAAGAAAGGTCACAGAGGTCAAGTGGGATGAGAACATACAGGCACGCACAGGTGGGAAGACGTGGGATGGACACCATGTAATCTCCTTTGGCTGCAAAGGGAGAGCCACACAGAGATGTCCTATGACAATATTTAAATGTAAAATAACTTGTATTTAGATTATGCAAAACCTAATGTGGTAAAAATCCACTAACTTGAATAGAAAAGTTCAAATCAGCTTGCCAAAATCAACATTAACAACTTCCACAACATGAATGCAAAAATCTCAAATCAAGACATTCCCTTCAAGTTAATGTAATCACAAAACACTTAATAATGCTACCAAATCCACATCCTATTTTAAACTTTAATAACACACTAAGACCAAGAAACAGAAACAAGAGACCTGTCTTCTGTCCGTCTGGAGAGGGAGAGGAGGGGGGCGGGCGCAGTCTCGGTACAACATTCGAACTCTCTCACACTGAGACTCCACCATGCCCAACCGCTCACCTACACACACAGAGATGCATGCAAGCACGCACATACACACAGATGCACACATATACACACATACACACACACACACACACACAAAATTACTCAGAAACTAAGCTAGAAGAAATCATCTTTTCAGTACTAGAGTAAATGTCATGTTATTCAGTATTTACTTCCTGAATTACTTGCCAATTATCTGCAACATTAACTGTAAAAAAGGCAAAGCAAGTCAATAACGCCATCAAAGCAAAGATGAAGACAAAAATGAATCAGACAGATGATGGCAGATTATAGTAAATGAACAGCATAGCAGTGAAACTATTTCTCAGTGAACGTTTCTATAATATTTACAACAATTTTTTCAACTACAAATGCACATTTTGTGTATTTTTTATACCATGTCTTGTATGGAGTGACTACATTACCAGGGCTGCACTCCTGTGCCACTAGGTTGAGAACCTCCACAGCAGCAGGGCATTGCTGGATAAACTCCTCACAGAATGAACTGTCCTCCAGCAACTGAGCCATTACCAGACATGCTCTATGAGAGAAAACAGAGTCACAACCACACCATTTACAAGAGCCATTCACATATGAGACCAGAACAAGAGTGACAGTCCTGCTTTAGCGTTCTATGTTCTGACCTAGTCCTTATCTCAGCCAACAGGCGCACAGCAGCCATGACTGGACTGGATCCGTCTCCAGAGGCCGGTAAGGACGTGTGGATGGACAGGCTGCCTTCCTGTGGCAGAAGCATGGACTGCACTGCCTGCACAACCTTCTCAGTGATTGAGAGCTTATAAAGTGGCAATGCCTATAACAGAGGAACATGTGCACGGAATTACTGATTATCACCAAATACAGTGTAAACATTTAAGAAAAGAATTGCATCCTTAAACAGGGAAATTTATTGTTATTTATTGCACATAAATATAATGTGTTGACCTTACTAGACTGAATGTATTTATTTCATAAATGACTTTATGAAATTACTGTGTGACGGTACGGAGGCCCCCTGTCAGCAGCGGCAGTATGCTATGTTTTTCTTGTCGCTGTGATGCTATCTTCGTCCCTCAGAGGGGTGTGGCCCATTAGGGACTTCCCCACATGAGGGTCGTTTGTTGTTCCTCAATTCAGATTAAGTGACGGGTTTTGACTTGGTGCACTTTATTCTATTAAACCTCCCTTTTTCCTGAGACTGGTGTGATCGCTTCCTTATAGCTCCTTATATATGCAATAGCTCCTAAGCATATGTAATATGTGTAAGCTCTCTCACAAAAAAGCTATTTTGCTTACAAATTGTAGCAGTTGACTGTATGCGTGTTACCAAGAAATACAATTGGCAAAGTCAGCTGACAGGAAATGCTGATGAAGAATCTTTCACAGTCTCACCTCTGAGCGAGGGGTGCAGAGGCGGGAGATGGGTACAGTCAAGATGTCAGAGGCCTTACACGTTCGCCGATATTCACATGAGGGAAACCTGACTGTGGCAATGCCTTCTTGCTCATTAATGGACATGACGACGCCAATGCTTCCCAGAACTCCTTTCCCCCCTACCTTTAGAACAGGTAAGGCAAAGACTAAGCAAGCACAATTAAGATCTAGGACAGAAAAGCCTCTGGGATGCCTGTTCACCCAGACATTCCACATGTCAGTATAAGTCTAATTTATTTATATAGCGTTTTCAGTGGGAAGGAGTGTGACTCCATAGTCTTACCTGGACCTCTGAACCGATCTTGATCGTCTCCTTGAAGCCACCCAGGGCACATAAAGCTGCTACAGCTTGTCGGCCAATTGCCTGCAACTTGGCCAACTTCCTGCCACTGCTGCTGCCACTCTCCAGGATGCTTTCTGCATATCTACCAAGCTGAGGTATGTACATCAGGGCCCGGGACAACACCTGTGGGAGAGAGAGTGCGTGTGTGTGTGTGTGTGTGTGTGTGTGTGTGAATGGTGTAGTGACACACAGAAAGATAGATCACTAATGATAAGATCAAAGTCGTTAGGGAGACTCGTGCATTGATCAGCTTTTGGAGGTAAGGAAATTTAAATGGTCTTCAATATATTACTGCTGAGAAAAAGATCTTGTTAATTGCTGACCCCCCCTGACCTTGTTGCACATGAGATCTTTCTAAACATGTGTGCACGTCATCCTTGACTGAGTTTTCGGTGACAAGTCTCTCTACTGAAGGGTCGTGGATCTGTCTGGAGGAGAATCACGCTGCTCTGCAGGACAGACTTGCGGAATAGCATGCTGCCACATGGGTTCAGCCAGAGGGATACCACGCTGTTGCATGGACTGGACTGGAGGCAGTGTTGTATAAAGTATTAGAGACCCATACTTGAGTACTCTATCAAAAAATTGACTTGAGTAGAAGTTGAAGTGTTCTTTAAAAACTTTACTTAAGTAGAAGTACAGAAGTATTCAGCATTTTTTTGTACTTAAGTATTGCAAGTAGTTTATTCTAAAATTTATTACTCAAGTACTGAAAGTAAAAAGTACAAGTATTGTGTTTTGAATTAATTAAAGAAAGCCGTTAAAGTTTGATTCAGTTGTTTTTATATATCACTTACAAATCAAAGATGTCAAAGACCACAAATACAAGTGTTCTGTATGTACAAACAAGTAGCAACTTAAAAACTGGGCTTAACACTTCGTACACAAAAAACAGATAACCTATGTCCCGCTACGTCGTAGGTTTGACGCAGAAGTACAAGTTCGCCTTAATTTAGCTGAGAAAACTAGGTGTATTTTGGACGTTAAATCTGTCCATCGGATTCTAAGGGTGAGCCTACTGCCCTGCGTTTACCCTCAATAAATGCCCTTACCCTATAAAAACACTACACTATAAAAATGGGCACATGATTAGTCAGCATGAAAAGAGACACGGCTTACTGTTGCTAAAAACACAACTCAGCGTGACATCGCCTTTATGATTGTCAGCTAATGTTAAGTGAATACTGCAGCCCGTCATGAACATAATTAGTGTAGTTAGCCAAGATATCTAACCTAACTAGCGCTTACTGACAGCTAAAGCTGGAGTGTCTTCTGTGTGTTATATTTATAACTTACATTGATGTGTTTCTTCAAGTTCGAAGGTCAATATTTGAAGGCCAATATTTATTCTGCCTCTTTAGGGAGGCAGAGATGGCACTTCATCCTATAGGAATTTACTTTCACTCCAGCAAACGCAAACACTAGGTAGGGCCAGGGTGGTCTCTTTCCTCACCCTCACCGCCACAATCACAGTACCATCTCTTTTAATGAGATAAAAAGCGAATTATTTGGAATAATTTCGAGTATATGTGTATTTGTAAATTAAGCTGAAGGTGCTGGAAAATACTGAAAATAGACCTTCAAACTGCCGTACAAGTGCATGAATTCCACCTTGTAACTTCACACGTACAAAAATCGAGAGGTGCACGACCTCGCGACGCGCATGGGTGGAGCCACCGCAATTAATTACGTCATTTTTGCCGGCAGTCACGACGTGTCAAGTGAACCTAGATTGCGAAGCTCAAGTGTTGAGTGAAGGCAGCAGCAGAGTAAACGAGACGCGACCGGAGCATGCACAGTTTTCTCATAAGACAGCCTTATTGCTTGACCCAGTGACAGCGCCAGCTAGGGTTTTACCCTAACCCTAGTAAAAATGGAAGTAGGAAAAAAAATTATACTCCAGTAAAGTACAGATACAGCATTTTAGTTCTAAAGTACAGTAGTGAAGTAGTTCTACTTCGTTACTATATAACTCTGACTGGAGGGATACAATGCTGCTGCATGAGTTCGGCTGGACAGACACCATGCTTTAAACTAGGGTTGCAGCGGTAACCGGTTTCACGGTATACCACGGTATTAAAATGCACGGTTATCATACCGTGTGCGTTTGCTTATTACCGGTAAAAAGCAAGCCAGCGGAGAAACTGACCCGCGCATGCGCAACTCCGCTCCGGTTCAGCTACTCAACACAGCGGTGAGAATGGCAGAAAGTGCATCAGACTTAACAAATGTAAAAAAAAAAGCTAAACTAAAATCAGCGGCGAAAATGACGTTGGCTCCACCCGTGCGCGAGGGTCTCGCGCGCTGTCGATTCGCGAGGTCGTGCACTATGCGCGCCGCGCCTCAGCGCAATGAACAAAGTCATGTTTGCAGGGTTCATACACCTTTATAAGGTGGAATTAAAGCACTTGTACGTAACTTTAAAGGTCCGTTTCAATATTTCCCAACACTTAAGTTAAATATTTATACATATACTCGAAATGATTAGCTTTTTCATCACATTATTTAATGGTTGTTTATTTTCAAAACGCCCAATCTTAACGTCTTCACGTTCTCTCATTTTTCATCCTGGAATTACAAGAGGCTCGTATTTGTTAACGTAATGCAAGAGAACTGTGCGGAGTCGCGCGCTACGGTCACTAGTGAAAGTATAATTCTAGCTTTTTATGGTCCTTGCTTTCACTGGATGTGAAAGACGCCATTAATTTACATGCGTTCATTTTCAAATTCTAACGTGTCTGTTTTTCATATGTTAAAACCAGACTCGGTGTGAACGCCTTAAAATAGAAATCTCTATTGTGACGGTCATGTCAGAAATAAATCCTCTCTTTCTGCAGTATCTGGTTATATTCTAACTTGGCAGTACAACGGACGTTTACAACAGTTGTTGATCAGACACTGACCCAGGCTGAGTTTATCAGATACTAAATAATTTAAACTTAAATAATTGTACTGAAATCCATGATTTAGGTTTCTCTAATTTTGCAGTATTTATATAAACATGTTTACAGCTTTTTTTATTTATTTAAAGGAGACATTTTGTATACAATAGTTCCAGGTTTCTACAATAAATAGTTAATTGAACAAAAAAACTTGTAATTTCTTTAAGGGTCAGTGTATCTTTTAATAATATACAAACTAACTGTGATACCGTGATAACCGTGATACCGCGGTATTTTCTGAGACGGTTATCATACCGTGAAAATCTCATACCGTTGCAACCCTACTTTAAACCAGCAAACTGGGGGTAGGATGTCTGCTTCAGCCTCTCTTACCAATGGTGTGCCACAGGGCTCCATTTTGGGTTCTTTGGGTAGTTTTAATATCTCTTTTCATTTTATGCTGATGATACTCAGATCTACTTAGCTATAAACTGAAATGACATGGGAAGGCTAGTTAATCTTACCAACTGTCTTGCAACTATTAAAGTCTGGATGTCTAAAAATTCTTAGGTTTAATGGGGACAAAACAGAAGTCCTTATTGTGGGTCCAGAGGATGTGTCCAAGCAGGTGCAGTTAGACCTTGATCATGATGGGTTAAAGGCAAACCCATCTGTTAGAAATCTGGGTGTGATCTTCGATCTAAATTTTGCTTCTTCAATCCTGCTTCTTTCAGCTCAGAAACCTCAGTAAGACCAGACATTTCCTGACCTTTTTGGACACAGCAAAACTCATCCATGTCTTTATGTCCTCCAGATTGCATTATTGTATTGCACTGTTCAACTGTCTGAGTCAGAGACTTCAGCTTGTTCAAAATGCAGCTGCTCAACTTTTAACCAGGACTAAACGTAGGGAGCATATCACCCCAGTTCTGGCCTCTCTTCACTGGCTGCCAGTGAGATATAAATCTGATTTTAAAATCTTAGTGCTGACCTACCTTGCTGCACATGGTAGGGCTCCTGCTTACATTGCTGAGCTGGTATGTCCACTTAATAATGTAAGGTCTTTAAGGTAACCAAGGGTTACTGCCTGTTCCATGGACTAAACTAAAGCTAAAGGGTGACTGGGCTTTAGCAGTTTATGCTCTCACACTGTGGGGACAGATCTTCCTTCTGACATTAGGCTCTCAGCATCGGTTAATGTTTTAAAGAAACGTTTAAAGGCTTCTTTTTATTCTCTTGCTTTTAGTAATGTAGTAATGTAAGTAAATGTATTATTATTTTAATTAGTATATTGATTTT
This sequence comes from Brachyhypopomus gauderio, assembly GCF_052324685.1. NCBI lineage: Eukaryota > Metazoa > Chordata > Actinopteri > Gymnotiformes > Hypopomidae > Brachyhypopomus > Brachyhypopomus gauderio. The sequence continues at coordinate 2,621,398 of NW_027506876.1, read as the reverse complement.
GTCTTGTCTGCAAATCACTTTGTGAGATGTTCTAGAAAAGTGCTATATAAATAAATATTATTATTATTATTATTATTCCAGGAATTGTGAAATTGTAATCTGCAACTGTATAAAGCATCAACACAATATTTAATAAACAAAATGATAGGAAAACCTTTTCAAGGGTCTAAATCAGGATCTACATTTCAGTAAAAAAAGCATTTTAGCATGACTTAAATCACAAAACACACCTACACCTACCAACAATGCAAAAGAAATGGCTTGTAACCATGACAGTATCAGAAATTGCAAAATGCTAAAATGGCACATCTGAACTGCACAGTGCAGTGAAATTTGTTTTGTTGTTTTGAGGTGAAGGTGTTTTCAAATGCCTACAGCAGGATCTCGGATATATGGATGTGTACAAGAGGTATACGAGTTAATAACCTAAGAAAGGTATTTAGTAGGACTTCAAATATGAATTTTGATGTTCAATATTTAACACATAGCCTTGACCAACAGATCATTTTGTGTGTCTATGGAATTCATTACGCAATAGTAAAAGAAGAGAAAAAATGCTCACCTTTTCTACAGTACTCGTCCAGATCTGAGCGGTGTTTGATTCTGGTGCTGTAAGAAGACTGTGCAGCAGGGCAATAACTTCAGCAGCCATGCTATTAGCTACGTGACCACTGATGAATGGACGGACTGGATCAGACCTGAGAGGAGAATGTTTGAGGAGAGAGTTTGAGCCACAGCAAGTGAGTGTGTGTGTGTGTGTGTGTGTGTGAGAGAGAGAGAGAGAGAGAGAGAGAGAGAGCGAGAGAGAGCGAGCAAGCATTTAGTGAAGTATGCATCAAACACTGGAACACTACTGGAACATTACTGGAACACTACTGGAACATGACTAGAACACTACTGGAACATTACTAGAACACTACTGGAACATGACTAGAACACTACTGGAACATTACTGGAACATGACTAGAACACTACTGGAACATGACTAGAACACTACTGGAACACTACTGGAACATGACTAGAACACTACTGGAACATGACTGGAACACTACTGGAACACGACTAAAACACTACTAGAACATTACTGGAACACTACTGGAACATGACTGGAACACTACTGGAACACGACTAAAACACTACTAGAACATGACTGGAACACGACTGGAACACGACGGGAACACGACGGGAACACGACGGGAACACGACTGGAACACGACTGGAACACGACGGGAACACGACGGGAACACGACTGGAACACGACTGGAACACGACTGGAACACGACTGGAACACTACGGAAACATTACTGGAACACTACTGGAACACTACTGGAACACTACGGGAACATTACTGGAACACTACTGGAACACTACTGGAACACAACTGGAACACGACTGGAACACGACTGGAAAACGACTGGAACATTACTAGAACACTACTGGAACATTACTAGAACACTACTGGAACATGACTAGAACATGACTAGAACACTACTGGAACACTACTGGAACATGACTAGAACACTACTGGAACATGACTGGAACACTACTGGAACACGACTAAAACACTACTAGAACACGACTAAAACACTACTAGAACATTACTGGAACACTACTGGAACATGACTGGAACACTACTGGAACACGACTAAAACACAACTGGAACACAACTGGAACACGACTAGAACACGACTAGAACACTACTGAAACACGACTGGAACACGACTGGAACATGACTGGAACACTACTGGAACACGACTAAAACACTACTAGAACATTACTGGAACATGACTGGAACACTACTGGAACATGACTGGAACACTACTGGAACATGACTAGAACATTACTGGAACACGACTAAAACACTACTGGAACATGACTGGAACACTACTGGAACATGACTAGAACACAACTGGAACACGACTAAAACACTACTAGAACATTACTGGAACATGACTGGAACACTACTGGAACATGACTAGAACACTACTGGAACATGATTAGAACAATACTGGAACATTACTGGAACATGACTAGAACACTACTGGAACACTACTGGAACATGACTGGAACATGACTAGAACACTACTGGAACATGACTAGAACACTACTGGAACACAACTGGAACATGACTGGAACACGGCTGGAACACTACTGGAACACTACTAGAACACTACTGGAACACTACTAGAACACTACTGGAACATGACTGGAACACTACTGGAACACTACTGGAACACTACTGGAACACGACTAAAACACTACTAGAACATTACTAGAACATGACTGGAACATGACTGGAACATGACTGGAACATGACTGGAACACTACTGGAACATGACTGGAACACGACTGGAACACGACTGGAACACAACTAAAACACTACTAGAACATGACTGGAACACGACTGGAACATGACTGGAACACGACTGGAACATGACTAGAACATTACTGGAACACAACTGGAACACGACTAAAACACTACTAGAACATTACTGGAACATGACTGGAACACTACTGGAACATGACTAGAACACTACTGGAACATGACTAGAACAATACTGGAACATTACTGGAACATGACTAGAACAATACTGGAACATTACTGGAATATGACTGGAACATGACTGGAACATGACTGGAACATGACTGGAACACTACTGGAACATGACTGGAACACTACTGGAACATGACTGGAACACAACTAAAACACTACTAGAACATGACTGGAACATGACTGGAACACGACTGGAACACTACTGGAACATGACTGGAACACGACTGGAACATGACTGGAACACGACTGGAACATGACTAGAACATTACTGGAACATGACTGGAACACTACTGGAACACGACTAAAACACTACTGGAACATGACTGGAACACGACTGGAACACTACTGGAACACGACTAAAACACTACTAGAACACTACTGGAACATGACTGGAACATGACTGGAACATGACTGGAACATGACTGGAACACTACTGGAACATGACTGGAACACTACTGGAACATGACTGGAACACAACTAAAACACTACTAGAACATGACTGGAACATGACTGGAACACGACTGGAACACTACTGGAACATGACTGGAACACGACTGGAACATGACTGGAACACGACTGGAACATGACTGGAACATGACTAGAACATTACTGGAACACGACTAAAACACTACTAGAACATTACTGGAACATGACTGGAACACTACTGGAACATGACTAGAACACTACTGGAACACAACTGGAACACGACAAAAACACTACTAGAACATTACTGGAACATGACTAGAACACTACTGGAACATGATTAGAACAATACTTGAACATTACTGGAACATGACTAGAACACTACTGGAACACAACTGGAACACGACTAAAACACTACTAGAACATTACTGGAACATGACTGGAACACTACTGGAACATGACTAGAACACTACTGGAACATGACTAGAACAATACTGGAACATTACTGGAACATGGCTAGAACAATACTGGAACATTACTGGAACATGACTAGAACACTACTGGAACATGACTGGAACACTACTGGAACATGACTAAAACACTACTGGAACACTACTGGAACATGACTGGAACATGACTGGAACACTACTGTAACATGACTGGAACACTACTGGAACACGACTAAAACACTACTAGAACACTACTGGAACATGACTGGAACACTACTGGAACACGACTAAAACACGACTAGAACATTACTGGAACATGACTGGAACACTACTGGAACATGACTGGAACATGACTGGAACACAACTAAAACACTACTAAAACATGACTGGAACATGACTGGAACACTACTGGAACATGACTGGAACACGACTGGAACATTACTGGAACATGACTGGAACATTACTGGAACATGACTGGAACACTACTGGAACACGACTAAAACACTACTAGAACATTACTGGAACATGACTGGAACACTACTGGAACACTACTGGAACATGACTGGAACACTACTGGAACATGACTAGAACACTACTGGAACATTACTGGAACATGTCTAGAACACTACTGGAACATGACTAGAACACTACTGGAACACTACTAGAACACTACTGGAACATGACAAACACTACTAGAACACTACTGGAACATGACTGGAACACTACTGGAACATGACTAAAACACTACTAGAACATTACTGGAACACTACTGGAACATGACTAGAACACTACTGGAACATGATTAGAACACTGATGGAACATGACTAGAACACTACTGGAGCATGACTGGAACATGATTAGAACACTGCTGGAACATGACTAAAACACTAATGGAACATTACTGAAACAAGACTAGAACACTGCTGGAACATTACTGGAACACTACTGGAACATGACTAGAACACTGCTGGAACATGACTGGAACACTACTGGAACATGACTAGAACACTGCTGGAACATGACTGGAACATGATTTTAACCGCTCTGACCCTTTTAAGTTAAAATAATTTTTTTAGAAATGCATGTACTTGGTAAAAACAACATACTGTCTCATTCATTTATTTAAGCAGTCAATATTAATTACACAGAAAGTATTTCAAATATAAAATATGTATGGAAAGACACATATGCACTTCCATTTTCTGTTTTCATGTACATACATGCATTTCCTGCTACATTTGTAAAGTTTCTGCACCTATGCAGAGTCGGACCATAGAAATTTATTTATTTACTATTTATTACAGAAGACAGGAGAAAAAGTGGAAAATTAATTTTCAGTTTGGTTTCCTTAGTTCTTCCTCATAATGCCAAAATGACCACATCTTGATGCTCAATGGGACATTTCTAAGCAGCGATCTTGTTCTTGTGCAACTTTTGAAGAATGAATTGAAAACTCATATTTTGTTTGAAAACAGGGTTTTGATGTAAGAACAAGCTGTTTTATCATGTTTGTAATGTTACAACATGCATTTCCAAACAAGTAGTAAGTCTTGCATTTAGGCGTTCAAAACAGCGTTTGCTGGCGCTGTAAACGCTCTAAACAGTGTTTCTGAGCATAACTTGTGGCAAAAGTGCAACTTTTGAAGAATGAGAAGAAAACTCATATTTTGAATGAAAACAGTGTTTTGATGTAATAACAAGCTGTTTTATCATGTTTGTTATGTTACACATACATTTCCAAACAAGTAGTAAGTCTTGCATTTAGGCGTTCAAAACAGCGTTTGCTGGCGTTGTAAGCGCTCTAAACAGTGTTTCTTTATTTGTCTTACCTGGCCAGCTCAGCATTCCTGTCCCTGCACACCACAGTCTGGGCACTTTTCTTCTTATCTCCACTGGTGGCTCCTCCTGTGGTCTCCTGGATGAGTGTCTCTACTGGGGGGCCCACACTCACAATGAGGCCTGACTGAGCCCACTTGTTGGCCTTTCGTAGCGCTGCTATAGCTTCTTCTGTGATCACTTCACAGCTCCCAGTCTTTAGGCAGACAAATTAGGTGACAGAGATTCTCTTGTAATATACCCTTATAACCGAATAGTCATCGCCATATTCTACTTAACAGTAATCAGTTCAATAGCTTATTGCAGAGTTCCTCCAGGAAAGTAAATACTGGTGGAAAGTTTTATAGGCATATTTAATAAATGTAGCATGTACTCATCTCAAGTACAGAATAGTGTAGTTTTTTATGGTAAATGAAATGGTGATTGTACATATAAGACTAACCTTAGTCATATCTCTGTCCATTTTTACCACCTTCTCCATGTTGGCCCCAGTGCCAAGCCGAAAAGGACGTCCCTCTGAGCTGCTGCAAGAAGACATTGACAAATAAGAGAAACACCAGTATACTGTAGATAATACCCCTGAGAAACACCAGTATACTGTAGATAATACCCCTGAGAAACACCAGTATAGGCAAACAAAATGTATACAAATACATTTGTAGATTTGGAAGTTATACTTGATCATATTAATTATCACATTGACCTCAAGAAACTCAAGTAACTCAATTACTGAAAATTATTGATGCAAATTCTTCGCATCAAAGCTTCCAATCCATGTGTGTGTGAAATATGTGCAAATCATCCCTCAAGATGAAACTAGATTTAGTAGCTAATTTCTTGGATTTACTAAGAAAATATATGTATGTGGGTGCAAAACAATGCTAAAGTGAAAGGGCACGAGGAACAATATGAAATATTTTTAGGGATTTTATTGAACCATTAGTAAGTGATGCAGAGGATATGAATGAGCTCTCAGGATCCACTACTACATACAGGTTATGTCGAGCAGGTTCTAGTGAAGACGACAGACGAACGACAGCTCTGCCACAGCTCTCAATTTGGCTATAACAGTCACATCAGCGCCAGATAAGGCAGAGATGTCTGCCACTTGCTCAATTAACCTTTCACACTGATCAACTGTAAAGACCCTAGTAGAAATGATCCATATACGAATTCCAACTCGAACAATCTTCTGCAAAACTGAGCATTGCATAAGAAACATTAGCAAACAGTAAATGCATTATGTAACCCTGAGAGCAATTGGCAGATGATCAAATTAAATGATAGCTGTTCAACACAATAGCATTCACTAGCATTCATGAGGCAGCTATAAATTAGTGCACAGTTATGTCTCTGGTTCACTGTGTAGTTGGGACGGCTACACAGTTTGAGTGACATTCATTCCATGGTTTTCTAGAGTTTCACATGTGTAGACAAGTTATTTTTATTTGAATTTCCTAATTTCACTGCTGCCATTGCAACAACTGGCTCGACAGATGTCATCAAACAATTTTTCATATATAATTGTTTTCTCTTCCTATTCATTCAGAAGAACTTTGCTTGCACAGTTGATGAAGGACCTCCAAACATACTTTTATTCATATTTTTTACCTGAGTAATGGCTGAAGTACTTCATGAGAAGATTGATCTTCTCTCTTATGAATGAAGATGGAGAGTTTGCCATCCACTGCTTCTCCCTCCTCACTAGCATCTTTGTCTGTCTTGATGCTGTTCTTTGGGGTTGCCCGGCTTAAACTGGTGTCTGGCTCAGAGGAGGCAGGAGAAAGGAGTGTCTGGCAACCTGAAGATGATATACAGACATCGAAGACAGTAATACACATGTGAGTAAACTAAGACAGACTAATACAAAAATAGAAGACAACCAATATGTTTTTATTTTAAGATCATCATTAGCAATAACAACCCTGAGAAGTGTCTCCATCTATTAAGAGGATCTTAAATGGCTGGTGATGGCACACAACCATGCAGGACATTACTAGAATTCCAGTTGTAAAGTACATAGCAAAGTCCTGAGCACTTTCCCAGAGTTACTTGATTTTAAAGTATTATTTAGCCATCTTTTGCTCACATTTTTCTTACTAATACAAACCAAGTTATTACAGTTCTTCATGCCTGCTCTCACCTGGCACTACGTAGTCAGCTAATTTGGCCAGCAGAAGTGCTGCGATGCAGGAGGCGGGGTCACTAGCATCCTGTTGTTTTGTTTCTATGGCATTAATAGAGTAGCTCCAGGAGGGCAGTGCCACATTACCACAGTCCTCAACACTCATAAGAGGTAAGGCAGCACGGCACAGCTGTAGGATAATCAGCACCAGTTTGGGGGACGGCCGCTGGTCCAGGAGCAGTGAGAGGAGCTTGGAGACACAAGCTGGCTGGCTCAGGATCGTCTTGCCTATATGGCTCCTGGAAAATGCAAAAGTCTGTGATAATATGTGGTCCGTTCTAGTAGAATCTAAAGGTAGGATCATATAATTTGAATAGGAAAATGATAAACAAAAAACATCTCACATTCGTATCTCGATTATATATAAACCCTGGCAAATCAATTTACTGTTAACCTTTGCACCCCTAAGGACTAGTATCTTTCTAGATACAAAATGGAGCTTCCTTTCAACAGTTCAAACTGAATACCTAGACAAGTCATTAAGTAGACTGAGCACATCCTGCAAGGCATCATTTCCAGCTGCTTGGTTACCACAGCATTCTGTTGCTCTTGCCAAGTGGTTGGTCAACAGACTGGACACCTGCCTCGCTAGACCAGAATGCACTGCATCTGTGGAACCACCTGAAACACAGTCATACATTTAAATCCTTATAGATTCTTTTTAGGCAATCATGTTTATTTCTTCAGCACAACTGCAATAGTTTGAGTGTGGATACCATTTTGTTAATAATGCTGAATTTGATTTGGTTTCAAAATACCAAAACATCTATGGAATGTCCCAAAGCTCTAAGAAATTGAGTAAATTGAAAAAATGTATATTTTCTTTGCTGATGTAATTTTAAATATTACTATAATGCATTCATTCTGATGCTACATTTACATTAATTGTGATGCCATGTTAACATTAGGTAACTGAAGTTTATGTATGTGTAGGAGCACATCAGACAGTACCTTCTATCTTCTCCCACTCAATGCAGCGGTTGGCCAGCACTTGGAAGGCGGCCCAAGCCATGGTGGCCACTTTCTGCTTTTTGGTCTGCTTCTCATTGGAGCTGCAATCCCTTTGGCTGCTTAGACTGCACAGCCGGTCCATCAGCTGAACTAGGCCGCTGCGCACCAGACACTGCTCCTCACTCCTGAAGATGCCAAAAGATGTTCTCATGTTTAAGGGCTGGGGGGGCTACACACTGCAGAAAATGTTACTGTATTACTGGTCTCTTAATTGAAATGATGGCTGATCATAATCTTGAAAACAACTGCAGAATATTACAGTGTGTGCTGTGATATTCTGCAGTGTGAGCACAATGATTAATCTCTGGGAAATAAAGGAAGAGGCTGGAACTCTGCACTGCTCAGCCTACATACATACTACTATAGCCTACTACATACTACTATAGCCTACTACATACTACTCACGTACTGATTGGGCCCAAATCAGTACCCACTATGCAGTATACAACCAAAATGAATTTCTCCAATATGCAAAAAATTCGCAAAATGTTCCAGTACACGAACAGAGCTATCTTCGTGATGTACAACATTCCATCAAGCTGTGTCTATGACCTCCCATCCATGAAAAAAAACCAAAAATAAAACAAAAACAAAACACGTGGTGGATGATAACGCATACATGTATACTTTCATATATATATATATATATATATATATATATATATATATATATATATATATATATATATATATATATATATATATATATATATGAATAGGATGCATGTACCATGTATTTTCCGTGTCACTGTGCACCCTGAACCGTGAGCACCATACCATGTTGGTTCATTACGAATACCGTTGCACCCTCAGTCATTATATACAACACTGTGAATACCTGCGATCATGTCATGTGAATACCTGCACAGTGCAGCCATCATTCAAGTTATGTTTTCATTAGTTTAAGCACACATTTCCCAGTTTTAATCTTTAAAGCAGTGAGCATACCTGGTGTAAGGGATAGTGCAGAGTAATCCGATGCTATTGGCACAAGCGATGGGATAGCGAGCACACAGAGACACCACAGAGGTCATAGTCTCCCCAAAGGCTTCCTGAACCTGCTCCACCACACCACCACAGGTCAACTCCTCAATCCTACAAGCACACACATTGCACTCTTACCTTTCCACAATAGTAGTAAAACAGTGTTCTGTGTACAGTTGACATATACTATTGTAATAACATGACAATAGCTGCACTTCATGAAGACATGGAACAATCCCCTTAGATATACAAGATATACAATTTGCTGACATTTTTGCATCACAAAATGCAAATCATAAGAATTTGGAAAATCTTTTTATGATGATAGCACTAGCTTTGTTGTGCATTAAATCAGAATACAGTTTTAAAGACAAACATGTCTGATATAATCTCTAAAATCCTTTGCTTGTGAGTGATTTTAAAAGTAAGTAAAATTTTATTTTAATTCACTGAAGGAACAAATAGATCTTCCTTAAATCGCTACTGATGTTATAGATTAGAGAAAAAGATATGATTTGATATGATTGCTATACTAACAACAATAAAAATAATTCACCAAAGTTATCAGTTTTAGTATTCCCACCAACAGATGTGCAGGAAAATCTTTTGGCAACTGCTAATGTAAGGGGTGAGATGGTTGGTTTCCTGCATTTTCAACACTGGGTGCCAGTGTTAATGCCTAGATGCTGGCTACAAAAAGTCCATAACACCTGCACTAACCAAATACACAGAACCAGTGTAAAAACAACAAACTCACAAAAAAGCCTAAAGGTCTGGAGTGATGTTTTTATTTCTGTTGTCCTTGCTAAAACTATAGATAATAATAATAAATTTAAGATAATTGCGTGCCTTTAAATTTTTTTTGGCGATTTGGCAAATTGCTTCTGATTCCCAAATAGAGGGTTTTTCTCAGGGAGATAAGCACTGCCATGTCCTATTGTCACAGTACAGAGACCGCCCCCGTCAGCAGTGGTAGTGTTCTGTCTGTCCTGTTGTTGATGCGTTGTGTTTGTCCCTCAGAGGGGCGTGGCCCATTAGGGAGTTCGCCACCTGAGGGCTGTTTGCATGACTATTTATATCTTATCTCTGTACCAGTTGACTGCTGGTTATTGTGTCCTTCTTTTGAATTGTGTCACATGTTTTAGGTTTGTGCACTTTCTCCATTAAATTCTCCATTTTCTCTGATACTGACGTGATTGCTTCCTCCTGTTTTGCACTTCCTCGCCCGTTACACCTATAAATCTTGCTAGAGAGACAAATCCATTATTTTTTAAAATAAAAACAGTATTAGAACTGGTGGCTTGCTTGACTGTGAAGGGTTTAGTTTGTTTATATCTTATATATATTTTTACATTCATTTTTTAACTCCTATTTTTTTTTTAAACAAAAACAATCCAAATAATTATTAGCATAATTTTGCTGTGAACTGAGGATTCTTTTAATATGTCAATCAAACATACCTGGGCCCACCCTGCAGGACCATGGTGACTGGACCCACCAGGTGGGTTACTCCCCCCACTCGAACAGCTGCAGTAAGTAGCTCCCTCATGTGGAGCAGAGCCTGCTTCCTGGTCCTGCCTCTCCTCCAGCGTGTCTGAGCTGCTGCTAGAAAGCTACTGCTGGAAACCTACACAAGATCAACGTTATTACTATATAGATCTTGACGTGGTCATAAATGACTTATCTTATAAACATATCTTATTATGTACCATAAAGTGTAGTAAATTAGATATTGAATCAAAATCGCCGATAGGCTAAGAAAGGGCAAAACACCCTGTGACCCACTTTCACCACAATTAATGAAACAATATTTTAAAACCCAGCTGGCTCCTATAACCTGGGTCTAATTATCACAAAACATTTGGAAAAACTATATAATACACAAATGATAATGAAAATATGTTTATATATACCAAGGTATGATCCTTTCAATCATTCAGAGTCTGAGAAAGTCACCTAAGTCAAATTAAAGTAATGTTATGAATTATCATCCAGACCAAAAATGTTTTGTAAATGTTTGTAATTGCTGTTTAAGGAGCTTGTACAGGTCATGATATTTATAATAATAATCCTTATTTGTATAGCACCTTTCATACATACATGCAACTCAAAGTGCTTTACAGAATAAATAAAAAGAAACATTAAAAGGAAGCAAATGCCTCTGAGCTTTTCAGGAAGAGAGTTCCAGAGCTTTGGGCCATAGTGTCTAAAAACCCCCTCGCCAATCTTTAATCGGCTTTTAGGAATCACCAGTAGATTACTGTTTGAAGACCTGAGAGACCTGACTGGAACATATCTCAGGCATGAGATAGCAACGACTAAAAATAATAGCAACATCTTAGTAGCTTTCACACGGCAAGCCTTTCGTGACACGCTCTTCCCTGTCGTCTCCTCTCATGATAATGTTGCGCTGAAAAATATTGACCTGTCTTGTCAATGAATGGAGCCAGATTCATAAACACGAGAAACCCGCTTTCGCCATTCCAGATGGCTCAGTCTAAACCATTACGTCTTAATGAACCAATAAATAACATCAGCGCCGGAAATGAGTGTTAAAAAATAACAGGGTTCACGTGTTTTTATTTTGTCACAAAAGGCTTCTAACATGGGCTAAAGCACAGGGTAGGCTATCAAATGACAAGAGTTTACAACTTCATCTTCAACCTTTTCAGCCCTGGTGCGATTGTTATCCTCATACGTCCCTGGATTCACCAGTTACAACTACAGACACTAGAAAAAAAAATCTTGTTTCTTATTTTATGTCACCGTTAACTACACGGGGTTGACGCGAACTTAATAGACCCATCTATCTACCTATTTTTCACAAGCGCTTGTGGCTAGCTCTGACAGTGTTCAATGCAAGCTGTAGCGATTGGCAGTAACTTATGAAATATGAAAACGATTGAAACCATTAATCACCCAATTAAATCCACTGGTAAATGTACGATCTGGTAAATGTAGTGGTAAATGTACACTCTGGTAAATGTAGTGGTAAATGTATGCTCTTCTTGTCTCCGTTGTAGATAGCACTAGGTAGCACTAGGTCCTAGATTAGTGGTGGGACTTTAACGCGTTAACTTCGATTAATTAATTACAGGAAAATTAACAAACAAAAAAAATAACGCATTTTAACGCATTTAACGCATGAGACACTTTTTTACCGTGAAATGTTGCAAACTCAGTGCATGAGTTCCTGGCATACAGATTATATGAATGCACAATAAGATGAGCATGATGGAGATGACTGAAGAGGCTACGCTGGTGGATGGGAAGTAAAACAGGTTATTGTGAAGAGCGCCACAAATGTGGCTCTGACTGGGGATCACTGGACCTCTGTTAGCAACAAGAATTATCTTGGTGTGACAGCTCATATTATAGATCAGCAACTTCCATGATAAAGAGGGCCAAAAATTTTTCAGCACTATTATTGGAGGGCCACATGACCACACACTTCAAATAATTGGATATGAAAGACACTACAAATTATTCTCAATAAGAACACTTTTTAAATGAATTCAGATCTGTATATTTATTGCACCAACATACATTTATTTTCTGCATATAAATGCATTAACATGTCCTTAATAAGGAACAAAGACAAAACATTTGCTTAATAAAAAAGTGCAAAAAGGAATTTGAACTCCTTCATATAAAAGAACTGTAACGCGTAGCGCACTGCGGAGCGAGGAGGCAGACACAAACGCTGAAAAGAGCGAGACTTAATAAGGGGAATTCCATAGGCGAAGTCGTTTGTACAGGCACGGATCAAAACGGGAGAGCCGTCCAAGTGGTCAACAGGACAGGCAGGAGTCGTAACAGGAGAGCCATTCACAACGGAGAAACACAACGGAGACGGAAAATACCAGAATAGCGAGGACAGAGATAATCCACAAAACCACAAATAACCGACAACGGGCGAAACACAGAGATACAAGTACACAGGACTAAACTAGACACAACTGAACACAATGACGACACGGGCGTGGCAGACAGAGGGAAACCAGGACAACAGACACGCAGGGCGGGATAACCGGGCAAGGAACAACACCGACACGGGAGAGGGGGGCGTAGCCCTACGTGACAAGAACAAAAAAGTCCTGCTCTATCAGGTTTTTTTTCTTTTAATTATTAAATTATTATTGATCTATTTGCCCATCCCTGTTATAGATGATGAATGGAAGACCCAGTCATTTGCTTTGAGCATGCAGAAGACCACTTATAGGCACTATGGAGATGCCTGTGGCAGAGGCCTGGGAAATTAAGGAAAAAGTATACTATCTAAAATGGTATTAAAAAACATCTTCTGATTTACTTCAGTTCTTCTTATTCTTCCAATATCCTGAGCAAAACTTCCAAAATTTTTGGTCAGAATTTTCAGTGTTCTGAAAACTGTTTGCTCTGTTTTCTGCACTCATCTATTGGTCTGTGTAGTAGACTGGTGGAAAAATAAACAAGATGTTGAAGTTTATGTTTATTGATTCATTCATCATTCAAACTTAAATTAATATTTCTCAAGTTAAATACTGAAATGCGATTAAAATGCGAACAATTTCGATTAATTAATTACAAAGCTTATAATTAATTTGATTATTATTATTTTTATTACGTCCCACCCCTAATATATATAGGTGACAGATTTTCATGCCTGATATCTAATCATCATTTCACTGAGGTAAAGAGGAGCAAGACCATAAAGACATTTAAAAACCATCACTAGAACCTTAAAATCTATTCTAAACCTGACAGGTAACCAGTGCAGTGAGTGGAGTGCAGGTGTAATATGATCTCACAAGGTCAGAACCCTTGCAGCAGTGTTCTGAACTCGCTGTAGGTGAGAAATAGAGCTCTTTGGAAGAGCAGATAGAACAGCGTTACAATAATCTAGCCTTGATGTGATAAGTGCATGGACAATTTTTTCACTGTCAGAAGGAGAGAGCATACCTCGGACCTTAGCAATGTTTCGAAGGTGAAAATAAGCTCTTGCATGTAGTCATGATGTGTGATTTGAAGATGAGCTCATTATCACAGGTGAAACCCAGGTTCTTAACACATAGTTTGGCATTCAGATTCATTTGATTTAAATAAGTCTGGACATCATTCCTTTGTGAATGTTTCAACTGAAACAGTTTCAGGAAAGACACTGGAGGTGGGTTTTACTAGAACATGTAAGCAGCAGGCACGATGGCACATGTAAGGCACGATGGCTCATTTAGCACATGCAAGCCGCAGGCACGATAGAGAAATTTTCTCAAACCAACATGTGTTGTCCCAAATTCCGAGTCCACTTGTTTGCACACGCATAAAGACGCTACAGATGATCTTCGGGAGTTACAGTGATTTTAACTTAGTTCATTGAGCACTCTAGTTTTATCCTAACTAGATATTTAGACATAATACTGCTGTAAATACTGCAGTATTAAGTCATGGTCAGAGGTGAACATCGGTATAGCCAGTGTGTATTTTATTTAAAATAATTAATGTGGCTTTGGACATAGATAATGCCGTGACGTTTGCTGTGATTGATAATTAAAGTCTAGCTCTTATTTATGCATAGAAACATAAATCGACAATATAATCTGTAGCGTCTTTATGCGTGGATAAACGAGGGGAGTCGGAATTTGACACAACACTGGCTGAAAGCCAAAACTGTCGCACATGAAATGCTACAGGCACCGTTCAGAAACTGATCAGTTCAGTTAAATGTAGTGAGTCCCCGCTTAATGATGGGGTTAGAGACTGAAAAGTCTGTCGTAAAGCAGTTTTTGTCTTAAAGCGTGACCCTAGATTTAGATACGCTTTGATCATAAATACAGTATAGAAAAAATAAACAACGTTCTCATGCGTGCATACAGCATGAGAAAGAGCGATCGTGTTGCCGAGATGGGCTGCGGTGGAGGCTGCGCTACCTCAGCTTATTGTACACAACACTCCACTGTGCTGCCACTGCTCCTCCAAGCACAAAAAACACAAAATAAAAAAAGTCGGTCGTAACTCCGGTCCGTCGTTAATCAGACCCGTCGTTAAGCTGGGACTCACAGTATTCAGTTCAGTAGATATATGCGGCTTTTAGTCCGGTGCGGCTTATACAACATTTTCCATTAAAAAAAACTTTGTAGGTGCGGCTTATATTGAGGTGCGCTCTATAGTCCAGAAAATACGCTAATGCCTTTTTGCAATAGTTGTACAATATCCACTATGCAATAATCATTTTCAACACCACATTAAAACCCACAAAAGTAGTCCTGTATTATTAAGACATCCTTCCTCTGTCATCCCCTTGATATAAACTATGGGCATTAATTAATGAAGGACTCTCTTTCCAGTAACATCCCCTTTTCACATTCTCACCCTTTTCCAAGCTAGAGAATGTTTTCAGAAAATTTTCACTTTGGCTAATGATATCTCATCCATTGAAAGAAAACATTTGAAGGACTTAAGTACAAGGTGTAAACTATTAGCCAAAGCCTACCCCTTCCTCAAAAGTGTAATTTAATCTCTAGTAGTTTGTTACAATACATCTGTCATGGCAGGTCGGTCCCAGGGCTCAGGAGAGACACCCACTCCCCATCAATCATATCACTCCACCCTCACAGTCACCCGTTTACTGATGATCATCACCTGCACCTGTTTCCCATTAATACAGGGGGTCCTCAACTTACGACGTTGATCCGTTCCTACATCACGTCGTAAACTGATTTTTGGTGCAAGTCGGAACATACGTACATACTGTACATAAATAGCATACTGTAAGCACCTCTCATAACAACTATCCTAACACAGTAATTATCAAAAAACACATATACTGGGGGTATATATGACAACTGGGGGTGACGCTGTCCTCTTCGGTCCTGAGCCGTGTAACTGTGTATTCTTCTGCCGCGCACACCAAACACGAAGTTCGCGTTACGACGTTTGCGACGCGGAACCACTTATGCCGAAACAAGGCTTTATACAGTAAATGGGAGATGTGTCGTAACCACGAAACATCATTACTCAGGACTGACGTAACCCAAGGACCCCCTGTACTTCCTATTTAGTTTGCACCGTTACGGTGACCCAGATGTTATTGTAGCGCCTAGAGCGCCTTTCTCATTTTTTACTGTTGAGAGCCATTTTATTTTACTTGCTGCAATGGACATTAAAATCTTTCCAACTTCAACCATGCCTTCTGCTGCTTCCTCAACATTACAGAATACCAGTGTTGCGAATAACGCCGTTAAAAATAACGGCATTAGGTAACGGCGTCATTTTGTTAGTAACGGGATAATATAATTAATTACTTTTCCTGTCGTTACAACGCCGTTGACGTTACTGGTCATTAAAAGCGGTGTGTTACGATATATTGATATACTAACAGTAATCCGAGCGGACCGCTGCCCAGACTAGTGAGAAGTAACAGACCTCGATAGGTCACAGTTCTCTGTGTAACACCTGTTTAACTTAACAAGTCAATAAGCGATTGGCTAAGGCAGAATTATGGTAGCCAATCAGAGCCAGTGTTTTTACACGCACGCCGAAGCACACGACACAAACAGAGAAGAGACAGAAATGGCGAGTCAGGAGCAAGCCGAAGAAAAATTTGCATTTTCAAGGTGGCGATATAAACATTATTTAAGAAAATACTTGAAGTTCCTGAATGTCTACCAGACTGGGTATTTGAATTATTTAATTAAGAATAGAGGTTGTATTGTTAAGTTTACTTCTGTTGTGAACAAACAGTTGTTTCAGATTGAGAGAATTTAATTTAATTTGATAGACGTAAATGCACTTTATATAGTGTAACTGTTTACTATTTTTTTTTTTACAAAGATTTGATATTTTAAAGGATTTTATCCTGCACTAGTCTGTGGATGTGCAATAAATATCAAAAGTTAAACACCTTTCTGATCTACTCATTTCAAATGACTGTAAAAACTGCTTTTTCAAAAAAAATCCATATCAGGGCTCTCAAGTCTCACGCATTGAGCGTGTGACACACACATTTGACCGTCTTCACACGCTCACACGCCACACTTCCGATTTCACACGGCGAGCAAAAAAACCTCCGATCCATATCTATGTCGGCCTCCACTGGCGATCGATCGCGATATACAAACCCCCCCTCCCCCACTCAACAACTCACGTTCGCCACCCCCCCCCGCTCAACAATTAATGTTCGCCACCCCCCGTCAACAACTCTCACACTCTGACATGAATCCAAAACTTGAGAGCCCTGTCCTTATTCATTGGCATATAACTTTTTTTTTTACTGTAATGCAAATAGTTACTTTCCCTGGTAACGAGTTACTTTTATTATAGAGTAATTCAGTTACTAACTCAGTTACTTTTTTTGAACAAGTAGTGAGTAACTATAACTAATAACTTTTTTAAAGTAACGTTCCCAACACTGCAGAATACACAGCTGCCAAGCAGCAGTGCGACCACCACCAATGTGGTGTTGCATCCCCTGGTGAGCAACTTTCTACCCGAGCAGGGTTGGGCAACACCTTGAACCCCAGACCTGGTGTCATATCGCCACTTCTGAGCACTAATCAGGTGATCCAGAGCAGTGAGAGGTCTGAGCATCCGCTGATGTTTTGTCAGTTTATGTGGCCTACCACTTTGTGGTTAAGTTGCTGTTGTTCCCAAATGCTTCCATTCTTTCACAAATGTTTGTATGTCTGTGGCCATGGAAGTGTTTGGAAAACCTGATTCCGATAATTTGGATGGGTAAGATAATACTTTTGGCAATTCAGTGTATATTGTTCATTGGCATCCTTTTCTGTGTAAACAGGATAGGAATGCTGCCGAGTGAGTCATTGTCTGTTCCAACCACATCTAAATCTGACTCTGTCTATATATGTTGTTTATTCCTCAAAAAATTATTCATCAGTCTCAGTCTGCTGAATGATGCTGCACTATCTTCAAAAAAGGCATAGGTTACTATAAACGTCCTACCGGGTATTTGACTTATGGACTAAACTAATTTACTTTCCCTGCTGCAATGACACAACTGGCTTCTGCTTTTATATTTGGCTCCTTCTCAGTGCTCTTTTTCTGTTGTTGAATATCAAACATGCTTGGGTGACTGGAACAACACACTTTCCATGATAAATCTTTACATAATTTCTTTTAAAAAGACAATTTTATTGCTATGAGTGTTTCTTTCCAATAAAGAGCAAGTTAACTGCATGACCTCCTACACAGTAGAGGCACTTTTTGCCAGACTGAGATTTTTCTTTTCATTAAAACTTATTTTGAAGTTTTTTCCTTCTAGTATGTCAACGTTATAGCAAAAGTACTTCCTTTTGGTTGAGCTTGTGCCACGCTACTGCCCTGGATGCTTCCCTTTGGGTATGTGTTAATGTAGTCCATGGTTTTATATGTACTTCTGTGGGAGTGGCTGGGTGTGTGTGTGTTCACTTGTCTTGTTAGTCTAATGTGTTTCACACGGTGCTTGTTAGGCTACGTGTATATAGTGTGTGTGTTTGTATCGTTTGGTGCTAGTCTTTAATATGAAATCGGTTTAGTGTTCAACTTTGTTAAATGTTGTTTCAACACGCTGTAAGCGTGTTCTGCGTCAAGCATAATAAACGTAGTCGTTACAGAAAGATGAGCCGTATGGATGCCAGGATTCCGGCCATCAGGAAAGAGGTCCAGCAAGCATGGGACAAAGAGGGGGAGGCACCCAGCGTGCTCCAGTGGGGAACCGCCAGGGCCCTCTACGCCCTCTCAGAGGGCATAAAATATTCTTAAAACATAAATATATATAATTTATCCAATTTTTTAAAAATCTACTTACAGTTTGACAATCGACATCTAAACAATTACAGAAATATAAGCAAATAAATTATTCAACCGTGTCTATTCAATCTGTGTTGGAAGGTGAGGGGTTAAGTGTAAGCCTGTGAGCCTGTGTCTCCCTCTATCAGGACTGCGAAGCCTCCGCAGAATGTTGGTAATTGGTGGGCCCGCTGTTCGTTTACAGAGGGCCAGGCCGTTATAATTCAGCGCAATACCAGTTTCAAATGACAGTAAAATTGACCAATCATATCTTCCCTCTTAGTGGGCGGGCTTAACTGTATGATAATTTCCGCCCGCTGTGGCGATGCTAGCTGTCGTTAGCGTACCACTGCAAGCTAGTTTCGATTCAGTCCTTTGATGCCCTTGTGTGCGTTGTTTACATATTCCGCTTCCGAGGAACACGGAGCTGTGAACCTTATTTTGTTGGAACCTTATTTTGCTTAAGAAGTTATCTAGTACAGCTATTATTGTTTTCTTTATTCAGGCATGAAAATGGGTCAGGGGTTAAAAAGGTGAGAAGACCGGGGGCGGGGCATGTGACGTCATGGGGATACGGCGACGGGGCGTTGACATGTGACGTCATGGGTATACTTCGACGGGGGGGTTGGGGGTGGCTGCTGGTGTACGGGGATACAGCGACAGGTGATGCCAAATATTACGGAGCTCGTAAGGTGACGTCATGTAAAAAATATAATAACGCGTGGCCATGACTTACTAACGCATGCGAACGACTTACTAACGCGTGCGAACAAGATAATTAAGTATTACTTTATATAAGGCCAGGTTTACCTTCCTTGGGCAGTCAGTTCGCGAACATCCCTGGGATCTGCTTGCTTTGCTGTGAAAAAATAAACTTTGTTGCCGCGTGTGAAAGGCGACGTTAGTATCTCGTTCCCACGCGTTAATAAGTCGTGGCCACGCGTTATTTATTTATTTTTTACATGATGTCACCTTACGGGCTCCGTAAAATATAGTAAAATCCATTAAAAAAAATTTTTTTGACTGTCATGTCAATGGATTCAATGTAAACGCAATCCGTAAACGCATGAAGCTGCTTTCGCCATTCCGGATGGCTCAGTCAAAACCATTACGTCTTAATGAACCAATACATACATCAGCGGCGAAAATTATTGTAAAAATACCAGGTTTACGTGTTTTTATTTTCTAACATGAGCTAAAGCACAGGGTAGACTCAAACGACAAGAGTTTACAACTCAAGTTAGATCTGACAGTGTTCAACGCTGTAGCGAACGGCAGTAACTTTGTTTTACCGCAAAATATGAAAACGATTGAAACCATTAATAACCCAATTAAATCCACCCAATTAAAAATGTACGATGTGGTAAATGTAGTGGTAAATGTACGATGTGGTAAATATAGTGGTAAATGTACGATCTGGTAAATGTAGTGGTAAATGTACGCTGTTCTGACATGTCCGCGGTGTAGCACATATTTAATTAATATGATAATTAAAATATAATCTCCCGACCCCCCCCCCCCCCCAAACAAAAAACTCATCGGATCTACACGATTCACGTAGGTCACCCTTTTCAACTTCAAAACGGCGAATTTCGCCGAAAGGTGACAGATTTTCATGCCTGTTTATTGCATTCCTAAAGCTGTACTGTCGTCTCAGTTTTTTTTATTTATTTATTGCATGGGGGGGATGGGAGCGGGCCCAGGTTAAATGGTCACGGTTCGCTACTGGCATGCTCCCTCTCCCAGGTTTCATCTCACGCCCTCAACCGGCTTGCAGTGTGAGCTTCCGGCCATGGCCTTGGAGAGTGAAGGAGAATGCATATGCGCCTACCTTCAGCAACATGCTCGCGAGGCTGAGGAGGAGGGACTGGCAGGCTACTACCGCAAACTCACGGTGGAAGCCTGGTCGAACCATGCCTGCCAGTTGGCGAGGGACTCCTCACCCAAGAGAGGTGCAGAGAGGCACAGAAGGAGACTTGACACTCGCCACCAGAGAGGTGGTGCTTGTGCCGCCAGTGGACGATTTTGGAGATTAGGACTCCAAGAAGGAGGAGTATTCCCCCTCGGTGTGCTCCGAAAGCACCATTTTCTATGAGGAAGAGGAAGTCAGCCACCCTCATCTGAGTACGCAGCTGACCCTGAGGAGTATGGTGAAAGTGTCAGCCCCCCTCCGTCCGAGTACAAGGAGGAGGAAAGCAGTTCCCCTCAGTCCGAAGGCTCGGAGGGCGGAGCAAGCTCAGGGGAGGAGGCGGAGAGCCTGCCCTCGTCTGAGTGCTCTGAGGTGATGGTAAAGTCGAAGGGGAGGGGTCACCGGGGCCAAGGACACTCTGCAACAGAGGTGGGGACTCGAGTCGCATGACTTGGACTCGAGTCAGACTCGAGTCATCAATATTAAGACTTGACTTGACTTGAAAAAATATTCAGAGACTTAGACTTGACTTGGACTTTTACACCAATAACTTGGGACTTGAATTGGACTTGAACCTGTTTACTTGCAAAGACTTGATTTTTTACCCCAAATCTAAATTTTAAAACGCATATTAATATTTATAAAGTGCGTCCCATTAATTTCATTTCCGTCCTCTGCTTTTCCACACTCTGTACGTGTATGTGTGTGCATGAGCTGCAGCACAACCAATCAAATGGGGGGGGCAGCGAATACAAATTGTTACCAGGCGGGGTGTAAAATGGACACAAATTAAGTATTATATCGCTATCGATCGATTGCCAGTGGTTGGCGCCAGAGCAAAGTAGTAACTCATTGAATCATAGATGTGGATCAGAGGTAAATAAACTAGATTTTTTTTTCAGCGTGAGAAATCGGATGTGTGGCGTGAGAGCGTGTGAAGACGGTCAAATGCGTGTTTCTCATGCTCAATGCGTGAGGGTTCTCATGCTCAACCCTGGATTCTGTATCTGAACTCAGGTAAGAGAGCCTCTCTCTGTCACCATCATAATATCCAGTTCTATCTCAGCATGGACTGTGATTTTGAAATCGAGAAAAAAATATATTGACAAAAGTGGAGCGAGTTTTCAGCTATGGGGGCATCATTCTACCAGGGTATCTGCACATTTTTAAATCTCAAATTCAATGACTTTTAAGACCTTTTTAATACCTCTCACAAGAAAAAATAATACTACTACCGGGGATGCAGGTGTGTTCCATATCGTTGACGGGGGTGGGGGTGGGGGGGGGGCGAACGAGTATTGTTGACGGAGGGGGGGTTGGCAAACGAAAATTGTTGACGTTGTTGAGGCCGTATACTCCAACGCTATGAATCTAGCACTAGGACCCTGGAGCGGTTATTTTCTGCATTAGCGCTAGATTTGGCAAAGTTCACATCGAGGCAGAACAACTGAACAACACACACTTATAATAATTTAATGCCTCCCCTCATAAAATTCCAGACATTTTAAGACATTTTTAGGCCTTGAATATGGAAAACTAAATTTAAGACATTTTAAGACTTTTTAAGGACCCGCGGGTACCCTGTTCTACGGCCTCATCGTGCACAAATGACATACAGACTTTTGGCCAGTTTGGTCTTTTGCAAATGCAATGCAGAATAGTTTACTGAAATGTCTAAAGTTGCAGATTCCTGTTAATTGTTCAGTTCTTATATTTGTTTGTCTTGTGTCACTCACACATGTACACACATGTTCTCTAAGAAACCAGATAAGAGAAGAGAGGGAAAAATGCCGTTATGGTTCTTTGTATTGTACTGTGAAAATATCAGCACTTTTTATTTGAACATGGAGTTCTACTTATGACTTTCACAGAATATTTATTTCTGGAAAATTGTAGTTTAAAGTATGAATATTTTTGCAGCTAAGTTAAAAAAATTGAACTGTGCAATAAAGAGGTGTAATTTTAATTTTTTTTATACTTCGTGTTTTCAGTTGCACATGTTTTATCAAGATTTCAGGAGAATACAGATTTAAAAAAGAACACATGTCTATTATTTACATTTAAAATATACCTGCAACATTGGTAAAAAAAAAAAAAGACTCGAAAGGACTTGAAATTCCAAGTTTCAGACTTGGGACTTGACTTGACTGTTGCCTGTCTTGACTCGAGACTTGACTTGACTTGACTGTCTTTGCTTGAGACTTGACTCGGGACTTGAGGATAAAGACTTGGACTTACTTGAGACTTGCAAAACACTGACTTGGTCCCACCTCTGCTCTGCAACCTTTCTCGGAGGAGGAGAGTATAGACTGTCTGGAAGGCAGTACACCTGAGACCACCAGCATGAGGAGCTGCTACTTCTCAGAGGGAGAGAGGGAACTTGAGGAAGTACGGTGAGAGTCGCCACATAAAGCTCCCCCTCTAGGAGCATGTCCCAGGTATGAGCTCGAAGAGCGCCATCACAAGGCGTTTCGCAGGACCACCAGGACTCCTAGGAAGCCTCGCATTGGAAAGTGCCCTCCAGTGTCTGCCAGAGGGAACACACGCCATCCGGTCCAGAAACAGGAGCCTGTACAAGCTCTTGTGGCTCCCGATACAGGGGAGCGACTGCGGGGCTCCGCGAGAGGACAGAAGGGAAAAGGATCAGGGTCGGAGCCCATCATCCCAGGACTGCCCTTTTCCCCAGTCGTGGGGTTGCAGGCGTGGAAGCATGATCTCCTATTTCCCCTGATCCCTGTGCCTGTGTTTGTGTTTTTGTGCCTTTCGTGTTACATGTACCCATTTGAGTTTTTGTGAACGTGCCTGTTGTGTCTAATGTCTTTTCCCCTGTTTTTTCAGGGAGGGTGTTCTAGGCTGGTTCATGGCGGACTCTCCACCACGGGTTGAGATCTCCCGGGCACTAGTGATTCCGGCGGCTCCAGACCCGCCCATCGGTGTGGGTCCGGGGCTTTATTGCTGCAAAAAGCACCCCAGTACGGGTAGTGCCCTTGGTGGGGGGCTCTGTCATGCTACTGCCCCATGTGTTAATGTAGTCCATGTCTTTATATGTACTTCCGTGGGAGTGACTGAGTGTGTGTGTGTGTGTGTTCACTTGTCTCATTAGTCTAATGTGTTTCATGCGGTGCTTGTTAGGCTACGTGTATATAGTGTGTGTTTGTATCGTTTGGTGCTCGTCTTTAATGTGAAATCAGTTGAGTATTCAACTTTGTTAAATGTTGTTTCAACATGCTGTGACCGTGTTCTGCGTAAAGTGTAATAAACGTAGCCTTTGTGAATGCACCTCGTCTTCGCATCTTCATCCTCGCACCCGTTACAGCCTGACACTTAAATAATTGCGTTATTGCCCTCTTTAATAAGTAAAATCTATCCACAAATTGGGTCAGTTTAAATTTTTGACTTTGCTCAATGAAATGCACAATATTAAGAAACGTAACATTCAATAGTCTCTTTCCTAAATCTCATCATCATCCTCCAGTTGTTTCAACCTATAGGGAACCGCTTTACCTCCTGCAACAAAACATCAGCAATACAAAGGTGCCATGCACCTTCACAAAAAAATAAGCTTACTGCTGTCACCATTAAAGGAGAAGTTAGAGGAGGAGCTTGAGCAGCAGGGTACATAATTCTTAAACGATTATAATTCACCTCTTTCAAACCCCCAGTGACACGATTAATTTTGTTTACTTTAGATTTGCATTAGTTCTGAAGTTTGTTCATTTTACATGACAACCCTTTTGGTGTGAGCAACAAGGCTTTCAACATTCACATCATGATGACACTATTTCAAAGCATGCAATAACAAAGTAATAAATAAATCAGCAGAAACTTAGATCTAACTCCTTCATTCAAACTTCAGCAGTGGTAAAAAATAAAACAGAAAGAAAAGAGAAAAGAAACAAAAAAAACCTCAAAAAGCACAAATTTCTAAGTAAATCCATAAAATAAGAATTCCAAAAATTCTTTGTTGCACTAGTTAAAGTTTTGCTCATCAGTTTATTCAATCAACATGAATCTGAATCCATGTTTCTTGCATTGTTTATATTTTCTGTTGAAAAGGAATTAGCAAATTTTCTCAAAATCACTCAGTGGCTTAGAAAGGAAGTAGTGTCTGACACATCTTGACCAAAAAGATCCAAACAATTCCATATATTTGTTCATTTTTAATCCACAAGTGACTCACCTTAGTGGATACAAAACCTCAAATAAATACAGTGATCAACAGAAAAATAAGACACAACCCTCGCTAGGAACCCAAGAAGCACTAATTGTCCACTACAGCTTCTAATAGCCCATGTCACATTCTTACCAAATTTAAATTGACAATATATTTTCTCTGCTTTTTCTAGATTTTTGTCATTCTGTTCAATAGTCAGTTATCACACCATGTTTGTATAAACTAGGAATTAGGCTTGTCACGATACTAAGAATTACAACTTCGATACAATACTTAAAAAAATATTGAAATTCGATACCATTTTTGATACCAAAGTCAGATACGGTGCTAATTTCCGTTTTAAAGCCTTTTTATTTTTTTTATAAACAAATGAATGTTGCTTTGTGTTTGAAAATTGTACCTTGGGACAATTGTAACTTCATTTCACAACAAATATCTGTCTGACTGAACAGTTCTTTTGTGTTAACAAATACGAGCATCGTGTAATTCCAGGATGAAACATGAGAGAACGTGAAGACGTTACGATTGGGCATTTTGAAAATAAACAACCATTAAATAATGTGATAAAAAAGCTAATAATTTCGAGTACATGTATAAATATTTAACTTATCCCAACAAACATGCGACGTCAGAAAGATGTTAAAATCAAGTCTGTATCACGTCGGTCAGTCCAGACCCATTTTTGCATGTCTGGTGGACGTTCACTGGTTCAAAATCTGACAGTGTGACTAGGACCATAACCTTTTAACTTAACATGAACGTCTATGACGAGTTTTCTATCTGAACGTCTGACTAGGACCTTTATTGGATGTCAGGACGTGCAAAAACTGCAACTGAACGGCAGTAATAGACGTTTAAAAAAGACGTCGCTAAAACTTTCATTCTGGCTTTTCAGTGGACGTCTTTTGAACGTCTGACAAAGTGTCTTTGCTCGTGCTGGGAAATATTGAAATGGACCTTGAAAGTGACATACAAGTGTTTGAATTCCACAAGGTGTATGAACCCTGCAAACATGACTTTGTTCATCGCGCTGAAGCGCTTGTACTAATATTTCCCAGCACGTTAAACTTAATTAAGTTAAATATTTATACATATACTCAAAATGATTCGAAATATTGCGCTTTTAATCACATTATTTAATGGTTGTTTATTTTCAAAACGCCCAATCTTAACGTCTTCACGTTCTCTCATGTTTCATCCTGGAATTACAAGAGGCTCGTATTTGTTAACGTAATGCAAGTGAACTGTTCAGTCAGACAGATATTTGTTGTGAAACGAAGTAGTTACAATTTCAACATTTTCAAGTACTTTAGCCTAAATTGCAGTACTTTTCAAACCTGAAACACAAAGCAGCATTAAAATTCGTCAGGTAAATGTTCATTCCCCTGTTTTGAGGGGTGTTTCTTTTATTCTACCACATATAGTTTCGGACAACACTGCAAAGCGGAAAGTATAAAGCCTCCACCGCTCGCGGAGGTGCGCGCGGAGTCGAGCGCTATGGTCACTCAACCAGGCTTTAGCGCCCTTCATTGAAATGTTCCAAAAGCACCGCTTGCAAACGGGCTTGTTCATGTCCTTCAGTTTTCCATCTGTATCTGCTTCGAATCCAACAGCACTGCGTTTGCTTTAGCTGCCATATTAGCATTACAAACTGTCCTGTGCATTACGGCACCTTGGGTGGGTCAAACGAAAGCGCATTTTATGTAAAAAGAATCGATACTTAAAGGAAATGAGTATTGTACCGTTTCAGAATGTTCAGTATCGATACGTATCGACATATCGATTTTTTTGACAACACTACTAGGAATTTCTTTTAATTTCCTTTTTTTCTCATATTTTATGCAAACGTTAAGCAGAACTCACAAGGAATTTTTTAGAGCACACTCTATTTGATAGGAGTAGAATCCGTTGGTGATATTTTCCAGATGATTAGCTCTGAAAAATATATCATTTTCTAGCAAGGGCTAGAAAAATTAGTAAGCTATTCAACAATGTTTATCAGTACTCACTGCTTGGTTGGGTGTGGTTCCTATAAAGGCAAAGAGCTGTCCCAGCAAAACGCTGTATGTTGGTTTGTCTCGGCTGTCTTCAATGGCTAGAGACTGCAGCAATGTAAATGAGCTGCTTCTGTGACTGGTGGGATGATGCCGTCTCCTGCAGGATTGTGGACATTGTCACATTGTCACACTGTCACACGTGACCAGCTGCATATTCTAATATCACATTTTCTTTGTTCTCACTATGTCTTCAGTTTTCATTTTTTCTCACTGACTTTTCTTTCTGTCTTTTTCAAAAATGTTTCACTAATTTGCAAAGCTGTAATTGAATCTCCCAATGTCAATAACGTTTACCAAACTAATCTCACTGTTCATTGTTTTTTCCCGCAGTTAGAAAATGCTATGTCTACAGAGTCAAAACATCTCACCGCTGTGCTCCATGTGTGAACTCCAGGTCTTGGTTTGCTATCATTTCAAGGTCTGAAGGAGCTGACATACTACGCAGGAAAACTGGCTGCTTCACCACAGGAACCATTGTCTTGGTGTCAGATACTGATTTACATGCTGAAAAGGATATACATCAGTGGTTTATTTGCATGTATGTATATACAAATGCAGGTGTGTTCAATTCATGTATTTGTATTAGATTTGTATGGGAATAAGTTTCCTGTGTGTTAATTACTCATTGCACTTGTAAATGTGGCAATATTCCTGCACTGGAGTGTGATGCTGAGCTGTACAGAGAAAGTCTGAATTTGTTTGTGTATTTGTATGTATAGGTTAACTACCTGGTGTGCTTGTGGGTGTTTGTGTGAGGCTTCTACAGTGCGGGGCAATCGTGACGTGTAGCAGTAACTCTGAGCGATTCATTAAGCTCTTCACTAGGGCTTTGGTTTTGGCCAGAGGGACAGCACTTCTAGACTGCTGCATAGAACTGACCTCCTGAAAAAATTTCTCCCTGCAAAACAACCAAACACACTCTTTTTAATATGAGTATTATTACTAAACCACCAATCAAAGCATAGAGTTTTTCATGCAAGTGTCAATGGTATAAGATCCAACTTAGAACAATTCATATTCCTTTCTGGTGCTTTACATTTATCAAAACATAATGCTTTAACCGAATAACAGACTTCTGACATTTATAACCCACATATCATATCTTACCGCAGTGCCATCACTGCATTCTCTAGATCACTCCAGTCTAAAGGAATCTCTTTCAGAGAACAAAGAAGTTCAAGTTCCTTTATTTTGCTCTGCAAAGACACAAAATTTTACAGTTTACAATTATAAGTATTTTGGCCACCATGTTAATTGCTAACTGTGAATTAGTGTCTTTCTAGTGTTGACTCAAGAAATTGTTTTCAGGTATGTTAAATGTTTAATCATTTTAACAATACAGCTACTTCTGAATAAATGTTAGTCCAGAAATACAATCAGAATTCCAACATAAATGTCCACTGACATAACTGATTTTTGATGCTAACCCCTTCTTACCTCAAAGAAGTGGTAATCGTGAAAGAAGGGTGTGTTGTTGTCTAGTTTGCCCTGTTGAGCTTCGCCGACTTCACTTTGCCACTTCTGTTCTAGCTCAGCCACACTCTGAAACACACATCATGCACAGAGATTGATAGAGAAAAAAGACCCATAAAATATAATTTAAAAAGGATACACATTAGTGCACACTCAGTATGCATACCTGTAGCTGTCTCTCCATAGCGTTGATTTTCTTGAAGGTCTCAACCATGATTTTGCACAACAAATCATGCTCCTCTCTATGTTCCTCTCTGTACTGAAAGTTTACCAGAGACTGCAATGCATCTATTAGACCCAAGTGCTTTATGACACATGACACGATCACCTCCTCCATTACATCTGGCTGGATTACATCTCTAGAAAAAGGACATAAGGAAGCAGGTGTGAAAAAAGTTTTAGTACTCAAAAGCACATGGTGCTAGTACTCAAGAGTCAACATGGTGCTAGTACTCAAGAGTCAACATGGTGCACATGGTGCTAGTACTCAAGAGTCAACATGGTGCTAGTACTCAAAGAGTCAACATGGTGCACATGGTGCTAGTACTCAAGAGTCAACATGGTGCTAGTACTCAAAGAGTCAACATGGTGCTAGTACTCAAAGAGTCAACATGGTGCACATGGTGCTAGTACTCAAGAGTCAACATGGTGCTAGTACTCAAAGACTCAACATGGTGCTAGTACTCAAAGACTCAACATGGTGCACATGGTGCTAGTACTCAAGAGTCAACATTGTGCTAGTACTCAAGAGTCAACATGGTGCCGTAGTACTGTCCATTTTTGCCTTTTCCTGTCATCATAGTATTGTCTTGTAACAGTCAAAGTTACATTTATGTAGAGAGTTTTTTACAACATGTTGTCACCAAGCAGCTTACAAACGCATGGATCCTGATCCCTAATGAGCAAGCCAGGGGGACCAGTGGACATGAAGAACCTCCCTAGGTGGGGATTAGGAAGAAACGTTGTAAGCACCAAGACTCAAAAGGGAACCCATCTTCCATTGTTAAGCCCAACTAGTAGCAGTCCATATTTATAGCTCTATTTCTAGATCGAACAGTCCCTCCAATGTAGATGGCAGCATCCATCTCTCTGTTTTACCCATCTGTTTGAAACTTTACCTCATCAGCTTCCTTGAGGGCCATCGCTTGGTATTCATGGACAGTCTCACTCTGGACAGTGAATCTTGCACTTCCTCCACATACTGGCTAGTATTGTATTGGACCATGGGTGGAAATCTATATGCATAGTGAGTAGTTTTCTGGGCTTTCTAGTCTTGATTTTGGTACTTTTCAGCTCTTCTCTTATCATTCCCATTTAACTGGCTCTTGAGGACCTGAACTATGCTAGTAAGGACATGGATGTTGTTGTCCATCTCATTTCTGCCTCATAATTCCTATGTGCTTGGAGATTTGTAGCTGTGGTCAAGGGCTGTTAGATTCCTTGTGGTAGTTAAGCACTTTGATTGCACAACTGATGAATGTCCTGTTTCTTTGGAAATCTTATATACTTCAGTACAATTTTAAATATCTTAACATCTCTTACTACAGGATACTCCAATTATGTCACCTAGAATCTTCTAGCAGATCTTTATATTACACTTACTTGATGCTGGGGCGAAATTGTGGCCGAGCTCTGCCAGAGAGTTCCCTAAGGCGGCCCATTATGCCTGGTGGAAGACGGATACGTGGCAAGTCACAGTAGACACCAGGAATGAGGCCCGGTGTAGGGATAAGGACATCTGTGGGGTAGGTAAACTCCCTGTCCTCATCAATAGTGAGTGGAAGGGGAGATGGAGAGGGGGTGAGGGCAGGAGAGATGGCACCATTGGCTTCAACCTGCCATTGGCATCTGCATGTAAGAGGATGCATGAAAAAAGTCATGATTATTAAACAGTATTATCATTTCTAAGGATCACATTAATTAACTTAGAACCAGTTCACATCCCATCCCATTCCAAGTCAGGTCACCTTTGCAAAAGCTTGGAACAGAGAAGATCATGGCAAGCTTCCTCCTCCCGTGTGATCTCAGGACCATTGTAAAGAATGCGTAACATAGAGCACGCCAGGACAGACAGGCCCAATGCCAGATCAGCCAGAAAGGGCAGACCCCCAGACACATCTTCTGAAGACTCCTGAAACATCCACACATTTGTAAGTGGGTAGTCAATATTAGTTATTCCCCTCATCTGCAAGCAGAATACAATAAAATAGTTTGAAATTAGCATAACAAGAATAATATTTCATGTAAAAGGCACAGACATGAATGTCAACTACATGCAAGAGAAAAAGCACTTAAATTGCTAGTTCACAAATGTCTATACATAGCAACTGTTGCACATTTATTAAATTAGACAATAGACAGTATCAATAGACTGTGATTCTTTAATTGGTTAAAAATGGTAAAAATGTCATAAAATGCTATGGCACCAAGAGAAATGCAAACTATACATCTAAACTAGGGGTCGGCAACCTTTGAGACATGGAGTGCCAACTTTCACATTTCTAGTCAATGAGTGCGCCACTATCAACAAATAAAATTGGAGCCGGGGGGGGGTGCATGTTGCACTGACAGTCACACTGTGTCAATAGTTGACGTTGGGGGGCAGAGCAAACTACTAATGGACCTGATTTATTTCAGCGAACTCGGAGCGGTCGTTAGCGCTTGATTCATCGCTATTTAAATATTTGTTTTTAACTGTAAAAACTGCATGGGACCAAAACCGGCTTTTGAAAAAGTGGGGGGGGACATGTCTATTAATTTTTTTGCTGATGCTGTTCCAGCATGCTGCGTTCCAGTGATTATGCTTCGGCGTGCTATAGGTTGCCGACCCCTGATCTAAACAAACATCTAGCATGTTGTTTTAACATGTTTAAAGCATCCTTGTGATCTGGACTTCACACCAACCCTTATTTGTCACTGACCCTAATATAAAAACATGAAATTATGGAAATTCATATTTATTGTGAATTTCATATTTATTGTGAAAAAGCAAAGTTACTAGTGTTATGACCTCCGTCATATATTGTGTGTTGTGCTATGCCTGTATCTGTGTCTGCCCCTTTAAGAATGTTTACAGAGGGCCGTCCTGTTTACAGAGGTTCCACACCTGATGCGGCTTACCGTGACGACGGAGGAAGGTGGAAAAGAAGCATAAAAGGCGGAAGTGGACATGGACGAAGCAGGCTACGCCTCGGTTTTGTGCTTGTTCTAGTTATATATATATTGCACCAGTAGTAAGGGTGACTGGCTGTTTTGTTTCTGGTTTAAGGGTTTGGTTCTGTGTGTTTGGCTAATCAGGGAGTTAGGAGAGACATTGTTTTTTTGTTTCACGTTTGTTTGAGAAGGGTTAATTAGTAGTCCCTGTGTTAGTTAGTGTGGGTTTTTTGTTTGTAAAACATCTTTCAACTATTCAATTTGGGCTGTCTCTGTGGGTGTTTTTGAACATTTGGCCGTCACAGGTTATCATATACCGGTTCATCATTTTCATTTTCTCTGTTACTAGTCCCCACCTAGACGGGGTACGTAACAATAACGAATAATGTACTCAGTATTAATTTTGGTTGTATGAATCATGGTTTGGTGGTTTCATAACACTATGAAGGTCTTTTAGTTCATATCTTAGAATAAATATTGTTTAATTTTATTCCAAGTCATTTCCTTTACATCAAACCCACAATGATGATAACTGGTTAGAAGTGCATGAGATTGTTGATGTACACATTTAATTATATAATTTTAATTGAACGAAATGCATTTTCCAGTGCAGTTTTAGTATTAAATTGGTCCAAATATAAAAAGATCTAATAAATGAATGTGCTCTCTGCAAAGAAATGACTACAGTTAGCCTAATAAGCTTGACATAACCAATCAAATGGACTGATTAATCATTTACATATATAAGTAACTGAGTAAGGACAGACTAAAGTGACGCCACTGATGGATTTCTGTAGACTCCTGCGTTGTCCATGATCAAATCAAAGCTGCTGTATCCCAGTGTGTGTATGCTGTGACTAAAGCTCTGCTGTGCCATGCACCAATATATAGAACATGTCCACATTCTAAAGATGCATGAAATCAGAATAGGTTTTCATATAAATGGAAGCATTCCTGGAATTGTCAGTGCAGTGGATGGCACAATGATCCCCATACATACTCTCAGCTTCTTGAACCCTAAAGGCATAAGAGTACACGTTCCCACCCAATAATTCCTGTTCAAACTACAAAACTACAGTAGAGTTCAGCCATGCTCTACATTTCCTGATTTAACACGAATTGTTTGTGTTGTTTTACAAAGTAAACAGCTATAAGGATATACATTAAAGAAGCGGCCTGTGGAAACTGCTGCACATAATCTTGTCAGTGTCATGAAGGCAATCCAAAAATCCAGTGGTTGATACAAAAATATGAGGGATGTAAAGTAAAAGAAGGAGACTTTCTGGGTTACGCTGCCTCATAGAACCTGATTCAGCAGAAGAGTTTAATCAAAGAAGGTGCATTCTTTAACAGATGCAAAAGAAAAACCCGGGAAGGAGTTTGGACTGGCCAAGGCATAAGATGAATTTCTACAAAAGATTATCATGTTTCCACTGTATGAATCAACAGTGGTTAGTAGTCAGTGACCTAGTGCTTGCCTCAAATGTTTTGCTTTTGATACTACTTAAATTGTGACACTACCAATGATTACATAATCAAATATGTACTAATAATGAACAAGCTATAAAGCCCAGATATTGTGGAATTATTAAAACTGCCTACTAAAACATGACAACATGCTTGCCTGTGCTCGAACAGTGCAGGAGAAACCCCACATGGCTTTGTCCGGAGTGTTGTGCTCACGGCCACTTCTCATCTCAAAGGAGAATGTCACTGTGTCTCCCTCCACCTGGATGAAAACAAAAGCATGTGACAGTGATTGTATGGGTTTGGAAAGTAGACAATCTGTTTGCTTGATGTATTTTGCTCTTAAAATGTTTTTGATTTTGATCCAATATGCCAGTGTCATTGTCCAATTACTTATAGATGTTGCTGTGCATCTCAATACATATGCTCCTAATC
This sequence comes from Brachyhypopomus gauderio, assembly GCF_052324685.1. Lineage (NCBI taxonomy): Eukaryota > Metazoa > Chordata > Actinopteri > Gymnotiformes > Hypopomidae > Brachyhypopomus > Brachyhypopomus gauderio. The sequence continues at coordinate 2,587,526 of NW_027506876.1, read as the reverse complement.
ATTTAACCATGCCTGCTTCAGAATCTCATTTCTAACACACATTTCTAACTGAATACTATTTTATTTATTTTTTATTTTTTCATTATTTATTTATTAAGTTTAATAAATTTGACAACATGAATAAGTGCCAACAACTGACATTAAAACTGCACTATACATTTGCACAAAAGGTGCACTGCATTGTATTTAGTTGTATTTAATTCCTATTCATATGATGTGGCAATAATTAAGTTCCAGTTGCCAACACTGCCAATTGAGATTTTCACCATCATCGGAATTAGCCTTCTGCATTTTCCCATCTGTGCAGTGAAAACACGAACACACACACGATCACTACGGGGCTGTGGTATACACACGCAGCCCTAGCGCTAGCCTGGGGAACAGCTGGGGTTAAGTGCCTTGCTCAAGAGCACTTCAGTCATGACCTGGGAATCCCTAACCACCAGACCATGAATACTCAAATACTGATGCAGTATCTATACCCAAACCCTGTGAAAGTAAACATGTAACTTTATTTTTAAACACCCATACTCAGAAAAAGACAAATGACTATTTAAATCATATGAGTCATGAGGTACATGAAAACCCATTGATAAACATTTGTAAATTTCACAGCACAAAGACAGGAGCTACAGGTTGCATTGAGTAAAGTACTAAAGTACTAGCATTAGTACTTCTAAATCCTGGACGAATAAGAAAGCTGTATCTCTCTTTTTATAGTTTATTTCTCCCCGATGCCTGAATTTGCATTTTTTTTACTAAATGTGTCATTCTGGGATTCACATAACCTTCCTCTACTCCAACTGCATTTGTCAAATTTGCCATTACTCACAAACCAAATTCATTAGCTAGAATTTTGTTGAGGACTTGCATGTGTAACCAATCGCTAAAAAGATTGCCCACTTCCAATTCTTACCTGGAAGTTTACTGGCAGACAGGTTCAGGTAGTATTTTTTTGCTGAATGGTTTTCTATTATACAGCATTACCATTATAAGCAAATGAGGACATCATGTGGGAACACCACATAACATGCAAATGGTAACATACACTGCTTGACACTGTGCCTATAACCCTGACCTCTGTAATCATGAAGGTCTTTGAACACCTAGTCTTATTCCAGCTTAAGGCCATCACAAACCCTCTGTTAGGGCATACTCACACTAGACGCGTTTTGCTGGTTCCGTGCTGGGGCCCGGTTATCCCCCCTCATCAACCCGGCTCGAGCACGCTTACGTCATCACAACGCTACTTTATTTGGAAAAAAAATGTGCTCGCAATAAAACTATGGAGTTCACAATTCTCTTTTTATTGTATTTTTGGAGTCGTTTTGGGAGTGCAGAAACACGGTGCAAGCACAGATTTATCGATCATGTCATTTGCCGCCATGACTGTTTAACGTGAGCGTCGCATCACTGACGTCATGTTTGAGTTCCGGCAAAATGAACCAATCACACGAGACACCAAGCGGGCCCGGGCACAGATAGCGCTCACACTAGAAGCGAACCGTGCCCGAGTCCAAGCGAATCTTAACTGGGCCGGGGCCGGTCACGGTTCGGAGCGATCACACTAGTCAAACAAACCGTGCTTCGGCAGGGAACTATGCCCGGGCCCGGATCACAGACCCTAGTGTGAGTACACCCTTAGATCTTTTTGATAATTTAGTCAGCTTGGCCCTGCACTTCATGCTATAACATCTCCTGGAGCCCATGACAGAGTATATGTGTGTTTACTCAGCTCAGCTTTCAACACCATAGTGGACTCATTATCCACAATCATTTAAAGCATAAACCAACAATATTACTTTTCTCAGTAGCGAACCGTGACCATTAAATCTGGGCCCGCTATCCCCCCCCCCCCCCCGAATTTTTTTTCCCTCTCCTAATAAACTGCTATAAAGAAAAAAAAGAGACGACAGTATAGCTTTAGAAACGCAATAAACAATAACATTTGTACTAGATAACTTGTTAAGCAAAATAAGTTTCCAAACAAAACTCACAGCTCTGTGGTTCACGGAAGCGGAATATGTAAATGAGGACGTCAAAGGACTGAATCGAAACTAGCTAGCGGCGGTAGGCGACAGCTAGCGTCGCCACAGCGGGTGCAAATGATCATACAGTTAAGCCCGCCCACTAAGAGGGAAGATATGATTGGTCAATTTTACTGTCATTTGAAACTGGTATTGCGCTGAATTATAACTGCCAGGCCCTCTGTAAACTAACAGCGGGCGTCACAGTCCCGATAGGGGGAGACACAGGCTCACAGGCTTCCACTTAACCCCTCACCTTCCAACACAGATTGAATAGACACGGTTGAATAATTTATTTGCTTATATTTTTGTAATTGTTTAGATGTCGATTGTCAAACTTAGTAGATAAAATAAAATTGGACAATTATATATATAATGTTTTAAGAATATTTTAGGCCCTCTGAGAGGGCGTAGAGGGCCCTGACGGTTCCCCACTGACTTTTCTGTAATATATGCTTATTAGCACAACTGCACAGGTGTAACTTTTTTATTAATATTTGTGTAATTCTGGAATTTTACACACAATGTTTATATCATATTTCCCTTGTGGCTCTTTACTAATTCTAATTCTTTGTTCTACACTATGTTTGCCAGGACGCCAACTACTGAGAGACCAAGGCTGAAGTACTGAAAGGCCCTAACAACAACACAGTCAACATGGTGACGGAGGAGGACTGTGAACTTCACAGAAAAATTCTGTGTCCCATCCTTACCGCCGCACCCATCGTCACAAAGTGAGAGCAAACTAGATTTTATGTTTATGATGGAAACATGGCTTGACGAGAATGGGGCAGCCTCACTTATTGAAACTGCTCCACAGAATTACAACTTTCATTATACTGTACGTGAATGAAAGAAAGGGGGTGGATTAGCAGCTATTGTAATGACTCTTAAATGCCAGAAGACATTGTTTGTTTTTTCCCCATCTTTTGAATATTTAGCCATTTTATAAAAAGCTCTATAGCCAGTTCTGTTTCTGATAGTTTATCGTCCACCAAAACATACACCCTATTTCTTCCCTGAAATTTCAGAATTGCTATCTGTGTTACTTATTATGCTAAGATTCTTCTTATTGGTGATTTTAATCTTCACATTGATATCTCCTTAGATAGAAAAGTTTATAGAACTTTTAAAAACATTCAGTTTTAACCAGCACATTACAAACCCCACACATATCAAAGGACACACTCTAGACCTAGTAATAAACACATTTATAAAGTATATTTATCTAAACAGCCTGTGTAATGAGAGAAGAGAGAATCTATGAAGCGACAAAATGCAACACCTGAGCTATAAATGTACATAAATGTTTTTATAATGGAGTTATCTGGGGGTCCTCTTCCAGAACATTGTTTAAAGATCAAGTCAAATTTAGTGAATCCTGGTGAGTTTTAAAATGGTATGAAGCTCTCTTGTTTTTATCAGATTCACTATCGCAAAAACATAAGCAGTAAGATTACCTGGTTTATCTTACAAAAAAATTTAATGTCCAAAAATGGCAACTTAAATCGCACCACTGGATGGAGCTTTTAAATACAAACAGAACAACACCATCCATGTTAAACTGGCTTAGAAATAAAAAAGTTGACATTTCAAATGGAAGAAATGCGCCTTTTTTCTTCGACTATTAAAGCTAAACGAAGAAAAGTCTGTGATCGGTGGAGAGATTCTTCAGTATAAATAACCATAACTTCTATATTTCACTACAAATTCAAATAAAATTTGAAATGTAGTCACTTTATAGTATGGACATGACCGTATAATATTCAAAATGAATGAACAAATGAATATTTAATGATTAATCTTTAAATTCATTAATAAATAAGTCAGGTAATCATTATGGTGAAATAAAAAAAACTACATTTCTATTAATATTCTGAGAAAACGCTGTAACCTAAAGATTCTGTTAACACAATTAAGACACAATATGATAAAAACAGGCGTGTAGGCATGATTAATTCATTATTTATTTATTTATTACTGTTATTAAAATTATCTGATACAAGACAACTCAAAGAAATTATGTCAATAAAGTTTAAAAGTATTGCAACTATTATGATTATAGTTAGTTTAAATATATAAAATATTTTATAAATATTTCGTGTTGGTTTATTAGGACATAAATTATGTGATTTTGTATTACGCCTTACGGTCTGACCACCTGTACCGGCTCAAAAAAAAACACTCTTATATTTCTGATAAAAATTTAACTTGGTGTTTGGTGTGCGCGGCGGAAGAATACACAGTTATGCGGCTTGAGACCGAGGAGGACGGCGTCAGGATAGGATAACTGCGTGCAGTACGTTATTCGTGTACAGTATGTACCTTTGTTCCGACAAAGCCTGGTTAAAGCAAACACCCACACTACGCAAAGTAAAGCCTGTATACTTGACGAGTCGCCCTCGCGTCGAAAATGGCGTAATCGCGGTGGCTCCACCCGTGCGCGAGAGCCTCGCGCGCTGGCGATTCGCGAGGTCGTGCACCTCTCGAATTTTGTAACTTCACTTCGCCCGCGCCGCGCTTCAGCGCAATGAACTGTTTGCAGGGTTCATACACCTTTACAAGGTGGAATTAAAACACTTGTACGTCACCGGCGCACGGCAGCACGCTCGCACGCAAACGCGGATTCACGTATCACATTAGCATAGCTTAGCTATAGCCTAATACACTTACATTAAACACTACAATTCTAAATCAGTATAATACACTTACCGACATCTGATTATTTTATCTCGTTTCTGTTTTCTCGTCTCTTTTTTCTCCCTCTGTTTTCTCCCCCTGTTTCTTTCTTTCTCCCTCTGTTTTGTCTCCCCTGTTTTTCATGGCTACCGCGGAGGAACGGGCTCTCGTCAAGCTCGGCTCGGAGCTGGACAAGTTGGGTCGGCAGATCCAGCGTCTTCTGGAGAAGCAAGCGGAGCTCACCCAGGAGAAGACCAGGCTCGAGGCCGCCCGCGACGCTGCCTACTCGGCCGTCTCCACTCCCTCGTCACGGCGGCTCAGCGCGACCGCCATCTTGACCCGGGCACCAGGCTGGGAGCGCCAGCGAGGACGCGGAAGGCAGCCGGCGTCGTCACCCCTACCTCAGCCGGACTTCTCCTCTGCGAATCCGTTCGAGGTGCTCAGCTCCAGGTCCTCCGCCTCGCCCTCACCCCTGCGTCCGACACCACCCTCACCAGCGCCGGCACCGAAGAAGAATAAGGGCGGTATCCTTGTTATCGGCGACTCGATAACACGACACGTAAAGATTCACCTGCCAGGCGCTAAAAGAACCCCCACTGTGTCATGTTTTCCAGGCGCTCGTGTCCTGGACGTGGCCAGGCGGCTTCCCTCGGCGCTGAAGCAGCGAGACGACTTCGGCACCGTCGTCCTTCACGTGGGGGCTGTCGACACCTTCGCCCGGCGCAGCGAGATCCTGAAGGAGCACTACCGCTCGCTTCTGGACACCGCGCGGAAGAAGACGTCGGCCAGGCTTGTTGTCTCCGGTCCGCTTCCAACGTTCCGGCGAGGGTGAGAGTCATACAGTCGTCTTTTCTGTCTCCACAGCTGGCTCCGGGACACCTGTAGCAGCGCCGGCGTGGACTACGTCGACAACTGGGAGAGTTTCCGAGAGCGTCCATCACTCTACCGCCGAGATGGACTTCACCCCAGTCGCCTAGGCTCGGCAGTCCTCTCCAGGAACATCGAGGACGTGCTACGTCGGGCCTGACCAGCCACAACAAACCACGCAAATCAGCTAAGTAGAACTTACTTCCCTAACTACCAAACCATTGAGACTGTGTCTGTTAGCCGTGGCAGGTATAAAAATAACAGGGCGATATGTTCTAAAAATCTAATTAAAATTAAATTAAATAATCAACATGAAGTGAGCAGCAATATTAAGCTAAGGCTAGGACTTTTAAACATTAGATCGCTTGCATCAAAAGCTGTGATAGTAAACGAAATAATCTCAGATAACAGACTAAATGCACTCTGTTTAACAGAAACATGGGCTAGAGTAGGCGAATATGTAAGTTTTAATGAAGCAGCTCCTCCTGGATAGAGTTATGTTCATCAGCCCCGTATCACAGGGCGTGGAGGTGGAGTAGCCACAATATATGACACAGACATAGGTTTTACTGTAAAACCAACCACCTCTATTAACTCATTTGAGGCTTTGATAGGTGAAATAGGCAATAATCTTATAGGCAATAAAACAAAGCTTAAATTAGTGACCATCTATCGACCGCCGGGTCCCTACTCAGAATTTCTTCAGGAATTTGCTGAGTTTCTTTCGGAACTAGTCTTAACCATCGAGAGATTTGTAATTGTGGGGGATTTCAACATTCATTATGAAAATGAATCAGACCCACTGAAAATTGCGTTCGACTCCATACTAGATTCAGTAGGTATAGCCCAAAATGTGACAGGGCCTACCCACCGCTGTAAACACACCTTAGACTTAATACTTACTTACGGATTAAACATAGAACATCTGGCAGTCATCCCCCAAAATGACGCCATTTCAGATCATTTCTTACTAATATATGAAATGACTTTATACAATGTACATCAGATGCGCCATACAAAAACCACGCGCACTATTACATCCGACACTGCAGCAACATTTATAAACTTACTGCCAGAGCTACCGAACACTATGCCACTGCAGCCCAATGAATTGGAACAGGCAACACAACAGTTTTATTCCACACTCAGCAATACCTTAGACAGTGTAGCTCCAATTAAAACAAAATTATTTAGGGAGAAAAAGCTATCACCATGGTATGACGAACACACTCGTCTTCTAAAACAGGCAGCTCGAGCAGCGGAGCGAAAATGGAAATCCACCTCACTAGAAGTGTTTAGAATCACATGGAAAGACGCCATAGTCAAATATAAACATGCCCTAATAAAAGCTAGAGCCGCATACTATTCGACACTAATAGAAAACAACAAGAATAACCCTAGATTTCTCTTCGCGACGGTATCTAAACTAACAAGAAATATCAACGACACTAGTTCTAACACAGCACTTACACACACTAGCGATGAATTTTTAAACTTTTTCAATAATAAAATAGATAATATCCGACTACAGAGTCATAATACATCGCAGCCTAACCTCCAATCCAACCCCAGTAGTTCAGCTATTAGTAACTATGCATCCAAAAATATTACTGAGCTAAATATCTTCAATCCTATATCGCAAAAAGAGCTCACAACACTGATTAATTCGTCTAAGCCTACATCATGTATATTTGACCCAGTTCCAACCCGTCTATTTAAAGACCTACTCCCAGCCACTGCAGGGCCCTTACTTAATATGATTAACTCCTCCCTTAACCTAGGTTACATGCCCAAACAATTAAAATGCGCCGTAATTAGACCCTTGATTAAAAAACAGAATCTCGATCCGCAGATTTTAGCCAACTATAGACCCATTTCTAATCTCCCATTTATCTCTAAAATTTTAGAAAAAGCAGTTTCCAATCAGTTAAACCACTATCTCCAATCAAATAGTATCCATGAAAAGTTCCAATCAGGATTTAGACCAAACCACAGCACTGAAACAGCTTTACTCAGGGTAGTGAATGATCTACTAATATCGGCCGATAATGGGCTCGTCTCGTTCCTTATACTGTTGGATCTTAGTGCAGCTTTTGATACTGTAGACCACAACATTTTGCTGGATAGACTAGAAAACACAGTAGGTATTAAAGGAGTCGCACTCTCCTGGTTTAGATCATATTTAACTGACCGCTTCCAATGTGTAAGTGTTAATAATAAAACCTCTAAATCTGTGCAGGTTAAATATGGTGTCCCACAAGGGACAGTCCTAGGACCACTTCTATTCACACTGTACATGTTACCCTTAGGCGAAATTATGCATAAGCATGACATCAGTTTCCATTCCTACGCAGACGACACTCAGCTATATTTATCGGCAAAACCCGATGATTTAGGCGCAAACAGTAAGATTGAGAAATGTGTAGAAGAGATAAAACATTGGATGGCGTGTAACTTTCTAGCACTAAATGCCGATAAAACAGAATTGATAATAGTTGGGTCTAGGGCTGCGAGACAAGATACATAATGCAGCATTGAATCTACATTCTTTTACTATAACCCCCAGCGCAGAGGTAAAGAACTTGGGCGTCACAATAGACCCAGATCTCTCGTTCGATACACATATTAATAATATAACTAGGGTAGCGTTCTTTCACTTGCGCAACATTGCCAAAATTAGAAACATATTAAATATTAGTGATGCAGAAAAACTAATCCATGCATTCATATCCTCTCGTTTAGATTATTGCAACAGTCTCCTAGCTGGATGTTCTGGTAAATCGATAAACAAACTCCAGCTGGTTCAGAACGCAGCAGCACGAGTTTTAACAAAAACTAAAAAGTTTGATCACATTAGTCCCGTACTATCGTCATTACACTGGCTGCCAATTAGATTCCGTATTGACTATAAAATACTTTTATTAACATATAAAACGCTGCATGGCTTAGCTCCAGACTATCTTAGTGAACTTATTGAACAATATAACCCAGCGCGTTCACTTCGCTCGCAGGACGCAGGGTTATTAACTGTTCCTAGGATCAAAAAGATCACAGCAGGTGGAAGAGCCTTTTCTTTTAAAGCTCCACAATTGTGGAATAATCTTCCTGCCTCTATTCGGGACTCAGACACAGTCTCAATGTTTAAAACTCGATTAAAGACTCATCTGTTTAGTTTGGCCTTTGATTAATCTGTTACATATTTACTACATCTCGTATCTTTTCTCCGAGGTTCACCTGGAGAGTAACATTGCAGTCGGAGCCTACAATACCAGCATCGCTGCTCCGACACGGAATGAAAGCCTGGCGTTCATCAACAGACATTTACAGTGACAATATCATAACCCAGAACTTTCATTTTTACCTTTACTTAGTCTGATTGTGTGATTTGTGTGTGACTTGTGTATTTGTCTGTATTTTGTGTAATCTGTGTGTTAACGGGCCGCCCAATGGAGGATGGGTTCCCTTTTGAGTCTTGGTTCTCCCGAGGTTTCTTCCTATTCCCCACTATCTTAGGGAGTTTTTCCTCGCCACTGTCGCCCTTGGCTTGCTCATTAGGGTTCTGGACCCGTAGTATTGTTAACCTTTTAAATCCTGTAAGGCGCTTTGTGACAACATGTGTTGTGAAAAGCGCTATATAAATAAACTTTGATTGATTGATTGATTGACATTCAAGGTCCATTTCAATATTTCCCAGCATGTTAAACTTAATAAAGTTAAATATTTATACATATACTCACTGGCGTAGGGGAGGGGCACGCAAGGCACACACTGCGGGGGGGGCCCGAACACAGGTGGGCCCCGCCTAAAGCCTGGTTTATACTGTCGCGAGCAACCGTAGTGCGCGACCCTGCGCGAGCGGTGTAGGCGTTTATACTTTCGCGAACGTCGCGAGCGTCGCTGCAGTGTTCTCCGAAACGATAGGTGGCGATAGGTGGCAGTGGAGAATAAAAAACCTCTGCAAAACCGGGGAAAGAACATTTTTACCTGACCAGAGACCGTATATATACACCAGGCATCAAACATAAATATGGCTTTGCAATGTTGTCCGAAACGATATGTGGTAGTATAAAGAAACACTCCTCAAAAAAAGGGGAATGAACATTTACCTGACGCATTTTGATGTTGCTTTGTGTTTCAGGTTTGAAAAGTGCTGGAATTTAGGCTAAAGTACATTAAAATGTTGAAATTACGTTAACAAATACGAGCCTCTTGTAATTCCAGGACGAAACATGAGAGAACGTGAAGACGTTAAGATTGAGCGTTTTGAAAATAAACAACCATTAAATAATGTGATAAAAAGCGAATTATTTCGAGTATATGTATTAATATTTAACCTAATTATGTTTATCGTGCTGGAAAATATTGAAATGGACCTTAAAAGTGCCGTACAAGTGCTTTAATTCCACCTTGTTTAGGTGTATGAACCCTGCAAACATGACTTTGTCGATCGCGCTGAAGCGCGGCGCGCGCGCAAAGTTACAAAATTCGAGAGGTGCACGACTTCGCGCCGCGACAGCGTACATCACTTTCAAGGTCCATTTCAATATTTCCCAGCACGTTAAACTTAGTTAAATATTTATACATATACTCGAAATTATTCGCTTTTTATCAAATTATTTAATGGTTGTTTATTTTCAAAACGCCCAATCTTAACGTCTTCACGTTCTCTCATGTTTCGTCCTGGAATTACAAGAGGCTCGTATTTGTTAACGTATGGTTTCGGACAACACTGCAAAGCCATATTAACTGCAGTGACGCTCGCGACGCTCGCGAAAGTATAAACGCCTACACCGCTCGCGCAGGGTCGCGTGCTACGGTCGCTCGCGAGATTTTAGCTCACGCACGGGGCCTCCTCATTGCCTCCTTGCGGTGGGGCCCCAGAATTTTGCGCTACGCCTCTGCATATACTCAAAACGATTCGAAATAATTCGCGTTTTATTCACATTATTTAGGGGTTGTTTATTTTCAAAACGCCCGATCTTAACGTCTTCTCTCATGTTTCGTCCTGGAATTACAAGAGGCTCGTATTTGTTAACGTAATACAAGAGAATTGTTCAGTCAGATAGCTATTTGTTGTGAAACGAAGTAGATACAATTTCAAGCATGTTCATTTAGCCTAAATTCCAGCACTTTTTTCCTGAAACACAAAGCAACATTAAAATTGGTCAGGTGAATGTTCCCTCCCCAGTTTTTGAGGGCTGTTTCTTTATACTACCACATATCGTTTCGGACAACACTGCAAAGAATGCGACGCGCCAAGTAGCCTCCGCCGTTTGCTCAGGTGTGCGGAGTCGCGCGCTACGGTCACTCGCGAAAGTATAATCACCCAGGCAGGAGGGAGGTAACTTTTCTACGTAATGTCCGAAAATCAAAAGGCGGGAAGTCAATCAAATGACACCGCCGTCATCCATCCAGCGCTGACGATCCAGTGAGAGGATCATATTTCGGACACAAAACAGATAGCACGCCTGTGGTTTATTATGATTTGACGGATTTTTTCCCCAAAAAATTCAAATGACGGAAATCCGTCGTAGTGACGGAGAACTTTAACCCATGGTTTAAGCATAGATGAAATTGTAGATATTACGATCTCAGATCACTACTGTGTGTTCTTTACAGGATGAATTAATAAAGAACGAGCTAGGAACCTGTAACAGGGCAGACATCTGTTCCATGGGAGGTTATGCCTTTTTCATGGGAGGTTCTAAGTGGTATAGAGTAAAGGGGGATATTAGGAATTATTTGTTTTGTTTTTCGTTAAAGGTTGAGTTAGCTGGTATTTTAAAAATATTTATATATTGTTAAATACATTACCTTAAATACATTACATATATTTTGAATTGAATTGAATCAACTTTATTTATCCCCAAGGGGGCAATTAATATTGGGCACAACATCACAAGACAGACAAACAAACAAATATGAGTACCAATCACAAGCAAGGAGTCTAATTTCCAAAGATTAATATCAGTGTTCATTTAGTAGTCTAATGGCTTCAGGAACAAAGATCACTCTCCGCCGAACAGTCCGACATCTAGGACAATGATACCTATGGCCATGACTCATAATGAAGAGCATGTGAAGGATCATTAATAATAGACCGACCTTTCTTCAGTGTTAACTGTTTGTGCAATGCACTCAAAGATCTAAGTGGAAGTCGGACAATTTTTGAACATGTAGATATTAAACACTGCAACCGTTTCCTATTTTTTAAGCTCAGAGACTGAAACCAACAGATAAAAGAAAATGAAATCACACTCTCAATAAAAGAACAATAAAATGTAAACAACACAGACGTATCAACAGATGTTTTATTGATGATTTGACTCGCGGCGTGTGAGGGTGCAAGACCCCGCGTTGTGGAGGAGAACGTACGAGAGAAGGAGATTTTCACCTAGAGAAATTAAAAATATAATGTATCGAGGTGATAAAAGAAACACCAGTGCATCTTCCAAGAACAAAACCGAGAGTTTATTTTTAACTACAGCCGAAACTGAGCGGAACTTCAGCAGCGCACCGGTAAGGCAGAGCAACGGCTCTGCGTTTCTAACGGCAACGGAGTAGCAGCGACCGGACAGTTGTTAGCAAGCGCTAACACAACAAAACAACAAAAACAACAAAATAACGATGCCGATACATACAACTGACAACAGACTGACAGACGGTTAAGGACATCACCCAAAAATGAAAAAAACGGTTTCCAACAGCCATTCGTTAAGTAGAACTTACTTCCCTACCTACCAAACCATTGAGACTGTGTCTGTTAACCGTGGCAGATATAGGAATAACAGGGCGATGTTTTAAAAAACTAATTAAAATTAAATTAAATAATCAACATGAAATGAGCAGCAATATTAGTAGGGGTGTATTCAACTAAGCATTTTCATAGTTGAATCTGATTCGTCAGCTTTTCCCTTTAGTCGACTAATAGTCGAATCGGGTTATTTTTATTTTTTTTATTTAGAGCATCTTAAACGGGATCCTGTTCTCATTCAGGACTTTTTTCCTCTTCAAAGTAAAAACCTAAAACACTCAGATAAATGAATAAACACGGTAGGTTGCCTTTATTCAGCTTTTATTTATTTACTTGTTTATTTTTTATGAAACGTTAGAGAACATTAAACGTCAGTGCGCATTGCGCATATCGAACTGTCAGACAGGCACTCTGCAAAATGTCAAAAATATTTTAAATAAAATATGCCTGCCTGAAAATATTAACAAATTGACACACAACAGCAAAAATATATAAGGAAAGGTTCAAGTAACGGGGTTTAAAAGCAAACAACAAAAAATGTCTATAGGCCTACTTGTCGAGACGCACCGCGACGAGACGACACGACACGACCGAAACGACAAACGGCTGAACTGTTTTTTCCACCTTACGCGTTTTAAATGGTATACCATGTTGGTTGTTGTCGTGCGAAATGAAAGACGTTGATGACATAACTTGCACTTTACCTTGTTTGATTCATCTTTATCTTTTTCAAAATACTTTTGAAGTTTTTTAGTAGATGCTGACTATCGTGTAGCGTGTTCAGCTCTGCTCATTTGGATTGTGCAACAGCAGGGTGTGATTTATTAATGTGTAGTAAGGAATATGCCTATTGTTAATGCGCAGACATAATTTTTAAATATTTACTAACAGAAATTAGGATGATTTTATTTATATATAACGAAAACAAAGACATTTCATGTAACAACTGATGCTTAGCAGCATGCTTGGGAACCCCCATGCAGTTAGAATGGTACATTCGACTATGACGTTCATAGTCGACTAGGGGGTATAGTCGACTATAGTCGAATCAGCGACTATTGCAGGTCACCCCTAAATATTAGGCTAAGGCTAGTACTTCTAAACATTAGATCGCTTGCATCCAAAGCTGTGATAGTAAACGAAATAATCTCAGATAACAGACTAAATGCACTCTGTTTAACAGAGACACGGGCTAGAGTAAACGAATATGTAAGTTTTAATGAAGCAGCTCCTCCTGGATACAGTTATGTTCATCAGCCCCGTATCACAGGGCGTGGAGGTGGAGTAGCCACAATATATGACACAGATATAGGTTTTGCTGTAAAACCAACCACCTCTATTAACTCATTCGAAGCTTTGATAGGTGAAATAGGCAATAATCTCATAGGCAATACACATCACATCCGACACCGCAGCAACATTTATTAACATACTACCAAAGCTACCGAGCACTATGTCACTGCAGCCCAATGAATTAGAACAGGCAACACAACAGTTTTATTCCACACTCAGCAATACCTTAGACCAGGGTTATTCAACTATATTTATCTGCGAGCCAGATTTGGCAGAGAGCTCTGACCTGTGGGCCAGAAATTTGTTGACCGGGGGGTGGCGAACGTAAAGCCTGGTTAATTATACTTGACGCGGCGCGAGCGTCCGCGCAGCGAAAATTACATAATCGCTGTGGCTCCGCCCGTGCGCGAGGGTTTCTGTCTAGGAAATTGGCACCACCAGCAATGAATTAAGAGTGTATATTTTAGGACAATGGTTTGGGCCAATTATAAAAAAGATGGAGCTTAAGACAGGAAGAGGTGAGACACAAAGGATGTTCAAATGTCATTAGAGGCTGCTGACTGAGCTATTATTGAAGTGCTGTGTAGGCTTGCGTTGCAAACAAAGTTAGGATTTTAAAGAAGTTCTAGTATATTTGTTTTGTTTTATTTAGTAAGTATTTTATATTCTTTATTTGGATTTATTTTGGTGCTCATTCGGTGGAAAGTGTGTTTGGAGACCTGGGCAATAATTAATAAACAATAATGGTGCGTAAATTATCCTGATGGCTCCCGTCTCAATCCCTCCAGCGGTCATCCTGTAACAGAACCCAAACGTTAAAAAGAAAAAGTATTTTAATAGCTCAACCCCTAATGTTTTATTAATATTTTAAACAATAGACCTCTCTGTCCTGAAGACACATCAGTGCATGAAATGGTTGACCGATTTAATAAAAAAATTAGATCAACTCATGATATTCGATCAAGCCTGATGCACTACAAACCTGTACTTCAGGAATCTTTGCAACCACAATCTACAATGTGTGAATTTAGAAAGTTATCTGAGAAAGAGTTCTGCAAGATGATTTCACAGCTTACTTCTTCAACCTGCATTTTAGATCCAATTCCCACCTCATTTTTTAAACAGTCTTTTAAACAGATTAGTCTTATTTTTAGTGTTTTAGAAATTATAAACTGTTCTTTAGAAACAGGCATTTTTCCAGATGCTCTTAGGGTTGCTGTGCTTATGCCATTTATTGAAAAATAACAATTTAGACCCATCAGTTTTAAGTAATTTTAGACCAATTTCAATGCTACCATTTTTAAGTAAAATACTAGAAAAAGCAGTCTTTACACAAATAATGATTTCCAGAAGGAAAATTCTGTCTTTGATCAATACCAATCGGGCTTCAGATCAGGACACCGTACTGAAACAGTGTTACTAAAGATTGTCAATGATCTTAGAGTTAATGTTGATAAAAACAGGGTTTCTATTCTTATACTTTTAGATCTGAGTGCAGCATTTGATACAGTGGATCATGACATTCTTTTAAATTGTCTGAAAACCTGGGTAGGCCTATCTGGAAATGTTTTACAGTGCTTTAATTCCTATCTTAAAAGTCGAAAATACTTTGTTAGCATAGCTGAACAGCGCTCCAAGGAATATGATTTACTATATGGTGTTCCACAGGGTTCTGTTTTAGGTCCATTTCTTTTTTCCTTGTGCATGCTTCCGTTAGGTCATGTAATTAAAAAGCATGGAGTCAGCTATCACAGCTATGCTGGCGATACACAATTATATATTTCTGTAGAGCCAAATGATGCAAGTGCCTCAAATAAATTAACAATCTGTTCATCAAGTATAATTAACTGGATGAATAATTTATATTATTTAATTTTTAACTTTATTTCTATACTTTGTACTTACTGTATATTTTCTTCCCTTTATAACCCTGTCTGCTCTGTCTATCTAGTACTGGAAGTCAGGAATTTCCCTGATCTATCTATATCGATAATGTTACCAAAACAGCTTTTTTCCACTTAAGAACTATAGCGTGAGTGAGACCCTTTCTCAAACGGCAAGATGCTGAAAAACTGATCCATGCTTTTGTTTTTTCATGATTAGACTACTATAATGCATTATTCACTGGACTGCCCAAAACCACAATTGACAGACTATAGCTTGTTCAGAACGCTGCAGCCAGGATCTTAACACGCACAAAAAAGAGAGAACATAAAACACTTGCTTTAGTTTCACTTCATTGGCTACCTGTATCATTCAGGATTGATTTTAAAATTCTCTTACTGGTTTAGAAATCTCTTAATGGGTTAGCACCTACATACATCTCGGAGTGTCTTACGGATTATGTTCCAAATCGTGCACTAAGATAATCAGTAGCTGGTTTAATTAACATTCCCAGGATAAAGCACAAAAAAAACTGAAAACCATTGTTTATTTTTGCTATAAGAAAAAATAAGATAAGATATATGATAAGAAATTTTCATATACCAGCCACACTGGTTTAAACAGCCTAAACGTGTCCGGAATGCAGCACGGTCATTAATTATTTCTCTTTTATCAGGGTTGCCAACTCTCATGCAATGAGTGTGAGACACACGCATTTGACTGTCTTCACACTTCATTCATCCGATTTCTCATGCTGAAAAAAATCTAGTTTATTACTAGTTCGCTCTGGCGCCAACCACTGGTGATCGATCGCATTAGGTGCAGCATAGAGGAAACATATAATACATACATTTGACACCCCCCGTCACCGTTTGACATACACCACCCCCCCCCCCCCCCCAAATCAAATCTCACTACAAGTGATTTTGAAAAGTTGGCAACCCTGCTTTTACTGCTGCGCCAATAAGCACACATGCAACAGACCGCAAATCTAACTTTCTAAAAACGAGGGACGTTCTGAACCAGAAATTCTACCAAATATTTAAGTAAAAGATAATGCCCCAAAGGAACTTTTGGCAAAGAAAGGAGCCGTGTCTGTTGTCAGGAATAACATAGGGTTTTAAAGGTCAGGCGTGGACCAAACTTACTTTTGTCACTTACTGTCACAGTCACTTACTGCAAATGCTGTTGAGCAAAAGTTGTCGCGGCTGGTGGTAACAAGAGCAATCCCCTGCACCACCCATAAAGCTAGCTTATACTTGACGCATCGCGACTGGCACAAGGGTCCGCACGGCAAAAATTAAGCAATCGCGGTGGCTCTGCTGTCGTGTCGCGAGGTCGTGTACCTCTCGATTTTTGCTCTTCAGCTATATGTTTTACGCCAAGTTATGTGTGCAGGGTTCATACACCATTTCAAGGTAGAATTTAAGCCAGCCCCGTCGACAGGGGGGGTCAACCGGGTCTGTTGTCCTGGGCCCCAGGGCCAGGGGGGCCCATCAAAGAGCCCAGCAATTTATTTTTATTTTAAGTCTATAATTTTTAAATAATCTTTCATTAATATAACATTCTGTACTGAAAATAAGCTCAATGGCTAAAATATATGTTTTTTTAACCCATCTGCATATTTTCCATTAAGTGCATACACCCCCGCCTCCCACTGAAAAATGGTTTGATATAGACACCGACCGTAACCGGCTGGTACCCACCCAACAGCGGGAAATACAGTGGTGAATAGTTAAAGTAAATACTGAAATCTGGAGCGCAGAAAAGAGAGGAAAAACATTTACCTGAAGAATTTAAAAGTTGCATTGTGTTCCAGGTTTGAAATGTGCTGCAATTTAGGCTAAAGTATTTGAAAATGCTTGAAATTGTAACTACTTCGTTTCACAACAAATATCTGTCTGACTGAACAGTTCTCTTGTATTACGTTAACAAATACGAGCCTCTTGTAATTCCAGGACGAAACATGAGAGAACGTGAAGACGTTAAGATTGGGCGTTTTGAAAATAAACAACCATTAAATAATGTGAATAAAAAGCAAATTATTTCGAATCATTTCGAGTATATGTATAAATATTTAACTTAATTAAGTTTAACGTGCAGGGAAATATTGAAATGGACCTTTAAAGTGACGTACAAGTGCTTTAATTCCACCTTATAAAGGTGTATGAACTCCGCAAACATGACTTTGTTCATTATGCTGAAGCGTGGCGCGCGCGAAGTTACAAAATTCGAGGGGGGGGCACATGAAACTTTCTTGTCCTGGGCCCCAGCAAGACTGTCAACGGGCCTGATTTAAGCACTTGTACGGCACTATCAAGGTCCATTTTCAATATTTTCCAGTACCTTCTGCTTAATTAAGTTACATATTCATATAAATACACATATGGTCAAAATGATTTGAAATATTTAGCTTTTTATCACATTAAAAGAGATGGTACCTTCTCCCCAGTATTCAACCACTGTTATTAGTTATTCATTTAAATATAATGTTATTTAATTAAAGGTAAGATATTTGGGACTTTTCAGTACAAAACAACCATTGACAAACAGCCCTGTTTACTTTATGTCACGTAGGACTACACCCCCCTCTCCTAGCTGTCACTCCGGTGTCCCTGTTCCTAGTGTCTGTGTGTTCCTTGCTCGTTTATCTTGCCCAGCTTGTCTGTTGCCCTTGTTTCCCCTGTCTGCCACGCCCGTGTCGTTAGTGTCATCAGCTGTGTCTTGTTAGTTCTGTGTTCTTATAGTCCCTGTGTTTCCCTAGCCCCTTGTCGGTTATTCGTACTCTCGTGGTCGTTTTATTGTGGTTTCATGTTCGATTGTGGATTGGTGTTTTCTACCCTCGCTGCCATCGTGGTATATGCCATCTCTGTTGTTTCTGTGCTCTGTTCTGTGTTTGTCATGCCTATGTACTTGTCTTATGTGGATGGCTCTCCCGTTTTGACCCCTGCCTGTGACTTTGACAACGATTATGGAATTCCCTGTAATAAATCTCGCTCTTCTCAGCGTTTGTGTCCGCCTCCTCGCACCGTAGTGCGAGCTGCGTTACACTTTATGTCTAAATACCTCTTATTTGTTATTAACAAACTGGTGTGCAATTTATAATATTACATGTAGATGGTTCACATGAGTTTTATAAACCTACGGAAATAAAATTGTCGGAAATAAAATTAAATAAAAGGTTTTGCATTTTTACTGCAACTGCCATGCTATATGATTCATTCACTACTTTAGTGCTATCATTTGAAAACTGATCATGTGGGGCCATGCAAATGTGTATTACATGTAATACTTAGGTGGAGACATTTTTCCAACAGTGGAATAGGGTACTCTTAACCACTCTACTACAGTAATTCTTTTCGTAATCAATGCAGTTAACACATCATGCATGGGGGAAAAAAACCATCAAAAACCGTGAAACCGATATATAGTTTCGAAAAATTTTGGTCATACCGCCCAGCACTATTTTATCTTCAGTTAAATGTGTTAACAGTCTCTGTCATGTCTGTTTGTATTTTAAATACATGAATGCAGTCACCAAAACAAATGAGTAACATTCTTGGCAAAATGGAATTTTACTGATTCCGACACAATGATCACTAGCAGTTAATATAAATTTCATGCTAATTCATTTGAAGTGGTAATTTAAATGCAAAAATGTTTTCTTTGTTCCTCTCCATTTAGGGCAAAGAACTGGGCATTTTAAAGTGGCAAATAAGAATGAGAAACGTAAGCTCCTTGTAGAGATCTAATAATACAGTAGTCTACATGTTAGTCTACATGTTAAGTTCTCCCACCTTGACTAGGTCTTTTGGCCAACCAGTACCCAGCACGCTGCGGCTGCCGTACCCCAGAGTGTTGCCTCCATACTCTGTCACTTTGCGACTGTTTGTGTTAGGCCCAGCAAATATAACAAGCTTCATGTGTAAAAGAGAGAAAGGAGAGGACACTGTAAACAATAAAACATATTACACAAAAAAATTATGCATTAAGACTATTCATCAATTGCATGTTTCATTTCAGATGAACTTGAAGTAAAAAAAAAAAAAAAACTAACTAGCAACTAATTTGCCTGTTAACTAAAACATGACATTCTGCATTCTTCATGACCCATGCACTTGTAAATCTGCTTTATGACAACAGACAACAAAATTGGCTATATAGGGCTATATATATTCATTTGACTTGACTTGACATTCTGAGTGTGTATCATATGCACATTGAAATAACTACCTTATCATAGTCATATTGAGAAGAACAGCGAGGGTCAAAGCGCAGATAAAGACAGCGAGCACCAGGGATATGGACAGTCTCTTTAAATTTGTAGTTGTCTCGCACTGGGTGGACAGTCTCCACAGTTTTTCCTGCAGCCCATGGTGCAGGGATCTTAAGACCAGTCAGGAACCCTGGCTCCTCTCTTTCATCAAGAATCCGGAAACTGAGGGATAAGTTTGTATTATGAATAAAGATGATGAAGGCCAGATAAGGACGGTACTATATATATATATATAAGGGATGCAAATTATCGATTAATTCATTAATCATTAGTTGATTGATCTTATCGATCGACTTTCGATTAATCGATAAGCGGCGTTTTCCACCTGAATTTCAGTGTTTCAATAGGGGCTTTAAAAATATCAGCTAAATAGTTAAAACACTTTGTTCAAAAAGTATATATTATATTATATTATGATAATTATTTTGTATTATATGATATATTGCTCAAGTAATTATGCATTAGGAAATTTTTATGGTATAACAAAACACATTCTTTCATAAAAAAAAAAGGAATAAATTAAGGACTGGCTCCATTTGAAACATTAGACATAAAAAAAAAATTTTTAAGAAGAAATTAAATAGAGAGCCAAACAGAATATTATTGAGCCCATGCTTGGACAATGTTTCTAGCGTTGTAGTGAACACACGCGACCGGAGAGTCCCCAAGTCTCCACAACATCATTGAGCTTGTCAGCTAAATTGTCAGCGGTGTGTCTATCCGACATGTTCGTCGTAATCAGCACTGCAGATTTTAGCTGCCAGTTCTCGTCAGTGTAGTGGCACGTCACGGTAATGTAACTTTCTGTTGTTAGAGCCGTCCAACAATCTGTTGTAAGTGCTACAGCAGTAGCAGTAGCTAGCTTTGTTTTTAGCTCACTCTTCTTTTTTCGTAGCGAACTTCGAAAACGCTCGCCTTCCCAGTGTAGCTGTGATTTTAGGTTGACCAGGTGCACTGGTGATATGCAGGACAGCTGCATGCACAGTGTTCAAATGATAATTGAGTGAGCTAGTGGAACTGTTGTACTTCAATACCGCATTACACAGAGAACATCTGACTTCTTTGCCTAAATTAACAATGTTGAAATGGTCCCACACCGCACGTCTTTTCGCCCGCTTCATTTTGTTTTCCACTCTGGTCTTTCGCGACACGTGTTCGTCTCGCATTCTTACGCTCTGTTCAAGTTACTACAGGAGCGCTCTCTAACGATTAATCGTGATTAATACATTTTGATCGAGTAACCTCTTGATCGACAATTAATCGAAAGTCGATTAATCATTTGCATCCCTAATATATATATATATATATATATATATATATATATATATATATATATATATATATATATATATATACACACACACAGTAGAACCCCAGAACTCGACCACCTCAGTACTCTACATATTCGGAGTTCAACACAAAATTTTGAGAACATTTTGTCTCTGAGCTCGAACAAAACTTCAGAATCCGACCCAACTTGTGACTTTTGTAAACAAAATACAGTTCGTGCTTCAGTCACATGCTGCTAGTTGGCATACTTGGCTGTGCTCCAAGCTTTTGCTGTATTTTTGTTGTTTTTTGTACCGTTTTAGACAAAAAACATGGGTCCCAAGAAAAACATAGCAGGTAAGAACAATAGAGTTGAAAAAGGCGATCATAGAGAAGTATGAAAAAAGCATTCATGTGACGGACTTCAACTTGGAATTCAACTTGATGGTTGAGAATGGATTAATCAGTTTTCAGTTATTTCTATTGGGGAAAAGTGATTCCGAATTCGACTGCATCGCTTCCTCGACGCTCCTTCCGGAACGAATTAGCGTGAAGTTACAGGGTTCTACTGTGTATATATATATATATATATGTGTGTGTGTGTATATATATATATATATATATATATATATATATATATATATATATATATATATATATATACACACACACACACACACACAATATATATATATATATATATATATATATATATATATATATATATATATATATATATATATATATTGTGTGTGTGTATATGATAATTGATATATATATATACACACTAAAAAATAAAGATATAATACAGATATATTAAATATTATATTAAATATAAAATATATTATTGCAGAATATATTATTATATTATAGAATATATATATTCTAGCCTTCTGTGTTACGCTACATTAATATTGTTCAAACAGACAAATGCCTCAGAACACTTAAGAAGATTTACATACAATTTAAATGTAAAAACAGCTTAATGAAATGACTTGTATTATAGGTTCTGGACAAATAATAAATTTGTGCCAAGAGAGAAAATTCTAAATACAATGTAATACTCCTTTACTGTTTCATCTTACAGTCATCAAACTTGATATAAGGAGTCAACCTCTGCACATAATTGCATTTCATGTAACCCTTCACTACTTTCTTCCTCAAAAAGAAAATTGGTCAGTTTAAAAACCCAGTAGTCAAAAACCCACTGATACAATTTACTGCTAGACAATTCCATTATTCTTCAACTCTTCAATTAAAAACTGAGACCAAGCTAAAAGATGAACAGTTTACATATTGTAGAAAACTGGAGCAACAAGAATAAAGGGCATATAGAAACCCACTTGTCATCATTACAAGACATTTTCAGCCCATGGGGGAGTGGGTCACCACCCAATGGAGAGGCTTCAGCAAATAGAGGGGACTGGGTCTTCAGAAGCAGAGCAGTCTAATACAACAGAGAGAAACCTGTACATGTAAATCAAGTAAATGTGCATGACACATTGAAAATTACTTCATATTAATATATATCATAGATATATTCATATCTCTCTCACACACACAAGCGCACCTGACTGGTGTAGAGGACAAGCTGGACAAGCTGTGGCATGAGAGCATCTGCAAGTGACAGAGTCTGTAGGTTGGGGTGCATGAGAGACGTCAACAGGACTGGCAGCAAATGGCCCAGCATGGTAGCTTTAGTTACCTGCTCCAGCCCTTTAAGTCTGGGGAGTAAAACCAATTAAATTGTGCTTATGAGAGACAGAAAATGAAATAAGACCAACAGTTTGCAGACATGTGCATGTATGTACATACAAGAGATGGATAATTTTTTTTGAATGACAAATTAATTCACTGAAGTATTAACTGTTAGAAACACCTGCACTGCACAATAACTACATACGTACATTATTTGGGACAAAATGTACACAAATGTATGGGAGTAATATACATACACAAAGAGATTAAGAAAGAACGTTCAGTTCAGGAGAAATTCTTACTGTATTTATAACTGCAATTAACAATGTATTATTTCTCCTACAAGTGTAAAAAAACTCACTTTATGCCACTATATTACTAGCTCTAACATGATAATTTGAATAAACATAAGAAGAAAATCCATTTATTATTTATTAGTATCAGCATTTATTGTTTAGCATTTAGTTATCTAATGATTCAGGTCAGGACTTGAAGACAGACATTTTCAGGTAAGCTTATACAGTATACAGTGGAGAAAATAAGTATTTAGTCAGTCACCAATTGTGCAAGTTCTCCCACTTAAAAAGATGAGAGAGGCCGGTAATTGACATCATAGGTAGACTTCAACTATGAGAGACAAAATGTGAAAAAAAAATTGAGAAAATCATTTTGTCTGACTTTTAAAGAATTTATTTGCAAATAATGGTGGAAAATAAGTATTTGGTCAATAACAAAAGTTCATCTCAATACTTTGTTGTATATCCTCTGTTGGCAATGACAGACGTCAAACGTTTTCTGTAAGTCTTCACAAGGTTGGCACACACTGTTGCTGGTATGTTGGCCCATTCCTCCATGCAGATCTCCTTTAAAGCAGTGATGTTTTGGGGCTGTCGGCGGGCAACACGGACTTTTAACTCCCTCCAAAGGTTTTCGATGGGGTTGAGATTGGGAGACTGGCTAGGACACTCCAGGACTTTGAAATGTTTCTTACGAAGCCACTCCTTTGTTGCCCTGGCAGTGTGCTTGGGATCATTGTCATGCTGAAAGACCCAGCCACGTTTCATCTTCATTGCCCTTGCTGATGGAAGGAGGTTTGCACCCAAAATCTCACAATACATGGCCCCATTTATTCTTTCATGTACACGGACCAGTCGTCCTGGTCCCTTTGCAGAGAAACAGCCCCAAAGCATGATGTTGCCACCCCCATGCTTGACAGTTGGTATGGTGTTCTTTGGATGCAACTCAGCATTCACTGTCCTCCAAACACGACGAGTTGTGTTTTTACTAGGGGTGGGACGCGATTAAAAAAATTAATCGAATTAATCGGAAGCTTTGTAATTAATTAATCGAAATTAATCGCATTTTAATCGCATTTCAGTATTTAACATGAGAAATATTAATTTAAGTTTGAATGATGAATGAATCAATGAACATAATCATAAACTTCAACATCTTGTTTATTTTTCCACCAGTCTACTACGAAGACCAATATATGTGTATTGTGCAGAAAACAGTTCAGAACATTGGAAATTCTGACCAAAAATATTGTTTAATTTAGGGAGTTTTGCTCAGGATATTGGAAGAATTGAAGTAAATCAGAAGATGTTTTTAATACCATTTTAGATGGTAGACTTTCTTTAATTTCCCAGGCCTCTGCCATAGGCATCTTCATAGTGCCTAGAAGTGGTCTTCTGCATGCTCAAAGCAAATGACTGGATCTTCATCATCTATAGATTCATCATCTATAATATGAGCTGTCACACCAAGATCATTCTTGTTGCTAACGGTCCAGTGATCCCCAGTCAGAGCCACATTTGTGGCACTCTTCACAATAACCTGTTTTAATTCTTTCCTCATCATACAGCTGCTGGATTTTCTTCGACATTGTCTTTCTGGGGTGAGTTTCCCAAAACGTTCTTAGTGCCAAGTACTTCGTCACCTCGTTCTTACGTACGAGGTTAAGAAGTACTTGGCGTTAAGAACGTTTTGGGAAACTCACCCCTGGACGGTAGTTCGTAACTTGCATCAGTTGACGCAATTCGCAGCGCTTCTTGTAAGCATTTATCTTCGACCACAGAGAGCGGACAACACAAATAATGTGACGCATCATGTATAAACGCGTGCGGAGTCGCGCGCTACGGCCATTCGCGAAAGTTTAATCCAGTCTTAATGGTCCAATGAAGGTCATTTAAAAACCAGGACGTTTCCTCACAGAATGTGAATTACGGACGTTTGGTCACCCTATCGTACTAGGAATACATTTAGCAGCTAAGTTATCATTACTGACCTGCGCGTCGTACACTGTGCGATTTTTTGCCCATTTTCAGCCGATTTTTCACTCGTTTCGGCTCAATCGCGTGTCGTGCATCGTATAGTTTACACAGGTAAACGAGGAACGATTCACACCTCACGACCAACTCCCGATCAGAAATCGCAGCGTCGCAAGAACATCAAACATGTTTGAAATTCAAATCGCTCCTCGTGAGAGTATCGCACTGTTGAAGCAGCTCCACGAGCCGACTCTCCCTGCGATTTAGTCGTACAGTTTGAGCTGGAGCTGAGTACACGATTTAAAATATCGCACAGTGTACGCCCAGCTTTAGCCGCAACATGTTTTGCGTTGAGGTGGTAACGAAGGGTGGAAGTGCTCCTGTGATAAGCGAACTCCTTCCTACATAAAGTGTAAATAACATTATTTTTGTTTGTACTTCCATCTGAAAGTTTCTTATATTTAAATTTCCCATCCACCAGCGTAGCCTCTTCAGTCATCTCCATCATGATCATCTTATTGTGTGTCCATAATCTGTATGCCCGGAACTCGCGCACTGAGAAACATTCCACGGTGCAAAAGTGTCTCGTCCGTTAAATGCGTTAAAATGCGTTAATTTTTTTAGTGCGTTAATTTTCCTGTAATTAATTAATCGAAATTAACGCGTTAAAGTCCCACCACTAGTTTTTACCAAATAGTTCTACTTTGGTTTCATCTGACCATATGACATTCTCCCAATACTCTTCTGGAACATCCAAATGCTCTCTAGCAAATTTCAGACGTGCCTGGACTGGCTTAAGCAGGGGGACACGTCTGGCACTACAAGATCTGAGTCCCTGGCGTCGTAGTGTGTTGCTGATGGTAGCCTTTGTAACGTTGGTCCCAGCTTTCTGCAGGTCATTCACTAGATCCCGCCTTGTGGTTCTGGGATTTTTCCTCACCGTTCTTGTGATCATTTTGACCCCATGGGCTGAGATCTTGCGTGGAGCCCCAGATCGAGGGAGATTAGTAGTGGTCTTGTAGGTCTTCCATTTTCTGATTATTGCTCCCACAGTAGATTTCTTCACACCAAGCTGCTTGCCTATTGCAGATTCAGTCTTCCCAGCCTCGTGCAGGTCTACAATTCGGTTTCTGGTGTCCTCCAACAGCTCTTTCGTCTTCACCATAGTGGAGTTTGGAGTGTGACTGTTTGAGGTTGAGGGCAGGTGTCTTTTATACTGTTAACGACTTCAAACAGGTGCCATTAATACAGGTAATGAGTGGGGGAAAGAGGAGCCTTTCCAGCATGGTGGTTACTATTAGAAACCACCTTGTTTTTCCTCATTTCTCAATTTGCATTGGTTTTTAAAGAGGGAACCTCTAAATTTTCTGAAAATGTTTCATGTTGTTACACGGACCCTTAAAAAAGTAACACACAGGAAGTGATGTAAGCACTGTAGTTTCTCTGTAAAAGCTAGGTCTGCAAGTTTGTTGGAGGGGTCTGTCCAAAATTGCTTACCAGGTGATCCAGGTTGGTTTTGTATGTATGGTTGTTGTTTTTAATTGTAGATAACATACTATAGACCAGTGGTTCCCAAACTTTTTCTGCCGTGACCCCCTTTAGTAGATGAGAATATTTTTGCGCCCCCCCTACGCCCCCCCCCCCCCCCCATTGACTAGGGATGTGTTGAAAACTTACAAAAACAATAGGTTCACAACTTTGGTCAAACATGAAAAAAATAAACTGCAAGAAACCTTTTAAATGGTTCAAGAATTCTAAATATAATTTAAAATAAATAAGGAGATGAAATAAGAGAAACAGCAATACATATGCGGCTAGTTTGCAAGCGCAGACATCACGCAGAGCACAAAGCATATAACGGCCAGAAATATATGTACTGTCTCTTTAAGGGAGCGAGTTGAGCGCGCGTATGGAATATTGTTGTTTTTTTAGCTTTCTGCCGTAGACCGACTCAGACCACTGCTCTTTAATTTATTTCTGTAAGTAACACATTCAATGAGCTTTGGACAACTCACCAGTTCATGTATGAACAGTAAAGTATTGCTGGAGCGCAGGCTTATTTTGGTCAACCAGCAAATAAACGGACTAAGTGGAATAGCACCAGCGCGAGTATTAAGGTTGAACTAACTCCGAAAAGCAAGCAATACAAGCATAGAATTAGACTGAATAGATCTGCTTTTATGGATCGGTCACATAGTCCCCGATACCCGATCTAGATTTTTTTCAGATATTAATATCGGAATCGGTGCATCCCTAAACACATGTGCACGTTTTACTTTCAAGCTCCACGCCCCCCCTGCAATAGCTCCGCGCCCCACCTAGGGGGCGCGCCCCCCACTTTGGGAACCACTGCTATAGACTGAGAAAATAGAAAAATAATAATAAAACTAAAACAATATATACATTTATAGGGCTAAAATGTGGTGGTTTTGCCTAGTAACCACTGTGAAAATATGTCAAGTAGAGGGTCAAAATTGGTAGTTACCCATAGTAACCACAGTGCATGTAGGGCAAACAGAAATCACATGGAGAAATGGTGATAGACATTGAGCCTATATCCCCGAATGTTGTGAACAAACTGGTCCAGTTGACACTAATGAACTGACCAGTCCAGTAGACTTTTTCATGTGCTTATTTGATGAGGATCTTTTTGAGCATATGACATTTCACAGTAACCTGTATGCCACCCAGGCAGGGAAAACTTTCCAGCCCGTCACCACTGAAGAAATGAAATGGATGTGCACAGAGTGCAAAGTTGGGCTGTGCATCAATCAGACAAAGAGCTGCTTTCATCTTTATCACAAAAAACTTAAATAATACAATGCAATCTTACAGGTAGCTGAGAATTAAATGAAAATGTAAGTAATATAGTAGGCGCCACTTAATGCACAGTGGTTACCCAGAGAAACCACCTCAGAAATGAACTTTGACCCTGAAATTTAAAAAAATTACCCCAAATCTGTTTTAGTTTAATGGTTTGTAACTTGTTCATATCAGTAAATTTGGTATTATGCAAAAAGAATTGTGTGTGTGCCTGAAAGGGTTAAAAAAGAAGTTACAGGTCTGTGACAGCCAGAAATCTTGCTTGTTTGTAGGTGACCAAATACTTATTTTCCACCATTATTTGCAAATAAATTCTTTAAAAGTCTGACAAAATGATTTTCTTAATTTTTTTTCACATTTTGTCTCTCATAGTTGAGGTCTACCTATGATGTCAATTACAGGCCTCTTTCATCTTTTTAAGTGGGAGAACTTGCACAATTGGTGACTGACTAAATACTTATTTTCCCTACTGTATGTCATGGGATAAAGCAAGAAATTTTCATTTGACTGAAAATTTTTCCTGGCAAAAGACAATGCCAGCAATTACTGAAAATGTTGTGTAGTTGGGACACATCCTCTTTTGCCTAATTCTACACAAAAAACACATTTATAAATCTAAACAGCCTGTGTAAGGAGAGAACAGAGAATCTATGAAGCGACAAAATGCAACACCTGAGCAATAAATGTACACAAATGTTTATATAATGGAGTTATCTGGGGGTCCTCCTCAAATTTAGTGAATCCTGGTGAGTTTTAAAAGGTATCAAGCTCTCTTGTTTTTTATCAGATTCACTATGGAAAAAAAACATAAGCAGTAAGATCACCTGCTTTAAGTAGGTATGTTACAAAAAAATTCCAAAAAAGGCAATGACAATTACTGTTGTTAAAATTATAGGATACAAGACAACTCAAAGAAATTATGCAAAAAAAGTTTTAAATAATTACAAGTATTATGATTATAGTTAGTTGTAATATATAAAATATTTAATAAATATTTCGTGTTGGTTTATTAGGAAATAAATATTGTGCTTTTGTTCATGTATTACGCCTTACGCCGTAAGTTACGGGCGGCTATGATGAACCAGATTGTCTGACCACCTGTACCGGCTCAAAAAAAAAACAAAACACTTTCTTATATTTCTGATTAAAAAATAAACTTAATCAGAATAAAGATAAAATACTGAATTTATCTACCATCTACCTCTGAAGCTCTTCCGATGTCTGAAATACAGGCGGTCCCCAGGTTATGACGTTGATCCGTCGTGAATCGATTAGAGTATGAAAGTGAAAGTGACGTACAAGTGCTTAAATTCCACCTTGTAAAGGTGTATGAACCCTGCAAACATGACTTTGTCCGCAGGGCCGGAGCCACCGTGATTGCGTAATTTTCGCCGCGCTGACCCTAGCGCCGCTCGCAATGCATCAAGTATAAACCTAGTTTATTATTATGATCTGATGGATTTTTTTCCTCCAAAAATTCAAATGATGGAAATCCGTTGTGGTGACGGAGAACTTTAACCCATGGTATATGTCAGGGGTCGGCAACCTTTGAGACATGGAGTGACAACTTTAACATGTCTAGTCAATGAGTCTGCCACTCGGGGGGGAGGGGAGGGGGGGCATTGGAGCATTGTTCCAATTAATTTTTTTTGCTGATGCTGGTCCAGCGTGTCACGTGCCAGTGATTATGCCTCGGCGTGCCATAGGTTGCCGACCCCTGGTATATGTTGAAAACATTTACCAATATATCAAGGTAAATATTTGTTGCACTCTTGTCTGTTTTCAAATATTCACTATCAATAATGTCTGGGTATCACAAATTGTATGCTATAATGCAATCATACTCAAGAACAGTAATATTTACAAACTCACCTGCTCTCACGATCATTAATGTCACTGTTGATAAGGGCAGTGGTGACTTGCTGAAGAGTTTCTAGAACTTCATCACAGCCCATAAGGACCTTAGTGGCCAAGGACAGGATACAAGTCTGCAGCTCCTGCGAGGAACACATTACATACATAGGTGCATTTTTGAATATGAGGTGGGTTTCCCAAAACATTTGTAATGTTACTTCGTACTTAAATTTCTGAGTGATTCCCGATACTAACCTTGCACTTACATTTTGCACTTCTGACCCATTCGTAACTCAATAAGTATTTCTTAACTTGAAGCTCACATGCAGTTCTACCTCAGATAAGTTAGAGGCAACTAATTTCCCTTAAAAAAAAATGCTGGTTCTAAGAACAGCATTAGCACATTTACTAATTTAAAAAAACATGAAATCATAGAAAATCCCAAGGTTTAAGTCATTTCATTCACATCAAATAACAAAACTTGCTAGTATATGAGAATATTTGTTGATATACCATTTACATTAAATACATTAAATTTAATACAAGAAGGAAAAAAAAGCTGGGTTTCCAGTGAAAAGCTGCATGTACACGGCTGGAAATCGTAACGCAGGTAGATTACCTAGTAATAAAAACTGTATCCCAATGTGCGCATGATGTAACTAAAGCACTGCTGTGCCATGCATCAATATATAGAACATTCACACATACTAAAGCTGCTTTGCTTGAAATTAAAATAGGTTTTCATATAATTGGAATTCCTGGATTTCATATAATTGGCAATCCTGGAATTGTCAGTGCAGTGGATGGCACAATGATCCACATACACACTCCCAGCTGTATGAGCCCTGTTATAAAGGGGGTGGGGGGTGAGTGAGGGACATGTCCCAAATTATATATACTATTATACAACAGTTAGTTCCAACCTCACAATCTGATTGGTTGAGAAGTGTTCTAACCGTGCTGATATTTGTGAGAACAACACGGAATTCTTACACTAAATCTGTATCACTCCGCATACGCGTTGCCAAGCAACAGCATTTTTGCAGGTTGTTTAAGCACGGATACAAAAATGTTTTGTGTGTACAAGACATTTTTGTATCTGTGCTTAAACAACCTGCAAAAATTAATCAAATGGATGCCTTTAACATTACGTTTGACTTGCAGCCAGTTTGGACAGACTCAGAAAAACAGTGTGACTCCACACTTACATCAAATTCTGAATCTACAATTACCACAAAAACGATTAGGTTGACTGCAATGATAGCAGAACAACTGAACGCAGGCTACAAAGTGCTTCACGGACTGGCTCTTACAAAATGACTAAGGTCAATTTGGGAGCATTTGAAAAGACTGAGCTAAACTTAATACTTAGGCAGTTCTATGGCTTTATCCGCTCTACAAAGGGCGAGCTTTACAGTATCAGCAGTTTTCTTGCAGTTAATTGTTTTTATTTTTTAGGTATCCAAGAGTTTTTTTTATACACATATATATTTCATTAGAAAGGTGCTTTGTTTCTTGAGTTGAATTGTCTTTATTATTATATCTGTCTATTTTCCGTTGTATTATGCACGGATGTGACCCATTAAAAGCACAAAGATAATGAATTGATGCTGGTTATTAATTATAAGTATATTTAAGCACACAAGAATGTACTCGGGAAGCCCGAAATACCCCAACGGCGTTAGTTTTATATTATGTTGCGGTCTGTCCTAGACCAGCTCGTAACAGATTGTGGCCAAATAATTTAAATTTTGGACTCATCTAGCCAGAGAATGGACTTCCAGAAAGCCTTCCAGAAAGAACTTACAACACTGATTAATTCGTCTAAGTCTACATCATGTATATTCAACCCAGTTCCAACCCATCTATTTAAAGACCCAGCCATTGCAAGGCCCTTACTTAATATGATTAACTCTTCCCTTAACCTAGGGTATGTGCCGAAACACTTAAAATGCGCCGTAATTAGCCCCTTGATCAAAAAACCGAATCTCGATCCGCAGATTCTAGCCAACTATATGCCAATTTCTAATCTCCCATTTATCTCAAAAATTCTAGAAAAAGCAGTTTCCAATCAGTTACGCTATTATCTCCAATCAAATAGTATCCATGAAAAGTTCCAATCAGGATTTAGACCGAACCACAGCACTGAAACAGCTTTAATCAGGGTAGTGAATGATTTACTAATGTCGTCCGATAATGGGCTCGTCTCGTTCCTTATACTGTTAGATCTTAGTGCAGCTTTTGATACTGTGGATCACAACATGGTAGATATTAAAAGAGTTGCACTCTCCTGGTTTAGATCTTATTTGACTGACCGCTTCCAGTGTGTAAGTGTTAATAATAATACGTCTAAATCCGTGCAGGTTAAATATGGTGTCCCACAAGGGCCAGTCCTAGGACCACTTCTATTCACACTGTACGTTACCCTTAGGCAAGATTATGCATAAGCACGACATCAGTTTCCACTCCTACGCAGATGACACTCAACTATATTTATCAGCAAAACTCGATGATTTAAGCATAAACAGCAAAATCGAGAAATGTGTAGAAGAGATAAAACATTGGATGGCACTTTCTAGCACTAAATCCGGATAAAACAGAGCTAATAATAGTTGGGTCTAGGGCAGCGAGAGACAAGATACATAATGTAGCATTGAATCTACATTCTTTCACTATAACCCCCAGTGCAGAGGTAAAGAACTTAGGCGTCACAATAGACTCAGATCTCTCGTTCGATACACACATTAATAATATAACTAGGGTAGCGTTCTTTCACTTACGCAACATTGCTAAAATTAGAAACATTAAATATTAGTGATGTGGAAAAACTTATCCATGTATTCATATCCTCTCACCTAGATTATTGCAACAGTCTTCTAGCTGGATGTTCTGGTAAATCGATAAACAAACTCCAGCTGGTTCAGAATGCAGCAGCTCGAGTTTTAACGAAAACTAAAAAGTTTGATCACATTAGTCCCGTACTATCGTCATTACACTGGCTGCAAATTAGATTCTGTATTGATTATAAAATACTTTTATTAACATCCAGAGTATCCATCCATTAGCTCCAGAGTATCTTAGTGGACTTATTGAACATTACAACCCAGCATGTTCACTTCGTTCACAGGGTTATTAACTATTCTTAGGATCAAAAAGATCACATCATGTGGAAAAGCTTTTTCTTATAAAGCTCCACAACTGTGGAAAAATCTTCCTGCCTCTATTCGGGACTCAGACACGGTCTCAATGTTTAAATCTTGACTAAAGACTAATCTGTTTACTTTGGCCCTTGATTAATCTGTTACATATTTACCACATCACATATCTTTCTTCTCCAAGGTTCAGTTGGGGAGTAATACTGCAGTCGGAGCCTACAGTACAAATATTACTGCTCTGACACGGAATGAAAACCTGGCGTTCATCACAAGACAATTACATTGACAATATCAACACCCAGAATTTTCATTCTAGTTACCTTATACTTAAGTCTGATTGTGTGATTTGTGTGTGACTTGTGTATTCGTCTGTATAATTTGATTTGTGTAAATTGTGTGTTTTTGTGTGATTTGTGTATTTAACCAGGCCACCCGAAGGGGATAGGACCCTGCTGGATACAAGCACCTGCCGGTGGATGTACTGATGCCGGGGTTGGATGTGCCATTGCCGCAAGAGGTCACCATCTGCACCGAAGGGACTGTGACTACTTGGCCGGGAACAAGAACTGCAACTACTACTGTAGAACTGTAGAACCACCCTGTGCACCACGGACTTGTGCTAACGGGCTACCCAATGGAGGATGGGTTCCCTTTTGAGTCTTGGTCCTCCCGAGGTTTTTTCCTAATCCCCACCATCACAGGGAGTTTTTCCTTGCCACTGTCGCCTTTGGCTTGCTCATTAGGGATTTGGACCCATACGATTGTTAATCTTGTAAATATTGTAAAGATTGTAAAGCTGCTTTGTGACAACATGTGTTTGACTTGACTTTGGTTTGTCCAAGAGCTCTCTGGCAAAGTTTAAATGGGCAATTTTGTTCTTTTTGAGAGCAGAGGATTCTTTCTTGCAACTCTCTCATTAGTGCCATGTCTATTGATTTTTCACCTGTATGCATGTACATTTATCCTAGATACTGACTGAGAGAGGTCTGCAACTCTCTGGAGGTGATGTGTGGGTTGGCCTTCACCTGAATTACTATCTTTCTTGTGCTTCCTGGTTTACATTTTGATGGCTGTCCACTTCTGGGCAGAGGTGCGGTGATGCTGTGTGCCCTCTATTTGTAAATCATTTGACTTACAGTGAAAATGTGGAGCTGGAATATTTTGAAGATGGTCTTGTAGCTTTTCCCAGATTGATGGACTGTCACCAAATTCTTCCTGACATCCTCGGATGTGTCCTTTCCTCTCTGATGTTTTCCTTTCGTTGATCTTTGTGCTTTATGCCTTGGCACAAGAGTGGTTTGGTTGGTTTCCTCTCCCTTTTAATCAGTTTGGCAAATCTTTACCCTCTCATTTGATGTCTCATTTGATATCTGCTTTACTGATTATTTGAGCACTCACGTGTTTCACCTGAGTCTTTTACTTAATTGACATTACCAGAGCAGCTGTAGTTCATTTACTTTTGCACATGCTCTGATTCCATGTTTCAAATAGTCTGCTTGGCAACTTGCATTTCCCTCAAAACAAGTAAATGGAATTGATGAATATAAACCTGACATTTCATACATAAAAACTATTGGTGAGAAAATAAGAGAATCACGGTAAAATAAAAAAAAAGCTAATCTAATCAAGGAGTCTAAACTTTTAAGCAGCACTAAACGTACTGGGTGATAGCAGGTATCCACTTTGAAGCTCCTTTCTTACTCTTGTCTTGAACGACCAGGAGAGAATGACTTTACCCAGCTGGCTTTGAAACACAAAGGCAAATGACAATAAATGGTTTTTGCCTCAAATATACTTGAAAGATTAATTTGGGATAGTGATGTGTCTGTTGTTCGTTATACGTTATTGTAAATGACCAGGATCATCACGGAGTTTAAATCCATTAAATTAATTAATTTGGGGTGTTTTTGTGTGTTGATGTATTTATATTCTGTGGATGTTTGTGTGTTGTGAATTTGTATAATTAAATTTGTCCTGCTGAGGATGCCGTGGATTGCACAGGGCGGAGCACCTATAAAGGTAGAGAAGTCACAGGTGGCCGTAATGAGACATAGCTGTTTGAGCCTAGATGCAGAGTGTATTGTGGGTTTTTTGCAAAACCCTGTGTCTAAGGACGGAGTAAGGGAATCCGTGCTTGCAGTCCTTGGTCAGCGCAGCGAGGTATGTCTTAGTTTGTATGGCTTTGTATATGGTTGGTGTGTTTTGAGATTTGTATGGAGTGACTGATGCATTGTTTGTATTTTATTCAAACAATCCGGCGCTATGAGACAAAATGAATGAAGTTTACGCTGTCATGAACAAAAAAGAAAGGAAACTTAAGCGCCTGTCGAGACTCTCTTTGGGATCCAAGGGTTGCTACAGTTATAAACATAATCTAGACATAATCTAGGCATTCAATGAGTTACAAGCTTTACATTCACTAATCACTTTAAATATAAATAATGAAACACAACAATCACTGGGGAGAAAAAAATCCTGTCTATATGTAAATGTATGTAAATCAATTGCTCGGTTTTAGACTGGTGGAGATTGTCCAGCACAGATGCAGAGGTGAAGTCAACAAAAACCAAATTAAAACTCATTTGTAAATTTGGAGATTAAGATGGCTCTTAGGAAACACTGGTAAAATTGTGTTCTTAAAGTTAACTTTATAATTTGTAAATCTCTAAGATCATTCATTATTGGGAAACACACCCATAAAAAATTAAATTAGCTAAAAGTACTTACCTTTCGAAAAATAAAAAAATATATATGCGGTTCACTTATCCAATATTCCAAGCTCGGTTTTCAGTGGGCATAATTAATCCTCCACTATCACGTATTAGTAAAATACCCACTGGTTAAAGGTAAGTTTTTTTTCTGCCTAAACTATCATGAGTGTCCAAGACCTATAAATGTAACTAAAAAGTTATCTACCAAAATCCAGAAGTATACAATTATGTGATATTGATGATGTATTTGTACTACTGAATAATGACAGCAAGAAATGGACTCACAGGTAGCAAGAAGAATCTGAAATACACTCTGAGATTACGAATATCTCAGTCAGATATAGATCTCATTCTTTAACTAGCGCATATTTGTGCATTACAATACAGTAATGTTTAATGAATATATAATTATAGTATATATGTAAAGAATGCATCATTTTTCTATTCAGGTTAGCCAAAAATATGCACTGGATATTTCTCCCACTCTCCTTGTTTTTACTATGTTGTAAGTTGCTAAATATATTGAGTTCAATAACACCAATGCAGTTTACACATTTTAATCTATGCAATGTTTTATACCATAGACTAGTTCATTGCAGTCTGTCATGTCTTTGTTTGACGTACAAAGGAGCGCATGGCATCTGTTTTGCTTGTCTATATGGCAACTGCATCCTGTAATAATTTTTTTTACCTTTATAAGTATAAATAAAAACAAATTTCAAAGTTTCAGACTTCCACAGACAAAATGTTACTTTGAAAGGGTCCTAATATGCAAATTACTGCAAATAAATGAGGCATCTAAACTGACATTTAATTAGTCCATAACTGGCAACACCATGTCTCTAGCTTCTACATGAAGGGATATCTAAAGTGTAAGACATGTGACAGATCACAAATATACACAATCACAAATACAATAAAAAATCCAGCGTATGCAACACATTTCTTGTAAAGTTTAGAGTATAATTAATAATCACTAGTGGTAAAGAGTGAAACAAGTGTTTATTATGTCAGTTGGTACTCCAATGTCTATTGTTATAAAAGATAACTGACTAGGTTTGACGGAATGTGTGAGTATTATGGGTCTTGTGCTGAGAACACACTAATCATCAACTTTTTCCCCACTTTTCACAAATAATATTGATCAATACTGACATAACTGAAATTAACTGATGAGTATAAATACAAATAAAGATTATTATTATAAGTAACACAACACATCTGTTAATAGTTATTGGTGAGGTATTATCACACAAGGCAGAAACAATGTGTAAAAGGATGTAATAGTAGCGTTCAATGTGTAAAAATAATTTCACGAACATAGTGCTTGTAGTGAATTGTAACATTCATTCTTAAAGATAAAATAATTATTTTTTCTTTTGCATTAGCACTTCTAGCTATTAACATCTAATATTCATTTAACTGTATATCTGGTATCGCCACAATTTATACATGTGACAAATAAAGAATCTTAAAATCTTAAATCTTAAAATACACATCACAGAAAATCAAAGCTAAAAATATTGATTTTAAATGCTGATGAGGTCCTAATTGGCAACCATAACATCATGAATATACAGTGAATGACTTGCACTGAGCATATATATTTTTAGTAACTATTTCTTGAGGAGATTTCTCTTAATTTTTCTTTTAAATGACAACTGAACAGTTTATCGATTACAATTTTAATCACCACTCAATTTTGATCACCACTCACATCTATCATGTAGATGTGATGCAATGATTTTTTGCAGTTTTGAAGTACACAATGCCTCATCAGAGAGCACCAAACAATGTATTGATACAGCCATATGTACAGAGACGAACAAGAGTTACTGGTATTTAAAAGGGATGTTTACCTGTACCTTCATTGTTTCCCCTTGAAGGGAGCTGTCACTGTCATCACTGTCATCAGGGCGAATCAGAACAGTGTTGCTAAGTAAATGGTTCTGCACAGCCATAAGGTAGCGCAAACTTGGTGAGGCCACCTGAGGTAAAATACAGATACATGATCCCCTGATGCGTGTCTCTACAAATACAAGTTATCTAAAATTGCCTATTGCACCATTGCTTAAATCCTAGCATATAAAATTAACTGTAGAGAACTGTAAAAAGTAAAAAGAAAGAAAAAAAAAACAACTCAAGATTCCATTTTCTATGATAAGGCAGAAAGTGAGTTTGACCTGAGCAATGATTTTTTTTTTTTACTTCTGGTAATTACATAAATTACTTCTTGTTCCATGTAACACATACATTCTGTACTTGACAAGATGGGGCAAAAGTTGCAACTACTCCTATTCTAACTTGGTAAGATGTCTGTAGGTTTAAAGTTTAAGAGGCAGTCATGGTCCTGTGGTAGGGAACTGGTCTTGTGACCAAAGGGTCGTGGGTTCGATTCCCATATCTGAGGCCATGACTGAGGTGCCGTTGAGCAAGGCACCCAACCCCAACTGCTCCCCGGGCGCCGGGCTAGGGCTGCCCACCGCTCTGGGCATGTGTGCACCACAGCCCCCTAGTAATCACGTGTGTGTGTGTGTGTGTGTGTGTGTGTGTGTGTGTGTTCTAACTGCACAGATGGGTAAATACGGAGGACAAATTTCGATTGCGGTGAAAAATCACAATTGACAAATATGGCACATTTCATTTTTTTCATTTCATTATGACAATAACACGTTAAATAAAATAATAAATTATGTTTATAATATATAATTATATATGCCTTACATAATTATATATTATAATTCAAAAGGTATATATTATAAAATTATATATTATAAAATGTATAATAATTGTGACATACAGGCACGGTGGACAGAAGCTTCTGGAAATCATCCTTGGCAACGCTTTGGCATTTAGTGATGAGAAGGCAGGATTCACGTACCACTGTCTTCAAGATGCAGTGTAGCAATTCATCACTCAGTCTGCAGAGAGCAAATGAGGAGGTGACGAGACTACGTAGCCATTTTTCCACATGACAAAGTATGACAGTAATATAGTAAATATCTGTCTGATCTAAAGCGCAAGATATAGAAGAAAATATGCAGCTCTTGACCTGTAGTGATCATCATCCTCACTTCCAAAGCGATTCTTTTGTAACTGGTCCGCTAGATTAGTAAGAATAACATCACGCAACTGTGACAAGCCACTGTTTCTCTCACCTATTGGATGTTAGAGAAAAACATCATTAAATCAATAACACTGTACAGAAATGTGTTACAGGTTGGTACAAAAAAAAAAAACATTTTTTTTATTCCCTGGAGCAAATTACATTCTACAGGGCAAATGTCTTAGCATTCTGACATTCTTAGCAAGTCAATAGGGACTTGATGTAAATAGTACATTACAACAACCTGTAAATCATACCTTCAGTGAGAACCAGTTTTAACAATTTATTCAGCTCAGACTCGCCCTGATACAAGACATTCAACCCAGAGCTGAAAAGGAGTAAAACAAACAACAAAACATATCTTGTTTAGTCATTTAAACAGATTAGAAAAGATAAACTATGACCAATGCACTGTAACCCCTTTAAGTATTATATCTAAATAAGTGTAATAAGTTGATGAAACAAACCATAATGCATAAAGTACAGCATTTTCAACAGAATAAAGTATAAAGTATATGCTGTTTACAGCTGTGTGTACTATAAAGTACAGTAGAACCCCAGAACTCAACCGCCTCAGTACTCAACATATTCGGAGTTCGACGCAAAACTTCAAGAAAATTTAGTTTAAATTTAAAGATCTTATTTATATATATATATATATATATATATATATATATATATATATATATATATATATATATATATATATATGTATATATATATATAGAAGCATTCCTCAGCTCTCTTCAGAAAAACAAGTTCAAAGGAGACAAGCCTTTTCAGTTCAACACTCAAAAAACAGCCTTTAATGACATGAAGAAGAGGTATGTAGGATCCTTGATAGATGAAATTGACAGAAGATTCCATGCTAGGGTTAGGGTTAGATATTCCATGATATTCTGTCATGGTTCACTATTTTTGAACCAAAGAAAGCCATTGTAGCAAAACAGGCCTCTGAGAATTTTACTCTATGGTGCAGAGAGGCTTGAAAACCTGTTGAAACACTTCTCACATAGTGTAAATGCAGACGAAGCTTGCTCAGAGTTTGCAATGCTGAGGCAAATCATGGTTTCCAGTTTGTCACATACTTCATTGTCCTTTCAATAGTTTGCAGAGACTGTGTTGCATGAGAAACTCATTAAGATAGCTCTGGTCATTCCAGTTGCAAGTGTGTCATGTGAACGTGGATTCAGCACACAAAAACTAAATTCAGAAATTCACTGAGTAATACAAATCTCACCAATCTGATGCTCATTTCAGAGCTTGGCTCTCCCAGAGACCAGTTTGATTTCAAGAGAGCTGTTGTCAAGTGGATAGAGATGAAGCAGAGTAGACAGAGGACAGGGAAAGAATAGTACACAAAGGCAGCTACTAATATATGTGACGGGCAGGGTGAGGGAAATAAAATGGAAGCGATCACGCCAAGTCTCAGGGAAAATGGATGGTTTAATATAGAAAGTGCGCAAACCAAAAACCCGTGACATGATCCAAATGAAGGATATAATAACCAGCGGTCAACTGGTACAAAGACAAGAAATATATAGACAAACAAACGACCCTCAGGTGAGACGGATCACGGGCTCCGCCCACCTGAGAGATGCACACAACGCAACATTAGACAGGACAGCTGCCGCTGTAAACGGGGGCGACCAGTAGGGGCCCTCCGTACCGTGACAAGATAAAAACAGAGGACTTTGATGATCTGAAAGAGGTGGCCAATAACCGAGGAGAAGGACAAAAACAAAAAACAGATTACTGCAATGCATAAAATTCTGCCTGATGCCAAGTCAGCTGATTTTGATGTGGATACAGTTTCAGCACACTAAACAGACGTAAAATTAATTTATAACAAGCCTAACCAATCTATGCTCATTTCAGAGCTTGGCCCTCCAAGAGAGCAGTTGCAATGTTTTTTGTTTTTTTTTTTAGATGGAGTACAGGAAAAAAGAAAACAACAATAAAAACCAAGGAGAGGACAGATCAGGGTAGAGAAGAACCAAGAGACAAGTTACAGTGTATATAGTTCAATGTATATCTTGTTGAAGCACAGCAAGACCTGTATTTAAGTTCACCAGAAGTATCCCCCCCCAAAATGTAGAAATCCCTCTTATGTGACACATTTAAGGGGGGAATTCCCACTCATTTTGAAAAATGAATTTCAGGCCCTGCGGTACATTATACTGTTATAAATAAGTATTGCATATTAGTAAACACGTCTCAAACATGATATTGTTTATGTACTGCAAGGTTCTGTACTTGGCTCACTTTTAATCCCTTTGTATATATTGTCACTGGGTCAGATTATTAAGAATCATTAAATCTACTGACAGTTATACACATGAAACAGTGAATATATAGGTTGCACCAGATGATGTAGATACTGTAGATGAACTGGTAATCTGTATAGCTTTGTTAGGTCATTTTCTACATTTAATGAAGACAGACATAAAAGATAAAGTGAAGCAAAGAGGAAAACAGTGTATGAAGACTTGAAATATCTGACTGTACAGATAAAAACTAAAATTAGAAATGTTACATTTGTAAATAAATTTTAAGTTTTTTTTAATAAAAATCAGGGGTGCCCACAAGTTTTCAGCTTGCAAGCTACTTATAAGACGACCAAGTCAGAAAGATCTACCTATTTATTTTCTAGCGGCGTGTGTCAATCGTTGACCGAGGGGGTGGCGGCGATGTGTGTCGATCGTTGACGTCAGATTGGCTACCATGTATGTCAATCAAAATACAACCGTCAGTGCAGATAAACGATAGCCTGTCATTCATCCACTACTTTTTTATGTCATGCGATCTACCCACACTTCCTTCGCGATCGACCCACACTTCCTTCGCGATTGACGTAATGGGCACTCCTGATCTAAATAAATGTCTAATTCTAATTAATAATCTAATTATTAATCACATATGATTAATATGTGCCTGATGTATTAACGTTCATGTTAAGATCATATAGTGCTAGAATTTCATAGCTTTCATAGCTAAATTCACTATATTGCTATGTATTCATTGTTTTTATGTGATTATCAAATATCCAGAACACACTACACACATTGTCACGGTGAGGTGGCCCCCTACCGGTCGCCTCCGTCCACAGCAGCTGTTGTTGTTGTTGTTTTGTTACGTGATGTGCGTCCCTCAGGTGGGCGGAGCCCGTGATCCGTCTCAACTGAGGGGCGTTTGTTTGCCTATATATGTCTTGTCTTTGTACCAGTTGACCGCTGGTCATTGTTTCCTTAATTTGGAGATATTGCACGGGTTTTTGGTTTGCACACTTCTTTATTAAACCATCCTTTTTCCCTGAGACTTGGTGTGATCGCTTCCATTTTAGTCGCTCACCCTGCCCGTCACAGAATGACCAGCCACCTTTCAGAAGCCGCCAGTCTCTATTTCTTTCTCCTTCGTTCGTGGTCATGTCTCGTGGTAAGTGTTTGTCTGCGTGGTGTTTTGTGAAGAGTTCCCCCGTGCTTGTGTGTTGTGTTTGTGGCATGGCAAGTTTGTCTTCATGTTTTGTGAGAGTAAAAATGTGTGTACATGTTGACGGAGGTGAGGATCAGTATGCGTGCTCGTTGTGTTTAACGTTACGTGTTTAATGTTTGACGCTGGTGCCGCTCCTCACCGTCGCCTCGCTCCCCGTTTTGTCTTGTGTTTAATGTGGGGAGCAACTGCGAACATGAGCGGCGCGTCACGGTGTGTGTGTGTTTGTGTAGAGCGCGCATTCGTGGGTCCCGTCTGTTTGTTTGTACACCGTTTTTGTTTGTTTGTCTAGTATTAGCGTGTGTGTTTTGTCCTACACTGTAAACCCGGATTTTATATCTACTCAACTGTTTAATTTCAATTAGGCCTGTGTTGAAAAAATCGATTTTCCGATTCAGAATCGATTCGCATATGATGATCTGATTATCGATTCGTACGTCCAAAGATCGATTTTTTAGTGAACTTTTACCCCCGCCTCGTCACTGAATTCACGCAGGCGTGCTCGGTCTAACTAACTGTAAAACAACATGGCGACGGACAGTGACGGTAACGACGATAGTCAAATCGGCAATCTAAAAACAGAAGGACAGTTTATCCAGTGTCAGTGACTATTTACATTTAGTCCATGTCACTGACAGTTTACCCAGTGTTTTTACAGTTTAAAAAAGTTAAAAATGCTCTTGTAACGTTGGGCGCAAGGCGATGGACGAGACAGAATCCTTTGCACTTTCCAAATCGTTACGTTTATTACATATACCGAAGCGCAGACAGCGCACATAAAACACGTTTACATAGAACATGTGTGACTCAAACAACGACGAGCACAGGACGCTGCGCGAACGCACATTAAATGGACAAACCACACAAACCCCACGTGATGACGAGACGAGCCACAGGTGAGGATTATCACAAGACGCACCCGCACCCGCGGAGATACGCAGACGAGTAGACGCAGACAACGTTAACACACGCCCAACAGGGAGGGGTCGGGGACCGTAACGTGACAGTTCTGTTATTATATTCTTACTTTACAGAAAAATACACGTTTACATTTTATACTTTCAGTTTATTAAGTGTGAGCACTTTTAAAATAAAAATGCATTTGGTAGCAACAGCTTTTGGGTGACTTCTTAATTATTTCAATCATAATAATAATGCACTGGTTAGTGTCCCAGTAGGAGTCCACTGTTGCAGATATAGACACCTCAAAGATGTCCTCTGTTTATTGTCCTGGATTACCTTTCTTGAAGGTAGATTTATGATTACCCTTTTCACCAGTCTTCCAGCCATCAGTAACTACCAACTACCAGTAACTATTTGCTGATTAATATTGATATAATACTAGTTTTAACATGTTGCTTCTGTACATAGTCAGGAAACAGCTCAAATAAATACATTTTTAATAACACTAAACCCCGAATTGGATCGAATCGGATCGAATCGATTAAATCGGATTAAATCGAAATAAATCGATTCTTAATCTTCAGAATCGGAATCGGATCGATTCTTGGAATTTGAATC
The DNA here is from genome assembly GCF_052324685.1 of Brachyhypopomus gauderio. NCBI lineage: Eukaryota > Metazoa > Chordata > Actinopteri > Gymnotiformes > Hypopomidae > Brachyhypopomus > Brachyhypopomus gauderio. The sequence goes on along the minus strand of NW_027506876.1, from coordinate 2,543,850 downwards.
GATACCCAGCCCTAATTTCAATGTACATAAATATTTAAGTTTTGTTGCATTACTATCAAATCTAAGTATATTGTACTCATATTTGCACACACTGAAATTTACTAACAATTTTAAGTTTAATGAACTGAAAATTAAATGTTTTCAACTCATCAACTTAAATACTTTATTGTTGAACACCCGCAAAGATGTCGTTAAACTCCGCCCACTCATTTCACCTCGGATGGAGAAATTCGGCGCCATTTTCCTCTTGGAGAAAGATGAACACGGTGAGTGTTATTTATTCAGTCTTATTGAAAAAGGTTTAATTTGATTATGTGAAATGCATTATGTACAATAAAACACCCTCTGAGGTTATATACGTATAAAACCTTGATGCCAGGGACCGAATAACAAACGTGTTGAGGTGATTAGCACAGTTAATGTTAGCATACCTAACCTAGCTAAGTTAGCAAACTGGTTGCGATAGCTAGCTAGTTAGCGCTCCATAATTTGACAGTGAAGATTAAAATAAATGCATAATTACATCAAAACAATACTTGTCTTCAAACTAAGACCAACGTATGTTTTTATATGCTAGGGTCTAGTGTTAGGGTCTTTCAGTTTTAAATGGTGCAGCATTTATTGGCGCCAGAATGGAACAGCACCGCAGTTTATTGTGGAACAGGGTAAAACAAAATTGGTGAACGTCAATTTCTGAAAAAAAAATGTTACCAGCATTTAAAGGATAGTAATGTGATTTTGATAGCCTAAACCACTGTATCAAGGTGTATGTTGTATTATTAAGCAAGGTTATGTGTGTGTTTATTTTAGGTGCAGGTGTTTCTCCCCGGAGATGGAAAGCAGTATTTCTGGACCTTTACGGATCTCTTAGGTAGAAGCACCCTGAAGTTGTGGGGGGAGCGGTTCTTGAAGAGCCCCCATGAGAGGTGAGGGCTCCCCTTATGTTCGGGGACTAGTTATGTTAACTAGTATGTACAAGTTCACTTCTGGTTATTGTATCCTTTACTTGGATTATGTCACGGGTTTTGTGGTGTTGCACTTTATTCATTAAATCCTTCATTTTCAATGAGACTTGTGTGATCGTGTCCTTCTTTTACTTGAGCACCATTGCTCTTAACCCTCAATTGCTCACTTGTATAAAAATGAGATAAAAATGTAAGTCGCTCTGGATAAGGGTGTCTACCAAATGCCGTAAATGTAAGTAGAATTAATGGGTAAAGCGATTAGGATAACAAGTACAGAAAAGTTCAATCATTGTACCCTTGATGCAAACCAACTTTATATTTTAAGTAATACTGACTTACATTTTCATTGCACATTACTTAAATTTTTAAGGCAACCGGTTTACTAATATTTTTAAGTAAACTCAACTTATCCAGGCTTACAGTGTAGCGTATTGTCCACTGTTAAATGTAATTCCACGCATGCTCCTCCCCTTAAATGTGTGTTTGGGGGGGGACCGGCTGTGGTCCCGTGCCACTGGGTGTGGTACGGAGGGCGTCTGAGGCGCGTTTGTGTTTTGTGTTGGTGTGCGTTTGGGTGTGTGTGTTTTCTGTGCAGGTGCTTCTCCCTGGCGGTGTTCCTGGACCTTGTGGGGGTCTCCACCTGGCAGGAGCCCCCTTGTGTTGTGGGGTGACTGGAGCCCGGTCATAAAGAGCCCCTCCCTAGAGGGCTGGGGCACCCGGATGTTTGGGGACCATGGGGCTCCGGTCTGAGAAGCTCCTGCTGGGGATGGAGATCCTCCCTCCTGCCCGGGGTGACCAGGAGGCCCTTGGGGCTGCTCCCCAGCCCGCGTCGGGGGTGCTCTGGGCCTCGGTCTCTGGCGCTCCTGGGTTGGGTGGAGGAGTCCACCTTGCGATGAGGGGCCTCGGGAGGGGTTGGCTCCCCAGGAGGCTGGGGTGACCCCTAGCAGAAGGCAGGGGTCAGCTCTGGGAGGAGGTAGGTCCAGGAGGTGAAGTAGCCATGCCTTGGAGAGGTAACCTGCACACACACACATACACTAGGGACGATAAAGGAGCCGTAGCTCCTCGTCCTCACACCTGTGGGGCTCACCGGCTGAAGGCCAGTTAGGGCGTGAGGGCCCTGTGACCGATCGGGGCGTGGTTTTGTGTTGTTGACGGCCAAGTCGGTCCAGGGTCCCGCTCAGGGAGGTGAGCTGATTAATGTTTGTGTGTTTTGTGTATCAGCTCCCGGACTGCAGGAGGTGTGTTCCTGCCTCTTCGTGTTTTGTGTGCAGCCACTGTGTGCCACACACCCAGTGGAGGGGAGTGCGGCTTGGTGGGGGGGTCTGTCACGGTGAGGCGGCCCCCTACCGGTCGCCTCCGTCCACAGCGGCTGTTGTTGTTGTTGTTGTTTTGTTACGTCATGTGTGTCCCTCAGGTGGGCGGAGCCCGTGATCCGTCTCACCTGAGGGTCGTTTGTTTGCCTATATATGTCTTGTCTTTGTACCAGTTGACCGATGGTCATTATATCCTTAATTTGGATCTATTGCACGGGTTTTTGGTTTGCACACTTTCTATTAAACCATCCTTTTCCCCCTGAGACTTGGCGTGATCGCTTCCTTTTTAGTCGCTCACCCTGCCCGTTACACACATATATACTTTTCTAATAGTCAATGATAAACATTTATTTTTTTATTTATAAGTTTGTTTTTATTTATTATTTTTCTGTTAGCTGTATTTTAATTTTGTTTATATATTTTCCTTTATTCTCCACTTAATACTATAAGACATTGCTTTTATTTGTTGCAATTTTTATTATTATTTTATTATTTATTTTTATTTATTATTATTTTATCTCTTGTTTTTTATACATGCTTGTTTTATGTCTTGATTACTTTTCCCCCACCTGTGAGTGATGTTTTTGTGTTCCATGTGCTTGTGTTGTCATTTCAGTTGTCATGCCTTTATCGTTTGTAATTCCACCCATCATCCCTTCATCATGTCCCTAGTTTTGTTCCTTGTCAGTGTAGCATTTATATATACCCTCTGCTCTCCCTTATTCCCTTATGCTGGTCTTTGTTTTCTATACAGACCTGTTGTTAATGTCCGTGTTTGTCTTAGTATTGAGTTTATTCTGTGAGTTCATTGTTATCATGTCATATAATTCTATGTTTGTTGGTTTTGTTTCTGTGTCTGAATTTGACTATGACCCTGGACCATATTAATGACTCTTCTTTAGGATTTGCCCTTAATAAATCTTGCTCTTCTCATTATCCCTCCACACAAAATTATGTTATTTTGTGCATTATATAAGCACTGTTTAATTTGACAGTCATGCTCGGTCATTGCTTGTTATGATGGCTCAATTTGTTGATTCTATGCACTTTACTGTGTTTTCATTTTTGTTACATTTCATTAAATGCTTCAGTTGGACACTTTTTTGCACATTCTTCACTTTTGACATTGTACTTAACTGTTCAGCAATTGAAGCTGCATTTTTATGTATGAAAGGTATATAAAATAAAGTTATTATTAGTAGTAGTAATAATACTAGTAGTAGTTTGAGATGCATGGCATATTCTATAAAATTCAATTATCCTCACTTGTCAACAAAATTTTCATTATGTACATTTCTAGCACAGTGATTATAAAATAACTGCATCTGTGGTTCTAAGATATCAATGCTCTCAAATTATAATATAAAAATATTTCCCATAAGCCTGACCTGATAGCCATACAGACTTCTCTTTGGATTTTTGGCCCTATTTGATCCACAGGAGCCATAAGCAGCTGCCACAACAGGAGTCCAGAACGCCTCACACTTTCTCTGTTGTGCTCTGACTGGGGACGGAAGAAACGAAACACCACCTGCAAGAACAGCAAATTATTTAGAAAATGTAGACTCTATCTTATTTAGTCTGTTTTAAGACCAGCAGACACCTCAACCATAAAAGTAGTGGTATGGCTTCAGTAAGGAATCACCTGGAAGACCACAAGGATACAGCGGATGATGCACATGTCGGATTGCACCATAGCCTTCTCCATTATGTCACAGATGGAGCTAAAATGATGGGCCTCCATCGGCTGCTGTTTTCCTGGAAAGGAGCCCAGAGGCATGCTGCTGCAGCTGGATGCCAGGAGGTTCAGCTGGTGGATGCACATGGCACCAACATGGTGCAGCAGCTGGCTGATCACCTCCCCTGTCTCAACAATCTCTTCTGTGGGCACAGATGTGATTAACTGAATTACCAATCAACAAAAATAAAAACTTCAGATGAAGAAAGATTATCCCAATTTCTGAATTTTAAATGACCTGCTCTATGGAACTGGATAATCTGAGGACTACAGAGCAGTTTGATTATTTATTATTTTTCTTTTTATGTAATGTACAATTACTTTCATAAATCACCTTCAATAAATATTGCAAATTTGGTTGGAACAAACAACTCATTTATTTCTCCAATAAATGAAAGATTTAAAGGACAAGCAATAAAAGTTGTCCTCTAACTCACCACTGTGTTCTCTATTCTAAAGTAAACTGGGCTTCACTTGGTGTGCGCCCTCTTGCTCTCATTGGTATATATTTAAATATAAAGCCATTATTGCTGAACTTCCTGTTAATTTATCTTCTCTTTTAAATGTGAAGTATGGAAATTACAATCTTTGCTCTCTCAATGTGCTGCAAATTGTTGTCCCTAAAGTTCGGACTGAATTTGGAAAGACTGCGTTTAGGTTTTCTGCACCGACTACCTGGAACAACCTCCAAAATGACCTTAGAATGCAACAGATTGTACCACTGAACAATTTTAAGGCAATGGTGAAGTCAGTTGAATCTAAACTGTCTGTGTGTAAATGTTTTATGGGCATAAAAGGGGACAAACTTATGGTGTGGCCCCCATGCTCCCCTGACCTCAACCCCATTGAGAACCTCTGGAGCACCATCAGAAGGAGTGTCTGTGATGGCGGGGGTGTCTGTGATGGCGGGGGTGTCTGTGATGGCGGGGGTGTCTGTGATGGCGGGGGTGTCTGTGATGGCGGGGGTGTCTGTGATGGTGGGAGTGTCTGTGATGGGGGGAGTGATGGGGGGAGTGTCTGTGATGGGGGGAGTGTCTGTGATGGAGGGAGTGTCTGTGATGGAGGGAGTGTCTGTGATGGAGGGAGTGTCTGTGATGGCGGGAGTGTCTGTGATGGCGGGAGTGTCTGTGATGGCGGGAGTGTCTGTGATGGCGGGAGTGTCTATAATGGTGGGAGGCAGGTCACATCTAAGCAACATCTCTGGGAGGGTATTCTGTCCTCATACACAACAACAGAAGCAGATACCATCCAAACCCTGACTAATTCAATGGACGAGAGAGTTCAGAAGCTCCTTTAGAACAAGGGGTCCTATGTGCAAACGTAACACCGCCTAGGATAAAGTTTTGACTTGAAAACTGTTTGTTTTCAGTTTGTAATAACCTGCTAATGCTTATAATTTCACAAATGAACATTTTTTTGTTTATAAAAATGAAAAGGTTGAAAACTGCTGTGCATAATAATTTGGAACATGCATTTTGAGTGTTTTATTTTTTTCATACATACATACATATATATTAGGGGTGGGACGTGATTAAAAAAATTAATCGAATTAATCGGAAGCTTTGTAATTAATTAATCGAAATTAATCGCATTTTAATCGCATTTCAGTATTTAACATGAGAAATATTAATTTAAGTTTGAATGATGAATGAATCAATGAACATAATCATAAATTTCAACATCTTGTTTATTTTTCCACCAGTCTACTACACGAACCAATATATGAGTGCAGAAAACAGTTCAGAACACTGGAAATTCTGACCAAAAATGTTGTGTAATTTTGGGAGTTTTGCTCAGGATATTGGAAGAATTGAAGTAAATCAGAAGATGTTTTTTAATACCATTTTAGATGGTATATTTTTCTTTAATTTCCCAGGCCTCTGCCACGGACATCTCCATAGTGCCTAAAAGTGGTCTAACAGAGGTCCAGTGATCCCCAGTCAGAGCCACATTTGTGGAGCTCTTCACAATAACCTGTTTTATTTCCCTTTCCTCATCCTACAGCTGCTGGATTTTCTTTCTTTTCTTCATTCTTACTTACGAGGTTAAGAAGTACTTGGCGCTAAGAACGTATTTTGGGAAACTCACCCCTGGACGGTAGTTCGTAACTTGCATCAGTTGACGCAATGTGCAGCGCGTCTTGTAAGCCTTTATCTTCGACCACAGAGAGCGAACAACACTGCAAATAATGTGACGCGTCATGTATAAACGCGTGCGGAGTCGCGCGCTACGGCCACTCGCGAAAGTTTAATCCAGTCTTAATGGTCAAACGAAGGTAATTTAAAAACCATGACATTTCCTCACTTAAAAAAAACCCAGGACGCCTGGGACAGGATGTGAAATACGGACATGTCCCGGGAAATACGGACGTTTGGTCACCCTATCGTACTAGAAATACATTTATCAGCTAAGTTATCATTACTGACCTGAGTGTTAGCCCCAACATGTTTTGCGTTGAGGTGGTAATGAAGGGTGGAAGTGCTCCTGTGATAAGCGAACTCCTTCCTTCATAAAGTGCAAATAACACTATTTGTGTTTGTACTTCCATCTGGAAGTTTCTTATATTTAAATGTCCCATCCACCAGCGTAGCCTCTTCAGTCATCTCCATCATGATCTTATTGTGCGTCCATATAATCTGTATGTCTGGAACTCGTGCACTGAGAAACATTCCACGGTGCAAAAGTGTCTCATGCGTTAAAATGCGTTAATTTTTTTAGTGCGTTAATTTTCCTGTAATTAATTAATTGAAATTAACACGTTAAAGTCCCACCATATATATACATACACAGTATACACTGATATAATTGGCAGTTTGTTTGGAAAATATGAGAAAATATTACTTGCATAATAATTTGGAACAGTGTAGAGAAAGCTGCACTGCACAATATTAGTATCGATTAAAAAAATTTAGATCCATATTTGCTGGTAAAGTGAGTCCATCAGGGTATCTGCACATTTTTAAATCTCAAATTCAATGACTTTTAAGACCTTTTTAATACCTCTCACAAGAAAAAATAATACTATTCCAGACATTTTAAGACATTTTTAGGCCTTGAATATGGAAAACTAAATTTAAGACATTTTAAGACTTTTTAAGGACCCGCGGGTACCCTGGTCCATGTTTACAAAAAGCTGCAGTGGGCAGGACGTTGATGTCACATCTGTGAGATTATTGGCTTATAAAAGTATAATATGCAATTATTGCCTGGCTCATGTAAATATGTAGTTTTCACAATATCTGATTACCCAAGTGCATGCAAACGCTTCGATCAGATTACTGACAAAATCTGCTTTTCTGCAGATATCGAATTATTAAAGACACATAGTCACAATCTAAATTTGTAAATAGAGCTGCAATGTTATAGAATACATGGAATTGTTATACATCTGCATTTGGCAAGCATAGAAACAGTTTCAGTGCTGTGATGCAATGCATTTTCTCAAAAGCTTATCTTTTACCTTTGGGCTCTCTAATAACATGACTGACACCAAGCCGTTGGCAAACGTGATGAAAGGCTTGGTTGCCAGGGTTACACCACTGGTCCATGTAGTCATTCGAACAGGTCCAGATCAAGTTGTTTAGTGCATCATAGCATCCCCCTAATTCATTATGAGAAAATCCAGACACTTAAATAAATAATCAAGTACTATAACAACATTATAGCACTAGGGCTTGACAACACAGACATACGTTCAAATCGTTCTTATAGCAAAATATAACTCTATGGCCCAATAGAAGTAGACAACAGTCATACCTAGACCTGCTACCTGAGCGCCACGGCCCAGAGAGCTGCCAGGAGCATCGATGAGATCTGCACGACTGATGAACTGACCATCAGCCAGGCTGAACACCAGACTAGACGCCAGGACTAACAAGCAATGTATAAGTGAGCGGAAGAGCGAGAAAAAGAAAGAAGAATGAAAGAAAGCAATGAAACCAGCACATAGACAAAAGTAAAATCATTGTTGCTCTAGGATTTATAAAAATCTTCATGTAAAACCTAATTGATAATGAAAACCTTTTCCATGTATCGATTTCATTCATTTTAGATGATCAGAGGAAGCATTTTGCTACAGATGCGGCCACAGGAAAATAATATGAGGGCTCCAGACTGTGACTAAATTGGTCAGAATCGTGACCATAAATATTAATTTGCGAATAATATTATTATTTCACTCGCCAGTGGCTATTCAATTCAGTGTATTGTAAAAGTTAAATGATAGGCTACTTTAGCTCCCACTCAGATGGATGTCTATGCCTATCAAAGAATGCATGCATGCTCGTGGGAATTCGATCAACAGCGTGACTTGCAAAGCAGTGTAGCCATGCTGAAATTTTAGCACTAAGGGTTAGTTTGTTGAAAACGGCGAAGCTCTAAGAGATGTAAAAATTGCCTCTGTAAAAAGAGAGGCAAAAATTACTGGCTACTTTTTTGTCTAGAGCCCTGCTATATTGTATTTATTTTCTTTGAAAAGAGACACTGTACCTTTGAATCTGCCAAATATTTGAACATGTTAGATACAATGTGTATTTTCTGAGATGATACAACAGCTGTAATGAACACCTATGTAAGCACATTACCATACTTAATATCATGACCGTATAACATTACCGTATACCTGCACATACCTAGTAACACCAACTCCCACCCTTATAAATATTATAACATTGTATTAAATACTCTAATGAGGAAATATTATTATTATTGTAAAATGACTAGTGTAATTTGAAACTATAAAGCATCAATTCAGTATGTTACTTTTAAGGGAGGAAAGGCTGCTAGAACCACCGAAGAGAGAGCGGGTGGAAGAACTTCCAGCTACTCCAGGAGGGGAGGCCAGCATTACCAGGCAGGTGCCACACACATACATTGGTGTTTTCCTCAGCGTCTTCAGAGGGAGACCACAGCTAGCATTTACTGCTAGGAATGAGAAAACAAAAAGAGAAAACAATAAACAAACAGTGTTATGCCCAAAATCTCCATTGTTATACCTGTGCCAGAGTTTGAATTTCATCTGTAATTCTGCCAAACCTTACAGCATATAAAATTTAACATTATATATTTTATATATTAGATATTCTAACATTTTAGAGCAGTAAAATTTATTACCATAAAGTGGTAAACAATATTTATGAAAGTGGCTTTACTTATTTATTTATTGTATAAAGAGATGAGATTTCTCTTTCATCTTCATCTTAAAATGATTGTATATGCTCCAGTGTCACATCCAGGTCACTAGGTGTCAGTATAATGGCTGTTATATAATGGGAAGGTGAATTTGTTAGCACTTTATGATTATAAATAGTACATTTGTAAAACTAAATCATTGGTACAATTGTACATTATTCAGTAGCTACTCTGAAACTAACATGAAATGGATGTAACCACAAGAGCTAAAAATGAAAGTCTTCACCCACTGGCATGTCTTGGGGCTAAAAAGGTTTCATGACCACTGAAACAGTACAAGCGCTTACCAGACTGCTCCTCTTTGACTGGGTTGGTGATGGCTGAGCCAGTGAGGGCAGCAAGTGTTGCTGAGTGTGATGCACGAAAACGGGACATGCGGCTAATCAGCAGTTCATTTAGACATTTTGACGACTCGCCCTCTTTCCTCAACAAGATCACCCGCTCCCGCAGAGGACTAGCCACACACAGGCCAGTGTCATTCTGGAGGAAAAATGAACTATTTGTAAATATTTTGGAAATGATTGTTATTAGGCATACACAATATATGATGAATTTATCAGTAAAAAAACATGAGATAGATAGATACAATGTCATCAAAGTGGACAATCATATCCTATAAGACTCAAAGGCCTGCAAATAAGGGGGTTGTTTTCATCTAGGAAGATCAAAGTGCCAACAATATACACAAGTGAATTCTTTCCTGTTAATCGAACACACCCACAATCCCACATCCCTCTCTCTTTATACCCTACACCCACATCCCTCTCCCTTTATACCCTATACTCACAATCCTCTCCCTTTATACCCTATACTCACAATCCTCTCCCTTTATACCCTATACTCACAACCCTCTCCCTTTATACCCTACACTCACAATCCTCTCCCTTTATACCCTACACTCACAATCCTCTCCCTTTATACCCTACACTCACAATCCTCTCCCTTTATACCCTACACCCACAATCCTCTCCATTTATACCCTACACTCACAATCCTCTCCCTTTATACCCTATACTCACAATCCTCTCCCTTTATACCCCACACCCACATCCCTCTCCCTTTATACCCCACACCCACATCCCTCTCCCTTTATACCCTACACCCACATCCCTCTCCCTTTATACCCTACACCCACATCCCTCTCCCTTTATACCCTACACTCACAATCTTCTCCCTTTATACCCTACACTCACAATCTTCTCCCTTTATACCCTACACTCACATCCCTCTCCCTTTATACCCTACACTCACAATCCTCTCCATTTATACCCTACACCCACATCCCTCTCCATTTATACCCTACACCCACATCCCTCTCCCTTTATACCCTACATCCACATCCCTCTCCCTTTATACCCTACACCCACATCCCTCTCCCTTTATACCCTACACCCACATCCCTCTATACCCTACACTCACAATCCTCTCCCTTTATACCCTACACCCACATCCCTCTCCCTTTATACCCTACACTCACAATCTTCTCCCTTTATACCCTACACTCACATCCCTCTCCCTTTATACCCTACACTCACAATCCTCTCCATTTATACCCTACACTCACAATCCTCTCCCTTTATACCCTACACTCATATCCCTCTCCCTTTATACCCTACACCCACAACCCTCTGACCTTTATACCCCACACCCACATCCCTCTCCCTTTATACCCTACACCCACATCCCTCTATACCCTACACCCACATCCCTCTATACCCTACACTCACAATCCTCTCCCTTTATACCCTACACCCACATCCCTCTCCCTTTATACCCTACACTCACAATCTTCTCCCTTTATACCCTACACTCACATCCCTCTCCCTTTATACCCTACACCCACATCCCTCTCCCTTTATACCCTATACTCACAATCCTCTCCCTTTATACGCTACACTCACAATCCTCTCCCTTTATACCCTACACTTACATTCCTCTCCCTTTATTCCCTAAACCCACATCCCTCTCCCTTTATACCCTACACTTACAATCCTCTCCCTTTTAAAGCCCCAGCATATCAAAGGGACAGCAATTACAAAAACCAGTTTAACCAATGCGAATCAGGTTGATGGTATAGGCAACAGAGTACATTTGCATACAAAGTGCATTTCCACACAGAACTGCCACTTTTGGGGTGAAGTCTACAGTTGGTAAAGAGTGATGTAACGCAATGATGCAAGACGTTTCCATGTTTTTGTAGCAAACAGAACCCTAAGAATCAGGTCTGCTATGATCCCAAGCAATGGAACTTTGTATGTTCCAAAAACAATTCTGCGGATCATGCTTTGAGAGGCCTCCCAGTAGATCAGCTTTTTACTTCAAACTGGTTCAACCTTTCTTTGGCAAAGAGCTACTGTTGATGAAAAGGTGGGAGAGGTCAATGTCAATAATCCAGAGCTTTGAAAGACTCAACATCAAGTGCTAAACATGAAGGCAAAGGAAGACAGGACAGTGTTAGACCACTTGACAGTTTTCTGACTGGAATAGAGCTGTTAAAGCTACTGCTTGTCTTACACTCTTTGCTAAATATGACAAAGGTATCAAACCTAAATTAACTGAGACTGTGTTGAGGAAAGACAGGAAGCAGAACAATTCATCATCAAGTTGGTTAAAAAGGAAGGATTCAGCAACAAAATTAAAAGTATGAAGCAATGCAAGGAAGTAAAATCCAAAGTCGAAGTAAAATGAGTTTCTAAATGGTGCCTGTAGCATTTCGTGTGCGACAGTTTTCGCTTTCAGCCGGTGTTCTGACTCCCCTCGTTTATCCGCGCATAAAGACGATACAGATTATATTGTCGATTTATGTTTCTATGCATAAATAAGAGCTAGACCTAAATTATCCATCACAGCAAACAGCACGGCATTATTATTATGTCCAAAGCCACACTGGCTCAAGGGTGTTAATTATTTTAAATAAAATACACACTGGCTATACTGAAGTTCACCTCTGACCACGACTTCGCAGTATTACAGCAGTATTATGTCTAAATATCTAGTTAGGACAAAACAAAGTGCTCCATGAGTTATAATCACTGTAACTCCCGAATATCATCTGTAGCGTCTTTATGCGTGTGCAAATGAGGGGACTCGGAATTTGGCCCAACATGTTGGTTTGAAAAAATTTCTCCATCGTGCCTGCTGCTTGCATGTGCTAAATGAAAATGAGCACTTTCTTCTTTGATTTACAACTTTGTCCTACCACCTGATTCACTTTCTGCTCCACCACTGATGGGGGAAGAAACATCTACAGAAAAGCCACACCTCATTATAAGCCGCACGGTTCAAATCATGGAGAAAAAAAAGTAGCGGCTTATAGTCCGGAAAATACAATATGTACATGGAAATTTAAATTTAAACAATATATGACGCCAACTTTTATACTGACAGAGTGGGGTCATCGGATGCTGAAGCGCATAGTGTGAAGAGGTCACCAACTTTCTGCAGTCAATTACTACAGACATCCAAACTTCACGCGGCCTTCAGATTAGCTCATGGAACAGGCTTCCATGGTCGAGCAGCTGCATCCAAGCCATACATCACCAAGTGCAATGCAAAGCATTGGATGCAGTGGTGTAAAGCACACCGCCATGCTAGAGCAGTGGAGGCGTGTTCACTGGAGCGATGAACCATGCCATCTGGTAATCTGATGGACAAGTCTGAGTTTGACGGTTGCCAGGAGAACAGTACTTGTTTGACTGGATTGTGCCAAGTGTAAAGTTTGGTAGAGGGGGGGATTATGGTGTGGGGTTGTTTTTCAGGAGCTGGACTTGACCCCTTAGTTCCACTGGAAGAAACACTGACATTTTGGACAATTCCATGCTCCCAACTTTGTGGGAACAGTTTGGAGCTGGCCCCTTCCTCTTCCAACATGACTGTGCACTAGTTCACAAAGCAAGGTCCATAAAGACATGGTTGGCAGAGTCTAGTGTGGATGAACTTGACTGGCCTGCACAGAGTCCTGACCTCAACCCGACAGAACACCTTTGAATTAGAGTGGAGACTGAGAGCCAGGCCTTCTCATCCAACATCAGTATGTGACCTCACAAATGCGCTTCTGGAAGAATGGTCAAAAATCCCCATAAACACACTCCTAAACCTTGTGGACAGCCTTTCCAGAAGAGTTGAAGCTGTTCTAGCTGCAAAGGGTGGACCAACGTCATATTGAATCCTATGGATTAGGAATGGGATGTCACTTAAGCTCATATGTGAGTCTAGGAAGGTGAGCGATATGGTGTGTGTGTGTGTGTGTGTGAGGACTGCGCAATTTCTGTTTGTTTGTATTTGAGTGTTTAATGTTCAGCAGTGGTGGACAGTAACGAAGTAAATGTAATTCGTTACTATACTTAAGTAACATTTCCATGTATCTGTACTTTACTCAAGTACTTTTATTTGGTAAGACTTTATACTTTTACTTCATTATATTTCAAAGCGAAACTTTTTACTTTTCACTTTGTTACATTTACAAAAACATCTCGTTCCTTTTTTATTTTTAAATCAACACTTAATAAAATACCGAAAGGTCAAAGTGTACCATGTCACAGACTATAACCAATCAGCGCTCAGTAAGAGATTAAGATTTGTACGCTAAATGGCTGAGGATCGGACATGGCTGCAACAGTTATTTAGCCAAATTGTTTTAATTCCTCGAAAAGAAAAATTATTCGTATTCCTTCAAGTGTCTCCTCTAAATTCGAAGAACACATTGGTAAAAACACATCAAGGTAAGTTCGCCATTAGATGAGTACTACCGTGGGTGGTTTATATACCCCGGTTAATGATATCACATCGAAATACACCACTTTTAACAGATGCTTTTATCCAAAGCAATGTGCTAGTACCCAAATTGCAATCTGTGGAGATCCTAAGCGACAGTTTAACACAGGAGACTCCCACATCAAACGTTAAAGCCGGGGACACATACACGCGCATTTGGCCAAGCGAAGCGAACTTCGCAATTCTTTCCTATGAGGGAGGCGAAGGCAAGCAAATATGAGCGAAGCAATGCTAAATTATTAAAATTATTATTATAATAATTATTAATTATTCGGCCAAGTTTAATATTATGAGTTCAGTTGGTTGGGCTGCACACAGTTCTAGTTCTAGGTGCTAAGCTTCCCTGTCCGGCCATGTGGTGGACAACGTAGAACCTCTTCATATACTGTATCGCCTCTTCAAAACTTAGGTAATGTTTCATCAAATGTAATGTTTATAGTGAATGATTTATCATTGTTTTTATTGATTTTCATCAGTTGTGATGTTGTTTGTTATTTGTTTTTTGACAACCGAAATAAATGGAAAATTAAAAAAAGAAACTTGAATGAATGCTTTTTGTGTTGTTGCTTCAAAAGCACTGTCTTACTTAAAGATAATATAGTTTTGAGTATTTTGTGTTTGATAGGCAAATGTAAGGCAGTTTCGTTGTTCACTTGTTGATCGAGTAGGCCTAGGAGTTTTGATGTGACGCTAAGAAAAAAAAGTTTTTACTTTTAATACTTAAGTATTTTTGAAGGCATACTTTTGTACTTTTACTCAAGTAAAAAATTGAGGTGAATACTTTTACTTGAGTAATATTCAATGCAATGTAAGTGTACTTTTACTCAAGTACATAATTGCTGTACTTCGTCCACCACTGATGTTCAGGGGATATTTAGCTATGCTGTATAAACCAGCTGTTGGATTTTAATTTTCTTACATTGTGATACATAACTGCAAATATTTTGCTACAAACCTCATTAAAGATTAACAGGTCTCTCTTGTAAATGAGACGCTAAGTCTCAATGGGACTACCTGTATAAATAAAGGTCTAATAATAATAATAAAAAGATGTTTATCAGCCATGCATATCCAATTGTAAGGCTACTCTGAAGGCTTGTCTAAACCTGGTGAATCTGGTTTATTTATATTTGTTTATTTACAATTTGTACTGAAAGCAGTTTTATTGAATTCTAGGAACAAAAGTGTAGGCAGAGAAAGGTATTTTGAAATGATTTTCAATAGATAAAAAGATAAAAGATAAATCTTCAAAAGGTTTCATAAAACTTGAAATGTCTTTGCTCACTGGGATTCTGAAACATCTTAAAACATCATTCCATATTTTTATATATAATTCAATTAGACAAATTTTGATCATCAATTGACAAATCACAATTGACAAAGCTGGCATTATAGTTTTGAGATTTTTAGACCAGAAAATTTTAATTTTTATGATCAAGACCATGAAGAAAATAAAAAAAAAAAACAGTTTATGAAACTTAAAAGAACTGTAAAAGAGTGCATGCTTAATCCGAATTCCCTTTCCCGGTCTCTTACCTCTAACTGGAAGACATCCATGAAGACGGAATGGCCTTTCTGGGTCTTTTCATTGAGACTTACAGGTGACCACACCCAGTAGAGGTAGGTACCATCAGAGCACAGGTGCAGTGTAGTCAAACCGCTGCCCATGGGGAAGTGGTGAGGGGGCATAGCCACAGACTGGCATACCTTCATAAACACATGAACTAGTTAAGAGGTCTGGAGACAGATAGATACTGGTGAAGGCACACTCAAAAAAACACTGACAAAATAAGCTTCACCTATATGCACAATTATCTCTTATAAACTTTTCTATGGCTGTTTTACACATACTATATAAAAATAGCCTGAGTAGTGCTTTTTGTGGTGCTTGGAACCTTCAGACTGCTTGCATGAGCCTGGAAGCCAAACCATACAGAAAATGAAAAGTAAAATCCACTCATGCCATGCTGAGATGCCAATGTGTGAGACTGGCATAATGTGGAGAAGTATTTAGTAGGGGTGTGTCTGCACATTTGTCTATGTGCCCATGCTAACCTGTAAAGTGAAGGAGTCTAGAACCTGGCACAGCTGATGGGGTTTAGTGTCAAAGGAGGCAGGACGGTGGAGTAACTGACCACTGCTGTGTACCACCCAACCAGCTTCCAACTCTTCATTTCGACAGTACACAAAACCCCTGAAAAAGAGAACATCATCAGTTAATTGAGGCATAATCTATGATGTGCATAGAATCACACATGCACACACATGTGCTCAGAGAACGTTTATACGATGCAGTAGTAAAGTGAGTAGCTTGGAACTAAAGGTCTGGAAGATAAGAAACAAAAGCATAATCAAAAAATATTTTGGTACAAATGAATAGCAGTAGAATCTATTACAAAAGAAAGAGATCCGAAAGGAAATGTAGGTCAGGTGTTGAGATGAGAGGGATGAGTAAGAACGAAAGGCGAAGATGGATCAGATGGTGAAATGTGACCCTAGCTGCACGTTTATATGTCAGTTAATGCAAGATACATAGACAGTGATCTCATTGTACCTTAAGGTCCCATGAAGCCCTGAGCCCAGCTTGCTCAAGCCCCTACCAAACGAATTAGTTGTGTAGAGATACAGCCCATCTGTAGCCAAACAGCGGCCCAGGTCTGTGTCTAAGAGACAAAGAGATAAATAAATAGAGTAAGGGAGAGAGACAGGTTAGGGGAAGCATAAATTGACTAAGGCCCCGTCCACACGACGCCGGAGATTTTTAAAAACGGAGGTTTTTGTCTACGTTTCAGCCTCCCGTCCACACGAAAATGGCGTTTTCGGTCACCGAAAACGGAGGTTTTTGAAAACGCCTTCCAAGGTGGAGACTTTTGAAAACTCCGGTCTCGGCGTATTCGTGTGGACGGGGAAAACACATGTTTAGGAAAATGCTAATGTCACATAGTGAGTCTGCGCATGTCTTTTTTTTTTTTACATTCGCTCAGCTTGTTCAGCATGTATACGCAGCTGATGCGCAGCCGTGTGGACGAAGATGTTTTTCAAAACGGAGAAAAAAACCTCCGTTTTTAAAAATCTCCGGCGTTGTGTGGCTGTAGATATTTTTGAAAACGGAGACAAAAACCTCCATTTTTAAAAATCTCCGGCGTCGTGTGGACGTAGATATTTTTGAAAACGCTGATCGTGTGGACGGAGATATTTTTTACAACGGAGACAAAAACCTCCGTTTTTAAAAATCTCCAGCGTCATGTGGACGGGGCCTAAATGGTCTGGCTCTACAATAATGATGAAACTTTTTTTTTTCACATGATTTTTACACGCATCTGTTCCGATCACAAGGTGTTCTTTCTTCATCAGTACACATAATTAAAATGGAATTAAAATCAGTACACAGAATTGTTATATTTAAATATTCCGTGTACTATAAATATTAATGTTTTTAGTTTCCTTTGTAAATTCAATCAGCGGAAATAACTGATAGGAAAAATTCATTTTTTTTTATTGAATTTTGACTAATGGGTTGAGTTTGCTAACATATACTGATTCCTTTTTAGAATCACACACTCCAGCCATTTCATGTTTCTCTGTGGAAAAAGGATAATAAACATATATAGTTCAACAAATAATAATAAAGATAACAAATCCTTTTCTCTCTGAATACATCACCCTACTTCAAGACTGAATGTGAAGTTACTGGCAGGTACAATTTCTTTAAAACCACATCCATGGCAATATTTTTTGCTTTTTGGCTCATAAATTAAAACATAATTTAGCATCTCAATTCGAAAAATTCATATTATACCCTCAAGAACTCATCACAAAAATACAGAATACACAAAATATATTTCATTTTTACATTTTTTTGTATACTGCCCCTATTATTTGGTGTTATCTAATGCTAATTGGCTATAGTGATGGCTATATCTTAAATTGCAGATTCATGAAATCCTCTCACACAGAGATGGCATGTGCATATAAATGCTCAGTCCTGCAAGTGGGAGAAAAGTTCAAATCAGAATGGCTCAAATTTCTGTGAGTGAAGCGACATCAAATAAAGTTAGTATTTGCCATTTTACTACAAATGTATTTGAAAATTGGGCACAATTTGTAAGGGGCTTAAAGCTTAAAGCAACAGCTTTGCTGACACTTACTGGAGGCAATATGAAAGATCATTTAAAAAAAAAAAAAAACAACAAAATGTGCAGGATAACCTTAGTGAATTATTATTTTTTGTATATAGGAAACAGTACAAACAGCAACAGTATATGGCACTAAATGTGCCCCAAATGAGTTCTACAGACATCCCAAGAATAATTAAAGCATACAGAATCCACATCCACATGGGTCAGGGGTCAAAAAGGTGAGAAGACCGTGGAGGTGGGGGTGCCGGTATGGTGACAGGTGACTGGGGGGGACAGGTGATGCCAAATATAGTAAAATCCATAATAGTAAAAATACTAAAATTAACCTAAATTAAAGCAATACTGAAAAGTGGCCATTGGAATGCTGAGTGTGGATTGGTTTACTTCTCACTTTAGACCCATGGGGACGTTAGCGAATGTTACAGGAGAAGCGAGTAACTAGTAGGCTACTATGTTTGTGAATGTAGCAAAACGATGACAGAAGCTACAGCAGTTACTAAAAATAATAGCAACATAATAGCAACAGCTTAGTAGCTTTCACACGGCAAGCCTTTCGTGACACGCTCTTCCCTGTCGTCTTCTCTCACGATAATGTCGCGTTGAAAAATATTGACCTGTTTTGTCAATGGATGGAGCCAGATCCGTAAACGTGATAAGCCCACTTCACCATTCCAGATGGCTCAGTCAATACCATTACGTCTTAATGAACCAATAAATATATGGTAAATGGTAAAAAATACCAAAATTTTTATTTTGTCACAAAAGGCTTCTAACGTGAATGAATGAATGAATGAATGTTCGATTTATATAGCGCCTTTCCAGATTCCCAAGGCGCTTTACAATTTAACACAGGTACAAGTCACAGACAATCAATCACACACACACCGGCGAGAAGCGGCAGCCAATTGCGCACAGCGTACTCTCTACCGGAAGCCACAGCCCCCTGGGGGACTGAATGGGGTGCAGGAAGGGGAGAGAGGACAGACCCTAGTGGCAAAGCACCATCCACCACTGGGCATACAAGCACACACACACACACGCACGCACGCACACAGACACAGACACTACTTTTTATTGAACATAGAGACACAGACACACACTCAGGGAGAATTTTTTTTGTTGACTGCCAATTTACCTGACCTCCATGTTTTTGGACATGGGCTAAAGCACAGGGTAGGCTATCAAATGACAAGAGTTTACAACTTCATCTTCAACCTTTTCAGCCCTGGCGCGGTTATCCTCACACGTCCCTATGGATTCACCAGTTACAACTACAGAGAAACTAGAAAAAAAATCTTGTTTCTTATTTTATGTCACCGTTAACTACACAGGGTTGACGCAAACTTAATAGGCCTATCTACCTATTTTTCACAAGAGCTTGTGGCTAGCTCTGACAATATTCAACGCAAGCTGTAGTGAACGGCAGTAACTTTGTTTTACCGCAAAATATGAAAACGATTGAAACCATTAATCACCCAATTAAATCCACTGGGAAATGTACGATCTGGTAAATGTAGTGGTAAATGTACGCTCTTCTGCCTTGTCCCTGGCGTAGACAGCACTAGGTCCTGCTTCTCATCCCACTTAGCAATAAATGAATAACATGAATGAAGAACGTTTATATGATTGAAACTCAATTTGATATATATATATCTCCCCCGAACCCCACCCCTCCAAAAAAGTCCTCGGATCTACACGATTCACGTAGGTCACCCTTTTCAACTTCAAAACGGCGAATTTTGCCGAAAGGTGACAGATTTTCATGCCTGCAGATCATAAGCGGCTAGCACCTAGTATAATTGTGAACAGGATACAATGCATCTTGGAGACACAATGTAATCTGATCACTCAAACCACTTTTGAAGGTGTTATGCATCAGGCCACATCACAGCTGTTGTGTGAATGGTAATGTATGCTGATGCTTCCTCAACAGCAACAAAGTAACGAAGTACCACCCATATCAACAGCATAACTGCCCTAGCTGGAAATTGTGCATATAGTTAAGCAAGCCAAGCTAGTGGATAAAAGTAATACTTGCCGCTGATGCACCAGAGAATTGAGTTTTTTTCCCCACGATTTGAACCATGCGGATTATACCAAGGTGCGGCTTTTCTGTAGATTTTTCTTCACCCGTCAGGGGGCGGAGCAGAAAGTGAATCAGGTGGTAGGTCAAAGTTGTGAATTAAAGAAGAAAGTGCTCAATTTCATTTAGCACATGCAAGCAGCAGGCACGACGGAGGAATATTTTCAAACCAACATGTGTTGTGCCAAATTCCAAGTCCCCTCGTTTGCACATGCATCTGTAGCATCTTTTTTTAATTCGACACAATACCGGCTGAAAGCTAAAACTGTCGCACATGAAATGCTACAGGCACCGTTCAGAAACTGATCAGTTCAGTTAAATGTACAGTGAGTCCCTGCTTAACAATGGGGTTTGAGACTGAAAAGTCCGTCGTAAAGCAGTTTTCGCCGTTAAGCGTGACCCTAGATTTAGATACGCTTTGATCGTAAATACAGTATAGAAAAAACTAACAATGTACTTGTGCGTCCATACAGCGTGAGAAAGAGCGATCGTGTTGCCGAGATGGGCTGCGGTGGAGGCTGCGCTGCCTCAGCTTATTGTACACAACACTCCACTGTGCTGCCACTGCTCCTCCGTGCACCGTGCGGAAAAAAAAAAGTTGGTCGTAACTCCGGTCAGTCGTTAAGCGGGGACTCACTGTATTCAATTCATTAGGTATATGCGGCTTATACAACATTTTCCTTTTTTTACTTGGTAGGTGCGGCTTATATTGAGGTGAGCTCTATAGTCCAGAAAATACTATAATTCTACTGACCAAGCTTATCATAGTCATCGAGGAAAAATTTAGCGTGAAATTAATCGATATCATTTTATCGTCCAGCGCTAGTCCAGGTCATTACCAATGTATCCATCATACAAAGAACAATAACCAATACAGGTAGACATCATGATGATGATGAATGTTCAATTTATATAGCGCCTTTCAGGATACCCAAGGCGCTTTACAATTTTAACACAGGTACAAGTCTCAGACAACCAATCACACACATGACATGACTAAACAGAACACAAACTACAGGAAGCGCTTAACTAACACAGAACAGAACCAGGCATCATCACCAGGCACATCAATAAACTTAAATGAGGCATAAGCAATATAGCATACTCACAACCACAATGATCTGCAACCACAGACACCAAACACACAGCTTAACTCACAGGACACAATGAGAAACCAAACTAGAAACAGGTGATGACAGAGCAAAAGGGAAAACAAGGAAAACCAGACCAGAGGCAGGACTCTGAACTGGAAAACAAGACAGACAGATGGGAGGCAGAGCCAGGCGTGACAATTACAGCATTTCTTTTGCCTTTGTAGTGGAGATAGCCAAGGCCATTTCACAATCATGACAGATGACCTCTCCTTTGCAAAGCGTGAGAGACTGACCTCATCTAATACCTTAAAATGCTTGGGAAAGGTAAAGAATGTTTTCTACCCATCACCTATGCTCTAATTTATTGTCTAAAAGTGGGAATTAAGAATGGCTCAATGTTTAGAATGACAGAACCACACTAATACTTAATTAGGCAAAGTAATCAAAGTCAATTTATTCAGAAATATGGGATTCTTTTTGTCTTGAATCGTGCTGCGGCTCCGGCCCCGTCGACAGGGGGGGACAATTGGGTCTGTTGTCCCGGGCCCCAGGGCCAGGGGGCCCCCATCAAAGAGCCCAGCAATTTATTTTTTATTTAAAGTCTATAATTTTAAATAATCTTGAAATCTTTCATTAATATAAAATTATTTTTATTTTATTTTATTTAACCAGGCAAATCATTAAGAACAGCTTTCTTATTTGCAATGGCAGCCTGGCAAGAGGCATAGCCTCTTGAAGAACATACATCACAAGCAGACAATAATATAAAACAAACAATAAATAAAACATTATAAGATGATTAGACACTACAGTTACAACATTCAGTAAGGACATTCGCAATAACATTTTTAAAAGTGGACATAGATATAAAAATACTAATCTGTAATGATTTTTGCAGGGAATTCCAGTCTCTGGCAGCTGCAGATTGAAATGACGATGAACCAAATACTGTGTTTGTTTTAGGGATTTTCAGTGTAATGAGTTGCGCCGAACGAGTATTATAAGTGTTGGATGACAATTTTAATAAGTTACATAGATAGGGAGGTGACATGCCCAGGAGGGTTTTATAAATAAACTTATACCAGTGAGTGGTACGACGGATGTGTAATGATGACCAGGGCCGGAGTGGGACACTTTTTCAGCCTGGGAGTTTCATGTCCAAATCCGGCCCAAAATTATTTTTCCCTCCCAATCGGCCCAAACTAGAGACTGACATGAGCCGGCCCATCGGGAATCCTCCCGAATCTCCCGATTAGCCACTCCGGCTCTGATGATGACCAATTTAAAGATGCATAAAGGGAACAATGATGAGTTTTGAAGGGTGCATTTATGGCAAATCGAATAGCAGAGTGATAAAGAACATCTAGTTTTTGAAGAAGATGTTTGCTAGCAGACTTGTATATGATATCACCATAATCAAACATGGGCAGAATGGTCATTTGCACTAATGTCACTTTAGCTGAGTGGGTTAAACAAGAACGCATTCTGTAAAGGAGACCAATTTTAGACCTAATTTTTGACTGTAATTTCGTGATATGTGTGGCAAATGATAGTGCGCTATCTAACCAAATGCCTAGGTATTTATATTCTGTGACCTGGCATAATTTCGTGCCCTCACATGTTATTATGTTATGGTCTGGTGGAGAAGCAGATTGCTTCTTACTAAACCACATGAACTTGGTTTTTTGTGTTAATTTGTAACTGTAAAGTATGAAAAAACTGTTGTATACTAAAAAAACTTTTTTGGAGTGTATTGGTTACGGTCTCTGGAGATGGACCTATTGCGTTAAGAACCGTATCATCAGCATAAAGGTGGATACATGAATCTTTGGTGATGGAAGCAATATCATTCAAATAAATAGAAAATAATGTAGGGCCAAGAATTGAACCCTGAGGGACACCCTTGAACACACCCAACGGCTCAGACAACAGGCTGTCAGATTTAACATGCTGTACTCTGTCTGTAAGATAGCTAGAAAACCATGCTAAAGAGTGTTCTGTAAACCCAATACAGCCCAACCTATCTAGCAGAATTGAGTGACCGACACTGTCAAAGGCTTTTGCCAAGTCTATAAAAACTGCTGTGCAATACTGTTTGTTATCTAACGCAGAGATAATATCATTGAGAATTTTAAGCGTGGCGGAGACACAGCCATAACCTGATCTAAAACCTGACTGAAACTCCGACAGTATATTATTAGTTTCCAGATATTTGATTAATTGTCTGTTAACAAGCCTCTCCAACACCTTTGATAAGCACGGTAATATAGAGATTGGCCTATAGCAATTGAGGTCTGTCTGATCTCCCCCTTTAAAAAGAGGGCGTACCAGAGCTGTTTTCCATGCTTGTGGGAAGTTTGCAGTACGTAAAGACAGATTAAAAAGATCTGCAATTGGTTTTGCAATTACTGAAGCTCCTATCTTAACAATCTTATCTTAATCTTAATTCTGTACTCAAAATAAGCTCAATTGCTAAAATATATGTTTTTTACCTATCTGCATATTTTCCATTAAGTGCATACACCCCTGCCTCCCACTGAAAAATGGTTTGATCCAGCACCGACCATAGCCGGCTGGTACCCGTCCAACAGCGGGAAATACAGTGGTGGATAGTTAAAGTAAACAGAAATCCGGAGCGCAGACAAGAAAAGAATAAAATTGGTCAGGTAAATGTTTATGTTGCATTGTGTTCCAGGTTTGAAAAATGCTGGAATTTAGGCTTAAGTACTTGAAAATGTTTGAAATTGTAACTACTTCGTTTCACAACAAATATCTGTCTGACTGAACAGTTCTCTTGTATTACGTTAACAAATACGAGCCTCTTGTAATTCCAGGACGAAACATGAGAGAACGTGAAGACGTTAAGATTGGGCATTTTGACAATAAACAACCATTAAATGATGTGATAAAAAAGCTAATTATTTCGAATCATTTCGAGTATATGTATAAATATTTAACTTAATTAAGTTTAACGTTCTGGGAAATATTGAAATGGACCTTTAAAGTGCTTTAATTCCACCTTTTAAAGGTGTATGAACTCTGCAAACATGACTTTATTCATTACGCTGAAGCGCGGTGCGCAAAGTTACAAAATTCGAGACGGGCACGACCTCGCGAATCGACAGCGCGCGAGGCCCTCGCGCACGGGTGGTGCCACTGCGATTACGTAATTTTCGCCACGTGCACCCTCGCGCCGCGTCAAGTATAAACCAGTCAGCTGTCAGAAACAGCTTTGATGTGTGGCTATATTATATACTATATTGTCTGCTACAGAGGAAATTCAAATGACGTAAGCTGGGGCACATGAAACTTTCTTGTCCCGGGCCCCAGTAAGACTGTCAATGGGCCTGTGCGGCTCTATACCTAATCTGCTTTTCGTCGCCCATTAACTGGACCTGGGGGGAAGGGCAGTTATCACAAGGCTCTCTCTCTCCTTCTCTCTCTTCTCCTCCTTGAATAACTTCCTTTCCAGACAGAGGTAATGAATATTCAGTAAACAAGATCCAGTGGTCAACAGTGTAGTGATCAATGGGTGTACTACAATCACTCCCCTAAAAGTTAGTTAAAAACCACTTCTCGAGAAGAAACTTGAGTTGGTTGGAGTCACCAAAAGATTGCAACCAAACGTAGTTGGAGTGATGCCAAGTTCGAACCTGAGTCCAACCTCCAAGAAGATCTTCTTTATTTTATTTCTTGAGAAAAGTATTTAACCTAGTTTGTGTGTTGTTGCTGAAATTTAATTCTTCTAGTAATTTTTAATACATTTTATTTTTTCTAAGTTAAATAAAAAATTATTCTGTTTGTCTGACAGGCATTGATTTTAGTTTAGCTTTGAAAAATCCTCGGCACTGTAACCAACGCAAGATTTTGACAGCGCTCCCGCCAGCTGCGACTGTGACGTCACTGCAATGTCTTCGCCATTGGGCAGTCTCAAAGAGGCTGGCTCCGCGAGATCTTAGCCACTGCGGGAGTGACGCCTGTACAGGCTGGAAACCCACGCTCCATACGGCATGCCGATAAATCCGCCTCCACAACCTACCACCCACGGACGTGTCCTCCCTGCACAAAAGTAAGACGCTCACCATTCATGCGCTGCTTTGGGATTACCAGTCTAATAGTTTGCCTCCAAATACTTCTATCACTCCCTAATGTCTGGTTTTAATATAATCAGGGCTGTTCATTAGCCTCTGTTGGGATTCTTGCTCTCTTTCTAACTTCTTTCTGAGACTTAAATTCCCTCCCTGGGTCCTACGCTAGTTAGAGATATCTTATGCTATATAATCCATTCACAATCAAATGATAATCAATAGTTGTTTATTATTCTATCCTTTGTTTAGATTAATAGATTTACATATAGGTTTAGTTCCATTCTTAAGCCCAATCATTCCACATGTTATTCCTTATAATGCATCAATTGTGATATTAACCATTCAATAAATTTGGACATTTATTCATTAATCTGGTCACGGTGGTAAATACATATTTTAGTCTATGGTATTAGGTATGGTATTGTACTCTTCTTCCCCACACACACACACACACACACACCTCTTGCTCTCTCTACTCATTATGCTTGCCTCACTCATTTACCAATTCCACATGAAGTGTATAACCTGATAGCTGTTCTTGTGAATTTGAGACTGTGTCTGTTAGCCGTGGCAGGTATAGGAATAACACGGCGATATGTTTTAAAAATCTAATTAAAATTAAATTAAATAATCAACATGAAGTGAGCAGCAATATTAAGCTAAGGCTAGGACTTCTAAACATTAGATTTCTTGCATCAAAAGCTGTGATGGTGAACAAAATCTCAGATAACAGACTAAATGCACTCTGTTTAACAGAGACATGGGCTAGAGTAGACGAATATGTAAGTTTTAATGAAGCAGCTCCTCCTGGGTACAGTTATGTTCATCAGCCCCGTATCACAGGGCGTGGAGGTGGAGTAGCCACAATATATGACACAGATATAGGTTTTACTGTAAAACCAACAACCTCTATTAACTCATTCGAGGCTTTGATAGGCAATAATCTTATAGGCAATAAAACAAAGCTTAAATTAGTGACCATCTATCGACCGCCGGGTCCCTACTCAGAATTTCTTCAGGAATTTGCTGAGTTTCTTTCGAAACTAGTCTTAACCATCGAGAGATTTTTGTAATTGTGGGTGATTTCAACATTCATTATGAAAATGAATTAGACCCACTGAAAATCGCGTTCTATTCCATCCTAGATTCAGTAGGTATAGCTCAAAATGTGACAGGGCCTACCCACCGCTGTAAACACACCTTAGACTTAATACTTACTTACGGATTAAACATAGAACATTTGGCAGTCATCCCCCAAAATGATGCCATTTCAGATCATTCCCTACTAATATATGAAATAGCTTTATACGATTTACATCAGATGCGCCATACAAAAACCACGCGCACTATCACATCCGACACTGCAGCAACATTTATAAACGTACTGCCAGAGCTACCGAACACTATGCCACTGCAGCCCAATGAATTAGAACAAGCAACACAACAGTTTTATTCCACACTCAGCAATACCTTAGACAGTGTAGCTCCAGTTAAAACAAAATTAATTAGGGAGAAAAAGCTTGCACCATAGTATGACGACCACACTTGTCTTCTAAAACAGGCAGCTCAAGCAGCGGAGCGCAAATGGAGATCCACCTCACTAGAAGTGTTTAGAATCACATGAAAAGATGCCGTAGTCAAATATAAACATGCCCTAATATAAAAGCTAGAGCCTCATACTATTCGGCACTAATAGAAAACAACAAGAATAACCCTAGATTTCTCTTCGCGACGGTATCTAAACTAACAAGAAATATCAATGACACTAGTTCTAATACAGCGCTTACACACACTAGTGATTAATTTTAAAACTTTTTTAATAATAAAATAGATATCAGACTACAGAGTCATAATACATTGCAACTCTTCCCTTAACCTAGGGTACATGCCCAAACAATTAAAATGCGCCGTAATTAGACCCTTGATTAAAAAACAGAATCTCGATCCGCAGATTCTAGCCAACTATAGATTTTTCTAATCTCCCATTTATCTCTAAAATTCTAGAAAAAGCAGTTTCCAATCAGTTAAACCACTATCTCCAATCAAATAGTATCCAGGAAAAGTTCCAATCAGTATTTAGACCTAACCACAGCACTGAAACAGCTTTACTCAGGGTAGTGAATGATTTACTAATATCGGCCGATAATGGGCTCGTCTCGTTCCTTATACTGTTAGATCTTAGTGCGGCTTTTGATACTGTAGACCACAACATTTTGCTGGATAGACTAGAAAACACGGTAGGTATTAAAGGAGTTGCACTCTCCTGGTTTAGATCATATTTGACCGACTGCTTCCAATGTGTAAGTGTTAATAATAAAACCTCTAAATCTGTGCAGGTTAAATATGGTGTCCCAAAAGGGACAGTCCTAGGACCACTTCTATTCACACTGTACATGTTACCCTTAAGCGAGAATATGCATAAGCACGACATCAATTTCCACTCCTACGCAGACGACACTCAGCTATATTTATCGGTAAAACCCGATGATTTAGGCGTAAACAATAAAATCAAGAAATGTGTAGAAGAGATAAAACATTGGATGGCGTGTAACTTTCTAGCACTAAATGCCGATAAAACAGAACGAATAATAGTTGGGTCTAGGGCTGCGAGAGACAAGATACGTAATGTAGCATTGAATCTACATTCTTTTACTATAACCCCAAGCGCAGAGGTAAAGAACTTAGGCGTCACAATAGACCCAGATCTCTCGTTCGATATACACATTAATAATATAACTAGGGTAGCGTTCTTTCACTTACGCAACATTGCTAAAATTAGAAACATATTAAATACTAGTGATGCGGAAAAACTAATCCATGCATTCATATCCTCTCGTTTAGATTATTGCAACAGTCTCCTAGCTGGATGTTCTGGTAAATCGATAAACAAACACCAGCTGGTTCAGAACGCAGCAGCACGAGTTTTAACAAAAACGTTTGATCACATTAGTCCCGTACTATCGTCATTACACTGGCTGCCAATTCGATTCCGTATTGACTATAAAATACTTTTATTAACATATAAAACACTGCACGGCTTAGCTCCAGACTATCTTAGTGAACTTATTGAACAATATAACCCAGCACGTTCACTTCGCTCACAGGACGCAGGGTTATTAACTGTTCCTAGGATTAAAAAGATCACAGCAGGTGGAAGAGCCTTTTCTTTTAAAGCTCCACAATTGTGGAATAATCTTCCTGCCTCTATTCGGGACTCAGACACGGTCTCAATGTTTAAATCTCGACTAAAAACCTATCTGTTTACTTTGGCCTTTGATTATTCTGTTACATATTTACCACATCACGTATCTTTTCTCCGAGGTTCACCTGGGGAGAAACACTGCAGTCAGGGCCTACAATACCAGCATCACTGCTCCGACACGGAATGAAAGCCTGGTGTTCATCAACAGACATTTACAGTGACAATATCAAAACCCAGAACTTTCATTTTTACCTTTTACTTAGTCTGATTGTGTGATTTGTGTGTGACTTGTGTATTTGTCTGTATTTTGTGTAATTTGTGTGTTAACGGGCCGCCCAATGGAGGATGGGTTCCCTTTTGAGTCTTGGTTCTCCTGAGGTTTCTTCCTATTCCCCACCATCATAGGGAGTTTCTCCTCGCCACTGTCGCCTTTGGCTTGCTCATTAGGATTCTGGACC
Source organism: Brachyhypopomus gauderio (assembly GCF_052324685.1). Classification (NCBI taxonomy): domain Eukaryota; kingdom Metazoa; phylum Chordata; class Actinopteri; order Gymnotiformes; family Hypopomidae; genus Brachyhypopomus; species Brachyhypopomus gauderio. The sequence goes on along the minus strand of NW_027506876.1, from coordinate 2,514,807 downwards.
CAGAGTATTGTTAACCATGTAAATCCTGTAAAGCTGCTTTGTGACATGTGTTGTGAAAAGCGCTATATAAATATATTTGATTTGATATGAATTTCAGTGATAAATTGTTGTTCTTCTTTGAATATACTAAAGCCATAGAGGTTATTGAATATACTAACACCATAAGGTAATTAATTGTGAATTTAAAGGCAAGTACTTTATTTAGTACTTCGTTGCACAATCCTGAATTTCCTTAAATTCTCAGTCAAACCAGAAACATCATTTGATTTTTTTAAAGAACCGATTAATAACAAATCACCGTTGGTCACATACAGTAGGGAGCCGAGCATGAGATTTTATCTTATTTTTGTCTCATATTTAAATGCTCTCACCAAAAGGCATGTCATCTGTTCACCATGGAAACATGGATATTTACATTTGAACATTATAATTTATAATCACTAATGGGAAAAACAGTTGAACTCTACAGCACTGTATAAACTGCTTATACTAATGCAGCTGTTATGTGATTTGCCAAAACTAATCATGCTCTACTGCAAAGCGCTGTTGTGCTATTTTTGTGTTTTTCAGGTCGAATTTGTGATATCAGTTTGGATTCCTTAAAAATATCGGATATCTGATCCAATATTTTTGCTGATATAGGCCCAATTCTAATACGTGATATCATGTATCGATGACATCTCTATCGATGACATTAGCAAGGATTCACATGACCTTTCCATTTCAAAATAATCTCAGTGGAAGAATGATGTAGTAAATGTGTCTCAATGGCAATTATGGAAGCAGACACTCAGGATACATTCACGTGCATGTTTGTGTGCAATTTCCATGTATGCTTATGTCCATGTATGCAGTTCCGTGTGTTATGCGGGGACACGCGAACGCGCATAAACCTCGTGGTCTTAGGCGGCGGTACGTGAACGCACATACACCACGTAGGGTTGAATTAAACCCAAACGCCAAAACCACAAAACAAAACAAAAAACTGAGACCATCGCCAAAACGTTTGTGGGAAATGATACAAAAGAAAACGTCTTCGTGTAGGCAGCACGAAGGAAAACCACCAACAGAAAAGAAACACGGAATAAACTCAACACGAGTTAAGTAGCCTACGAAAAAAACGCGGAACTGCTCAACGCGATGTATGCAACAAAACAAAAGAAATCAAAGAGACGCGGAAATATACTCAACGTGAAAAGAACGATAACAAAAGGGAAACAAAAACTGCCGGGGGAAGAGCCGGCTCACCAAAATGGAACGGCGAAAAATAAAAACTTCCCAAAATGATCAGAGAGAGAAACAAGAGAAAAATACAGCGGGGGGAAAACTTGAGATGGACCCAAATGGGCGCAGAAGTGAAACACTTGAAGAAAACAGATCAAGAGAAGAGAGAAAGAAAAAGCAACGTGGAGAACACCAGAAAAACGTTACCGGCTGACTGCTCTAGAGAAAAAAAACAACTCAGCAAAGATGTGACGGCAGCTATCCTCCCTAAATAGAGAGCGAGACAGCTGAATCTCATTTTCGCTGATTAGGTCTACTGGAAGTATACCGCGAGCGCCCTCTGGTGGTCATGGGTGGGGCAGCGCTGGGGCCTACCCTGACAGAGCTCCCCCCCCCAGGCCCCAGACCCCACGGGCCAGGAGCAGAGGCCCTCTCGCGATGGAATGCACGGATCAGGTCCGGGCACAGAATACGCAAAGCCGGGACCCAAATGCGCTCCTCCGGCCCGTAACCCTCCCAGTCCACCAGGAACTGCTCTCGACCACGGACCCGACGGACATCCAAAAGGCGGCGAACCGTGTAGATGGAACCAGCTTCCGCGTACCCCCACGGACAGGCAGGTCCTTAGCGGACAACCAAACCCGCTGGCCAGGGTGGAACGAGGGAGCAGGGAGCCTATGCCTGTCGGCCTGATGATGTTGGGCGGCCGAGGCAGATAACAGGGCCCGACGAGCGCCCTTCCAGGCCAGCCGACATAGCTTGACTAGGGCCCGGGCCCCAAGCAATGCGACCTCGCTCTCCTGGTCAGCAAACATAAGAGGGGGGTACCCGTTGAGACACTCAAACGGCGACATCCCCAGGGACGAATGCCACAGCGTATTGTGGGCGTACTCAGCCCAAACCAGGCGTTCGGCCCAGGACGACGGACAAGCGGCTGGTGAACTGGGGTCCCCTGTCGGAGACTACGTCGACCGTGATCCCATGAGCCCGCACCACGTGCTCCAAGAACAGACGGGCGGTTTCTTGGGCAGAGGGCAATTGGCCGCCTTGGAAAACTGGTCGACTACGACCAGGATAGCGGTGTTTCCCCGGGATGCCGGCAGCCCGGTCACAAAGTCTATAGCAGGGGTGCCCACAGTTTTCAGCTTGCGAGCTACTTATAAGATGACCAAGTCAGAAAGATCTACCGGGGTGGCGGTGAACGTAATTTGTTGAGTGGATTGCAGATTGGCTACCGTGAATGTCAATCAAAATACAACCGTCAGTGCAGATGTGCGATTCATCTACTACTATTTTATGTGACGCGATCTACGCACATTCCTTCGCGATCGACCGACACTTCCTTCGACCGGTCGATCGCGATCGACGTAATGAGCACCCCTGGTCTATAGAGACATGGGACCATGGACGTGAAGGCACCAGGAGGGGGTGCAAGAGCCCCAAGGGCTTGGGCCTAGGGGTCTTGCTGCTGGTACACACCGTACACGCTGCCACAAAGCCTTCGATGTCCTTTACAATATCGGGCCTCCAAAACCGTCTGCGGATGAACTCGGTGGTCCGGCGTGACCCGGGATGAGCGGTAAACAGTGAGGTGTGCCCCCATTGCATGACCCCTTTCCGTTGGTCAGAGGGGACGTACTCCCGCCCAGGTGGCCCACCTCCTGGATCGGGCTCCGCCATGAGTGCCCGTCTGACGGCCGCTTCTACGTCCCACTGAATGGGCACTATGATCTTGGTGGCTGGCAATATGGCGCCAGGGACCACAGGACCAACCTGCGGTTCCCATTGGCGAGATAGGGCATCAGGCTTGGTATTTTTGGAGCCCGGACGATAGGACAAGGTGAAGTCGAAGCAACTGAAAAACAAGGACCACCTGGCCTGCCTGGGGTTCAGGCATTTGGCCTGTTGAAGGTAGGCCAGGTTTTTGTGGTCCGTCCACACCAAGAAGGGGTGCTTAGCCCCCTCTAACCAATGCCGCCATTCATCCAAGGCCGCCTTGACGGCTAACAACTCTTTGTCCCCGATGTCGTAATTACGCTCGGTGGGCGTAAGACGGTACAAGAAAAAGGCACAGGGATGGAGCTTGGGTGGTTCCCCTGTCCTCTGGGACAGCACAGCCCCAACCCCTTCGTCAGAGGTGTCAACCTCCACTATGAACGGGAGGTCAGGGTCGGGTACGGTGAGAACAGGGGCCGTCACGAAAAGCGCCTCAAGGGTGTTGAAAGCCGTCTGTGCCCCAGGAGTCCAGGCGAACGGCCCAGGGGACTTCCTGGTCAGAGCGGTAAGAGGAGCGGCTGTTTTGCTGTAATTTTTGATAAAGCGCCTATAGAAATTGGCAAAACCTAAAAAGCGTTGGACCTGGCGAAGTGTTGTGGGGACAGGCCACTGAGCCACGGCCTTGGTCTTAGCAGGATCCATAGCCAGCTTATTTTGAGAAATTATAAAGCCCAGAAAGGACACTTCCCTGGCATGGAACACCGACTTCTCCAACTTGACGTACAGGTGGCTCTCCAACAGCAGTTGGGAGAACCCGAGGTACGTGTTTGGCGTGTTCCTGCTGTGAACGGCTATAAATCAATATATCGTCACGGTAGACGTACACATATCGGTCTAAGGCCTCTCTCAGGACCTCATTGATGAACCTCTGAAAGACCGCGGGAGCGTTCATTAGCCCAAACAGCATGACCGGTATTCGTAATGACCTGACGGGGTGATGAACGCGGTCTTCTATTCGTTCCCCTCTCTAACTCGAACCACATTGAACGCGCTCCGCAGGTCCAGCTTGGTGAAGACCGCAGCCTGTTGTAGGGACTCAAACGCGGTCGCCATAAGGGGCAGCGGGTGACGGTCTTTCACAGTGATCTTATTGAGGCCCCGGTAGTCAATGCACGGCCTCAACCCGCCGTCTTTCTTCCCGACAAAGAAGAAACTGGCCCCAGCAAGGGAGGTGGAAGGCCGAATGAGACCAGCAGCCAGGGACTCCTGAATGTACTGCTCCATAGCCTTGCGTTCAGGCATAGCAAGGGAAAAGAGCCTACCCCGGGGAGGGTAGGTACCTGGCAGCAGGTCGATGGCGATATCATAAGGCCTGTGAGGAGGAAGGTAAACTGCCTGGTGTTTACTGAACACGTCCTTCAGGTCGTGGTACTCAGAAGGAACCCGGCTCAGGTCGATCACCTCGGGTGGCAGTCGGGATTGCCGGTCCTGGGAGCCAGGAGACCTTACACATAGGGCCCGAGCGACTGACCGTCAGGTTGAGCCAGTCTAGCTCGGGGTTATGGCGTTGCAGCCAGGGAAGGCAGAGGATCAACGGCATTTTGGGGGCCCTAATGACATAGAGGGCTACGCGTTCTGTGTGCCCTCCTATAGTTAGGGTTAACGGCACCATCTGGTCAGCGACCCCCCCTGAGGACAGTGACCTGCCGTCCACAGCGGCCACAGCCAGTGGCGTACTAAGCGGGACCAAAGGCACAAAGGCACCCCAAGAACTGTAACCAGACCAGCGTCAATGAAATTACCGGCCGCCCCTGAGTCCACGAACGCAAGCAGCCTGTGTTCGGCTGAACCTTGCCGTGACAGTGCGGCATGAAGGGTCAAACTGTTAGGATGGGGAGAACCCAAAGGGCCCGCCGAAGGCCTCCCGTCTACCGGCGGACCCCCCCTTTTCCCTGTAGGCTAGGGCATGTGGTGCGTTTGTGACCCTCTGTGCCACCATACAGACACCGACCCTCCCGCATGCGTAACTCTCTTTCATGCGGGTCTCATCGGGCCTGACCTATCTGCATGGGCTGCTCTTGGTGTTGTTCTTGGTTCTCGCTACTATTGGCGAACGAGCCTACTGAGTGCGTGGCACTGGTGGCTTGGGACCGGTGCCGCTGAGTACGCTCCCGCAGCCGGTTATCTAACCTGACCGTGAGGTCAATACATGCATTGAGGCTGTCAGGGGGTTCTCGGACGGCCAGCTCATCTGTCAGGTTGTCGTTTAGGCTCTCCTGATAGACAGCCATCTGCCCTTTACTCTCCGCGGCCAGCGTTCTGAACTCCAGGGAGTAGTCAGCCACAGATCACCTGCCTTGGCGTAGCCATAACAGGCGACTGCCCACTACCCCCCAGGAGGCAGGATGATGGAATGCCTGCCGCATGGCCTCGGAGAAACGCTCAAAGGATGTGCATACATCAGGCTGGTTCTCCCACACAGGGGTTGCCCATGACAATGCCTTCCCGGACAATGCCTTGCCCATCACCTAGGCCACCTTGGCTCTCTCAGTGGGGAAGCGTGATGGCTGTTGTTCGAAAATAAGAGAACATTGTAACAGAAAGCCTTTACACTCCTCCGGGTCTCCGGAGTAATGCTTAGGTGCAGGCAGGGCGAGTACTGTCTGTGCCTGGGCCACAGGAGGCACGGGAGGAACCACGGGCAGAGCAACGGCTTGAGTGGCAGCCTGTAGCGTCATGGTCAGACTCTGCAGCTGAGCCAGTATATGTTGCAGGGTCTCTTCGTGGATGTTCAACATCTGACCCTGCTGCATGACTCAAGTCCGTCATGTTTTGTGGTGTGGCTGGGTTCATGTTTTAAGGCTGAGTTGTTCTATTATGCGGGGACACGCGAACGCGCATAAACCTCGTGGTCTTATGCGGCGGTACGCAAACGCGCATACACCGCATAGGGTTGAATTAAACCCAAATGCCAAAACCACAAAACAATACAAAAAACTGAGACCACCGCCAAAACGTTCGCGGGAAAAGATACAAAAGAAAATGTCTTCGTGTAGGCAGCACGAAGGAAAACCACCAACAGAAAAGAAACGCGGAATAAACTCAACGCGAGGTAAGTAGCCTACGAAAAACACAGCATGCAAAAACAAAAGAAACGCGGAACTGCTCAACGCGATGTATGCAACAAAACAAAGGAAATGCAAAACCATGAAACTAAAGAGACACGGAAATATACTCAACGCGAAAAGAACGATAACAAAAGGGAAACAAAAACTGCTGGGGGAAGAGCCGGCTCACCAAAATGGAACGGCGAAAAATAAAAACTTCCCAAAATGATCAGAGAGAGAAACAAGAGAAAAATACAGCGGGGGGAAAACTTGAGATGGACCCAAATGGGCGCAGAAGTGAAACACTTGAAGAAAACAGATCGAGAGAAGAGAGAAAGAAAAAGCAACGTGGAGAACACCAGAAAAACGTTACCGGCTGACTGCTCTAGAGAAAACAAACAACTCAGCAAAGATGTGATGGCAGCTATCCTCACTAAATAGGGAGCGAGACAGCTGAATCTCATTTTCGCTGATTAGGTCTACTGGAAGTAGACCGCGAGCGCCCTCTGGTGGTCATGGGCGGGGCAGCGCTGGGGCTGCGCTGTTTATTCTTTAGACCTTTTGCTTGTTGTGCACTTGTTCCTTGTTTATGTTAAGGTATTAAATGTGTGTCGATGTGCGTGTCACTTATCTTTGTTAAGCGTCTACTCAATGTAACGTGTTTAATGTTCATGTGAAAGCACTCAACGAAGTAGTAAATAAACATATTCTTTGACTTACTTTTCTTTGACTCTATGACTCACTCTCTGCATGGTTTTGCAAACCTCTCATTACAGGGTCCTTACCTTTACCCTCTGCTCCTCCAGCATTGCTGTCTGGGGTAGGGAGCATGTCCTCAAATCCCCATGAGACACTGTGCTTTCCCCCAAGTAAACAAGACGGAGAACCTGGACCACCTTCCAGAAGAAGTAGTCTGAGAGGAAAAATTTAATGAAACTGTAGTTTTGATAACAACATACAGCTAGAACACCCTAGAAAAATAAAGATTGTGTTTTAAGTCTAGAGACTGTTACACTTTGCATCATGATTCTAACAAAATATCGATGATGGAAAATACATTTATAAACACAGTACTATTTAATTGGGGAAACAACAGTAAACTCAGTATATTTATAACAAGTTTGTTCACAAGAACAAAGCAAGTTTTCTACTGACACATTTAATTAAAGATAACAAGGTGTACAGTCTAACCTATAGAGGACATCTGCCACTGGAAGCTGTCCTAGGTCTGTTTGTTTCTGTAGCAGGTGAACAGTGTGGATGAACGTCTTTAGAGATCCCCTACACACAGAGGAAAGGAATAAGAGTACAACAGTCTCTCTCTGTTCTAAAAACCCATCTTAGCATGGCAAACGGTATACAAACATACCATCAAAAAAATTACATCACTGAACAAGCATGTATCACATCTTTGTTTCCCTACTGTTTATATGTATTACTTTCAACATTAAAAATGTTATTAAAATATGTTCACGTGCTCTAATAAACATACATAATAAACAAACATCATCTTGCCTGTTTTTTGGGCAAAAAAAAAAAAAAGAAAGAGTAGGTGTGTCCAAATTTTGACTGGTAGTGTGTGCGCGTGTAGGCACATATATATAAAATGACACATCTGACTACCCCAGCAAGGAATGAGTGAGGGGGGCCTATCTTTAAGGCCATGTCTGGAACATGGCCACCATCTTGAAAGCCATCTTGGCAACCAGAATTGTTTAAAATTGGTCTAGAGACTGAGACTGAAAATTAATTTGGTTTCATACTAATATTTAAATTATGCCAAAATCATAAAAAAAGACCCTAGACGATGCCAACCTTGAAATATAAACCCAGTGATTGGATGATAATTTTTTACTATACACACCTGGCACATGCCAGTGCCACAAGGGCAGCAGCTGCATTCTCCCTCTGCCTCTGGTTTAGCAGTGGTTTCTCCTGGGCCACACCTTTTCCTGCCTGTTCACCCCCCTGCTCCAACCAGGTGCAGAGCAGCCCCTCCAGACCATTGAGGCAGTCAGCAGGCTCCTTGCCCAAGCTGAGAGGCTGGCAGTCACGCAGGCAGGCCAAAAGTACCTCAGCAGTGACACCACCCAGTGCCGGGTCATGGCGGGTTTGAGACTGTAGCAGGGGGAAGACGAGCAGCAGAGCTACACGGGATGTGAAGGGAGCTTGATCTGAGCTAGAGGGCAGCACTGTGTGATGGTGGTGGGGGTGATGGTGCTGCTGCAGGAAGCCCTGTCGCTTCAACAGTGAGAGCGCCTCTTCATCAGCCCCTGCTCCACCACCAGCCCCTGCTGCAGCACCATCTCGCTCCTGTTGCTCTTCCAGGGCCAGCTGTCTCTGGGCCCCCCACAGGCCGCGTAAAGCATTGAGCCGGTACTCCAGGAGACGGGCATACGCATTACTCTGAGTGCCACACACAGCACGCAGGCGCTCAGCTAGTTCCACAGGGTTCTTGGTCTCAAAGGTGAGGATCTACACAAAGTTAAGAAGAAAGAGAAACATATAGTAGTTGGCATATTTCTACCCAGTAGTTAAGATACTTTATTAAGACAAACATTAACATTTAATATATATTTGAGAAACACAGAATACAAAAACCTATTTGGACACATATAAACAATAAACATGGTATAAGCTTGGAGAACACGCGATAGCTTTTTTATATAGTGCAGTTAAGCCCGTATTCTTGCTCCCAATTCAAAAACAAGCAGTCACAATGATTTCAGCGTAACTGATCATATCAGACATTAACACATGGAAACCGTATGGCACTATTCAACCTCTGATCAAGTAAAATGTCTGAAGTCAGCTATGAATTGCAGTAAGAACATAAGGCTCGATAAGTGGAACAGGAGAACATCCATTAGCCTTTCAGCTGCTGCATTTCATATTGATTTCATACCAAATGCACTAATGTGATCCAAATGCACTTCAACAGAAAAAATAAAACACCAAACCAAATATCAAATGGTTCCATATCTAGGTAGACCCACATCCTTTCTCCAAGTACATTTTGAATTTTAAGTATTTAGTCATGACCTGCTAACCTCTCGCATGTCTCTTTACAAGCCGAAGTGCCTGCTACATCCTCAGTTTATTTATAAATAATTCTTGGTCATGACTGTTTTTAAAATGTATGGGATTATAAACATCCTGGTTTATAAGAGACTACTGACTGCAACCTGTTCGTAATAAAGTTTTCAAATAACTTTTTTTCCCCCCCCTTGTAACATCAAAGTCCAAATGAGTCCATTTGAATGCAGTTGTATTCAGTAAACCAAAATCACATTAAATAGTTTACATATTCCTTTGTGTACTTTAGTTTACATTGTCTTTGAAGAGGAATGCAACAGGAAGAACTATGCCTTAGTTTGTCTGGGCCAAAGGATAATTTCCTGAGATTAATTACTAATGTTGCTGAATGTGCACCAGCATCTGGCTGGCTTAATTCTTTGCTTAGGAAAATGATGCTGGGTGGTCCAAGGATCTTTTTGGAGGGGCTAAGAGCTACCTGCTCAGACAAACCGCTCCCACCCTAATGACAAGATCAGGCACCAAACAAAACAATATTAAATAATTACTTTAGATGGACAAGAATGAGAGAGCATTCACTAGGTTGATTCACAAGGTACAATATCATAAATTTAATTTCATCTCAAGTACCTGTACAAGTACTATAATTCAAAATATGTTCAACAATAATTTATAAATATGATTTACATAAATTGAGAGGTATTCTACAGACTTTCAAGACATCACTTCATTCTATAACAATAATAATTTTATTACAGTGATGTCTTATCATGTAAACTTTCCTGTGTAAGGCCGAGAGCTTTTATTTATTGAACTAGCTATAAATGCTATACAATTACTAATTATTATTACTATTATAATTCTCTTTATTTTTATTACTTTTATAAATGCATATGGAATGTTAATAGATGTCTGACACTGTTCCTCACCTGAAAAGGTCCAGAGATAACATTGTAGGTCTGTTTATATTTCTATTTGACCCTAGAATCCAAATGTAAAGGACAAATTTCTGTCTTTTTATTAGCCACAAGGTCCCTCTGTCTTCAGTCCACTATGGATGGACTCTGATTAGGTTACTGTAGTCCTTAGGAGGCTCAGGTTGCAAACCACTGCAGACTCTGCCATGCTCAAACTGCAGTAAGATTATTATATGAAGTAACACCCCACTGGGCTGGACAACAACAAAATCTAAATATTAGCATAACACCAACAGACAAAATAAAACGAATTGGAAAGTGGATGAAACATTGTGCAGGAGTGATCCTATTATTTTTCCTACAAAATGACAAATGTATGAAGTCTCAGTATTAAAAATAATACAGATATCACAACACTTCTGTTGTGAAAGAAGCATAACTATATCTGGTCGTTCCCCTCCATATGATAAGTTATCATTTTGCAGCACATGGAGGGCAACGACCAAATATAGTCATGATATTTAGTTACGGCTTGCTAAACTTTGCTAAAGTTTAGTCCAAATATATTCAACTGCCTTTCTGATCTACACAAAGCGCCATCAATATATGTGCCTTCAAAACCTTCACAATTTAGCTTCCTAAGTAACAAAGACGACACAATTATTTGCTATTTATAATCATTACTGTCAAGCTATAAGATGTACCTAGGTAGATACTGCACTAGCAAGATAACTAATTATTCACTGCATGTTTAAAGGGTCACCGTGACATAAATTAACAAATGACAGTTTTGGTACCAACTTATCACACCATTTATTTACACGCAGCTAAGAGAGCTAGTTAACCAGGTTAGTTATCCTCACTACGTGTAAATAAGGGACGGTGCTAAATACATTATTAATAGATAAACCGTTAGACCGTTGTCGTCTCTGAATATCTATGTAAAGTCAATATACATCTGATGGAAACTAGCGAACGTAGCCTAATGTTAACCGAGTTTAATTATCCAGCTAAACCCCGTTATACATGTAGTTATACAGTATATGTACATACATACAGTATATACATACATACATACATTATATGCACATACATACATACATTATATGCACATACATACATACAGTATATGCACATACATACATACAGTATATGTACATACATACAGTATATGTACATACATACAGTATATGTACATACATACAGTACTGTATATATATATACAGTATACATATATATATACAGCTACACGCTCGTCTGACTGGTTGTGATTAGCTCGGTAGCTAGCCAATCTGACCTAGCTAGCCGGCCGGCTAAGACAGTCCGATACAAGAGGGGCGTTTAATAGATCAGACCGCTACATGCGGAGCACCGTAGGACAGATCAGTCATGTCCTGTGGTCGATGTGAATATGTTTACAACACAACCGTTTTAGCTAGCGACCAGATCCCGGGAGAGCCACACCGGGAGCCCGAGGTCTGGAGTTAGCTGGCTGAGCTACACCGTTAGCCTGGGCCACACCGAGGAGCCTGGACACGACGGCGAGAGAGTGTCCGTCACACCGCGGGCTGCGCAGTCATGCTTCACATTTGTTCACTTTTAAAAAGCAAAGTTTGAGATTACCTCCTGCTCGGTGTCACCCTGCTCGGACACGCCGACCTCGCTGGGCAATTCTGCAAGGTCCGTGACCCGAATCAGCCCGTCGTGAAGGAAAATAGTCTCTTCTTTCACGGACAACCACTGAGACGAATCCGCAGCCCCTGATCCCATCTCTGTCTCCCCCTTCGAAAAATTACAACGTTGACGAACATTAAAATAAAGTATTCGACGTTTCAGCTAAGCTCTACCGGGCAGTGTGCATAACACTACCCGTCAGCAAAACCGCCACACCAGTGTGAGCAACGCCCGTTAGCTGGAGAACAAACGAGCTGTCTAGCTGGAGCAGGTCTCGTTATCTTCTACGAGCTGTCTGTGTAGCTGGAGCAGGTCTCGTTATCTTCTACGAGCTGTCTAGCTGGAGCAGGTCTCGTTATCTTCTACGACCTGTCTGTCTAGCTGGAGCAGGTCTCGTTATCTTCTACGACCTGTCTGTCTAGCTGGAGCAGGTCTCGTATCTGCTCAAGAGATGCTTTCGTATTTTCGGAAAGGTGGGCGTGACATATACCAAATGTTCTACTTCCACCCTATATTATTAAAACCATTTTCAGTTGAGATCCAAGTCCAGTCAAGCAATTTAAATAGTAATACCAAGACAATACAACCCTTGAACTACCCAACCTCGTTTAGAGGTAGGCAACTAGCTAGATAATGAAACTGCACCGCTGTCACCGAGACGCCAAATTTTCCAAGCCGTGCGTTCCCAGTGTACCTCGCGGTTCTGGACAAACACAACAGACCGTGCCAATGAGAAATCAGAGAATATAAAGAAGTCAAATACAGACCTATGCACTTTTTCTAGTTATGTATGGAAGTTATTCGGTCTCAATATTAAAATGATTATGTGATACGCATATACATATGCATTTACATGTTCCACTCATACAAGCAACTTTGAGCTCAAAATTCAAATTCAAATGCAACAGTTCCATTTACATTTGCGATGTGGTAGACGTCTGTTCATATTTCATTACACACACATTTTGATGCTTTATTTGTGACTTTATTGAAATGAAAATGTATTTCCTGATTTGAATGAGCAAGTTCATGTGTCATGCAAAGGTTGTATCAAAATTATAATTAAAATGCTATTCGCCTAATATGCATTTGCATTCCGTGATAACACGTTTGAAATGTAATTTCCAACCTCATCACCACGCTAAAAATGTCAATATTCAAATGTTAATGGAAAAATAGCACCTCTCCTGTTTGCAATAACATTTTGATACCAACAGTGCTCAAACCGTGTCAAAATGCATTTTGAAAATGCAATCCGAGCAAAAATGTATTTTCATTTCCATGGTCTTCCACTATATTCAAATTATAGTCAAATTAGATTCCATCAGCCTTCCAATCAGATTCCACAGCCCTCCACTTTATTCAGCCAATCGTATTCCACAGCTTTCCACCTCAGGCAGCCAATCAGGACGGGACTATAGCACGCAGTACAGGTGAGTTTTTTAAAACATGGCCGCAGAAGCGCTCATTAGATTAATTCAGTCAAAGGGTAGCAGAAGAGTCCTTTTGGTGAAATTACACTCAATTAGTGTGAAAGGTTAATCGAGCAAGTGGCAGACATATCTGCCTTATCTGGCACTGATGTGACGGAGATTGAGAGCTGTGGTACAGCAACTGAGTGTGACTCGAACTACAGTGGTCGGATTGCTCATAGGACCTTGAGCACAAAGGTGTCCATAAGTGCACATTGCAACAGGACACTTTAGGCTGCAGTTCGATGATCAATTGCGTAGTCGTATCTTTGGACCTGTCAGACCCAAATGTATATTGAGGGTTGTTGAAAACGTTTGGCAGAACCTGTTAGAAATCTGGCAGAGCTTCAACTGCATCTCAAGGGAGGTCAGAGTGGGCCATGTTCCATGTTTCCATTGTCGGTGTGGCGGACTGGAGCAGTGGAACCTTATGGTGGACACCCTGGGTAAGACAGTCTGATAGAAGAAAGAATCCTATCAGGCCTGGCTAGCTTTTGGGTCTCTGCAGACAGCAGATGGGTACCAGAGTGCCAAGCAGATCATAGCTTTGGCTGTTGCAGAAGCAAAAACTGTGTGAGGAGTTTGGTCAGGCCATGGAAAGTGACTTTCAGGTGGCTCAGAGAAGATTCTGGAAAACCGTTATGCGACTCAGAAGAGGAAAGTGATTCCCAGCCAACACTGTATACAGTGAGGCTGGGAAGCTGCTGGCATCAATTTGGGATGGCATTAGGAGGTGGAAAGAATACTTCCAGGATCTTCTCAATCCCTCCAGCACCTTCCGTAGAGGAAACATAGCTGGGGGACTTGGGCAAGGTTTTGCCTATCAGGCTGAGGTGACCAGGACAGTTGTGAGACTCCTTGGTGCCAAGGGTGGATGAGGCTCATTCAGTGTTCCTTCATTGAATTTGAAGACCTTCCTTAAGATGTGTGGAACTGTCCTGGTCTTTGCAATATTGCGTGGACATCGGGGGCAGTGCCTCTGGACTGGCAAACAGGGGTGGTGGTTACTCCTTTGAAGAAAGGAGACTGGAGAGTGTGCTCCAACTATTGGGGGATTACACTCCTCAGCCTCCCTGGTAAGGTCTATGCAGAGCTACTGGAGAAGAGTCAGTAGTCCAGTCGATAGTTGAACCTGTTACAAGAGGAATAATGCAGGTTTCAGTGGAACACTGGACCAGCTTTTTACCCTTGTGAGAGTCCTAAATGGTGCATGCAAGTTGGCTCAACCAGTCCACACTTGTTTTGAGGATTTGGAGAAAGCATTTGATTGTGTCCCTCTGGAACTTTCCAGGAGTATAGGGTACTCTGCCTGCTGCTATGGGCTATCCAGTCCCTGCACAAATGGAACAGGAGCTTGGTTTGCATGGCTAGCAGTAAGTCAGACTGGTTTCCAGTTGGGGTTGGACTATATTAGGGCTGCCCTTTTTTTGAATTGTCACCAATTCTGTTCAGTTTGGTGGCCTCAGGATTCCACGTCTATTTTTTGCAGATTATGTCTTGATGTCGTATTGGTATCATCATGAGCAAGCCAGGGCAAGGAAAAACTCTCTAGGTGGGGGATAGGAATAAACCTTTGGAGGACCAAGACTCAAAAGGGAACCCATCCTCCTTTGGGTGGCCCAGCTAGCCATTATAGTTTTATATGCAGGCCGAGTAGTCCCTCCAAGAGGATCATAAAAGGATGGAACTACAGGAACCGGTTTCCATCAGTGCAGAGCTTACTCAGGAAGGACAGCAGGCAGGTGTGAGTTCATCTGCATGAATATTAAAAAGTGACGGCTTTTGGAGAATGGCATTGTTATGACCGATGCTGGTTGTTGTTCTCGTGTGATGTAGTAAGTTCAGATGTGTCTCTCCTCCCACGCCTATCTTCCTAGTTAATGCGGATTGGCTGTTTTCTCCTCAAGACCCACAGTTCCGCATAAAAGATATGCAAAGCCGTGAAACAAAGAGATTCTTCATTCTGGTGTGGCTTGGTGTCTTGTGTGTGTGTTGGCTAAAAACTCTGATTTGACATTCTGGTTTTCTTGACTTACTTTCGTGTATTATAAAGCAATCTCAATTCTGTATTTGTCCCTTCTGGTAGTATATATTGTGTATATTCATGTAAATAGTCTATGTCTGTATAGTTGTCTGTTTACTCGGCCCAAACGGGAAGAAGGGACTACGATGTTCATTTTGTTTAATATCACATTCTCCTTGTTTTTGTTATAGGAAGTTACATTGGGTTTATTCTATTTTATTTCCCTTTCTTTGTATAGGCATTAGGTAAGGTCAGTAGCGAACCGTGACCATTATACCTGGGCCCGCTCCCACCCCCCCGAAAAAAAATTGTTTCCTCTCCTAATTAACTGCAATAAAAAAAAATTAAAAGCGGAAGCGGAATATGTAAACAACGCGCACTAGGGCATCAAAGGACTGAATCGAAACTAGCTAGTGGTGGTATGCTAACGACAGCTAGCATTGCCACAGCGGGCGGAAATTATCATACAGTTAAGCCTGCCCACTAAGATGGAAGATATGATTGGTCAATTTTACTGTCATTTGAAATTAGTATTGCGCTGAATTATAACTGCCAGGCCCTCTGTAAACGAACAGCGGGCATCACAGTGCTGATAGGGGGAGACACAGGCTCACAGGCTTCCACTTAACTTAACCCCTCATCTTCCAACACAGATTGTTTAAATTGTAATAGTTTAGATGTCAATTGTCAAACTGTAAGTAGATAAAATAAAATTGGATGAATTATATATTTTAAGAATATTTTAGGCCCTCTGAGAGGGCGTAGAGGGCCCTGACGGTTCCCCACTGGGTACGGTAGTAATATGGTTTTGTTATAGATGTTTTGTTTATTATTTCGAGCATTGGTTCGTGTCCTGAGTAGCCGTAACAGGCATTGTGCCAAGTAGGATGCCAAAAAAGTCACTCCTCTCCAAGATTAACATTCAAGGACTGAAATTTTGGGTCCATGGCCAGGAAACTCCCCAGATCTCAATCTCATTAAGATCCTGTGGTCAAACAAGAATAGGTAGCTGTTGGGTTGTCACTTTCAAGTTCCTTGTTCTTAGTCTGGTCTACTTCCCTCAGCTATTTTCGGTTTGTGTCTTTCAGGTGTGTTCCTGAGTTTTGTTTAATGTTTGCATTCTGCAAAGAAAACACCTCAGCAAGTGTAATGCATAACACTGAGGATACACCTACACTCACCACTAGGGGAGCACAACCCCGCCAATGAACAATCGGGGAGGCAGAGACCCATCTCCAGAATACTAATTAGTCTCCGCCTCCCCAATTGTTCATTGGTTCCTCTCACCTCTCTTGACATATATACACCCTTCATTTCCTTGTCTCTAATGTAATGTACCAAGCAAGTCTGTTTCTCCTGTGAATACCCGAGTATCGACCTGTGTTTTTTCCTCAGACCCTGGATACCTACCAGACTCAGCCTTCCCATTGTTAACCTGGAGCATCTGACCTTCTCTAGAGCAAAGTGGAGATTTGTGTGGCTAATTGTGTGTGGGTTCTTTCTTCTCATTTACCCCTCTACTCTTCTACTATCAGCAGAAGAAAATAAAGCCACTGGTGTTTAGATCTGTAATGACGGGTGTACCAACCAGTACACACTGCATAAAACAAAGGGAGAAATAGACCCAAGTGCCGACAAATGCAATCAGTATAGAGACAGCAAAAAATGTTAACGTACACACACACACACACACACACACACACACACACACACACACACAGCAGTCAAACAGAACATAAAATCTGCGTAAAACTCAGCACACAAAATAAAGCTCAACCGTGAGAACCCGGGAGAAAAGATAACTGAAATCAATGTGGAATGCTCAACACGTAAAAAGACAATACACAACTGTAGAGACACGGGAGAAAAATAACAAAGGAAACTGAAATAACACGGAAGAAACTCAACACATATAAACTAAACTAAGGACACAAGGGGAAGTAACTGGCAGCAGGCAGACGCCGCAATAAAAAATAAACCCTTCCCAAAATAAATGTGAAATGGATAGGAAGAGAAATAGCTGGAGGAAAACTTGATAGGCCAGTAAGTGGTGCAGAAGATAGATACTCGAATAAGTCGTAGAATAAGTAATTAGAGAAGAGAGAAAGAAAGCATAAGGTGGCAAGACACCTTTCACACGGGAACGCAACGTAATGACAAGAGAAAGCAGAGAGAGGGCTGACAATGTGAAGACGAGCCAAAACGATTTAGCAGTGAGCCGTCAAAACAAGCTTCTTTAAATAGCCAGGGCGACAGCTGTGACGGATCACTGCTGATTGATCTTTTAAAGTCTAGGACTGACTCGGGTGCCTCTAGTGGTGGCTGGAGGAGCAGCATCCGAGCTAGCCCTGACAAGATCTCTACCTTCTCTGTGTTTATTCAAGTAGTCATAATGTGGTCATTATTTAAATTAGTTAAATTCATTTCACTTTTATTTATTTAACAAATTAGTTAAATTCATTTCACAGCAGTGAAATTTCATTTTCACATTTCACTACTTGCCACTTCAATATTTTCCTGATTGGTACAGGGGTTTCGCATATGACCCATGACCCACAGCTGAATGGCAGTCAAATTTGATTGACAGCACCATGAGCCCCACAGACTCATGATGCAGGATGACATCAACACCTTCTACACCCGTTTCGAGACCTCCAACACCAGCACTGAGACCACACACACACACACACACACACACACACACACACACACACACACACACACACACACACACACACACAGCCCTCCCAACTGCCCTCCCCACCACCGTCAGTATTGTAGCGACTACTACTCCTTGCAGCGAATTCCCTAACAGACAGGCATTTAGCCCTTTAAGTGACACTGGGGGAGCGGCGCCTGCGCGCGCCAGGGGAGGGGAAGAGAACAGTGCTATTGTTTGAGTTGCGTGGAAAATAAAGTTTCCCTCCTCGGGATTTTCTGGATTAAGCAGTTTCTGCCTCGTTTCCTGAACCCGCTTCAGTATCATCAGACCAAGTACACAGAGCCCTGAGGAGGATCAATCCCCGCAGGGACATCTTGATTTGTCCCTCCCTCCTGTCCCTACACTAAGGTCCCTTGGAGGGTCCTGGAGATAATGAAATAAAATATATAGGTGGGTAGCAGAGGTCGGTAGTAACAAGTTACATTTACTCTGTTACATTTAGGTTCATGAATTATACTTCTAGGAGTAATTTTAAATCACTATACTTTTTACGTTTACTTGAGTAGATTTATGAAGAATAAAGTGTCCTCTTACTCTGCTACATTAGACTACAATGAGCTTGTTACTTTTTTACACTTCTTTGGTATCTACACATCATTCCTTTTACGGAGTGTCTATTTGCACCCGGGTACAAGTAGCATTTGCCACACAGCGAGGCTATTTTCACCCCTTAATTAAAAAAAAGAAAGCAAACCCATCTGCGCATGTCTACTAATGAATGCGCGGGAGCGAAAAGGCGCAAATTCAAAGGAACCGATGGGAAACAGAGACAGTAGGAAACGGTAAGCTGAATTTGGTTATGTATAAAGGTCCATCACTCAATTTAACTCTACATTTTAAGATATATATTTAAGAAATAGTGTGAGAATTATTATCCAACGAACACTGTTGACTGAACACTGATATATTTTGAGCTAATAGGAGCATTATAGGAGCTAACTTGCAAACGTCATGTTATTTAATTTTATGTTCACAGACAATGAAGAAATCATTTCTAAAACGAAGTTCAGAGGTAAAGTTAATTCCAGTTTGTGATAAATGTAGCTATGTTTTATTTTCTATTCTGTTTATTGTTGATGTAAATGTTTGCCGCTCAAATAACAACGGTCTTTGCACATATATTGTGTATGTGTGCTGGTCTCGAAATGAGGTGTGTTGTTCAGGTAATGTCTGTCGCTGTAACGTAGCTCGTGCTACAGAGCTTGGAGGCGGACACAAACGCTGAGGAGAGCGAGATTTATTACGGGGGTCATAACGGGCGAGCCATCCAGGTTTGACAAATAAACAGGCACGACGATACTAAGAATTAAACAGAGCACTAAGACACCGAACGAACACTTTAAACCAAACACGGGGTAAACGCATACAAACTAGAAAATCAGGCTACGGAAAACAGATGACACAGACCAGGAAGCGTAGAACACTGACCAAAGAGCATGAATAACAAGAGCACAAACTAACGAATTGGAACAAAACAACCGATAACCGACATGTCAAACACAGGGACTATAAACACATGGAACTAAACTAGACATAGGTGAAGACACTGATGACGCGGGCATGGCGGGGAACCATGGAGACAGACACGCAGGGTAACAACACAGACACGAGGAGCAGGAACCCGAAATGACAGTTAGAGGGGGGGCGTAGCCCTACGTGACAGTCGCATTGCTATCTTACAAAAACAAATTTGTCCAGTCTATTTTTTGAGTTTTGTGTAAAATTATATAATTTTGTCTTTTTGTTCTCTATTTTTGTGTTGTTTCTATACACATAAAGGACATGAATGTCTGCAGGCCTGCAGCCTCTTGCCTACGACCAGGCCCGTTGACAGTCTTGCTAGGGCCCGGGACAAGAAAGTTTAATGTGCCCCCCCCTTCCCCCGGCGCACGTCATTTGAATTTCGTCATTTGACAATCCTTGTGTTAGGTCATATAGTATATAATATAGTCACACATCAAAGCTGTTTCTGACAGCTGACTGGTTTATATTTGACGCGTCGCGAGCGGCGCGAGGGTTCGCGCGAAAATGACGTAATCGCAGTGGCACCGCCCGTGTGCGAGGGCCTCGCGCGCTGTCCATTCGCGAGGTCGTGCACCTCTTGACTTTTGTAACTTCGCGCGCGACGTGCTTCAGCGCAATGAACAAAGTCATGTTTGCAGGGTTCATACACCTTTATAATGTGGAATTAAATCACTTGTACTTCACTTTAAAGGTCCATTTCAATAATTTCCAGCACGTTAAACTTAATAAAGTTAAATATTTATACATATACTCGAAATAATTCGCTTTTTATCACATTATTTAATGGTTGTTTATTTTCAAAACGCCCAATCTTAACGTCTTCACGAGAACTGTTCAGTCAGACAGCTATTTGTTGTGAAACGAAGTAGTTACAATTTCAAGCATTTTCAAGTACTTTAGTCTAAATTCCAGCACTTTTCAAACCTGGAACACAATGCAACATTAAAATTCGTCAGGTAAATGTTTTCCTTTCTTTTCTGCGCTCCAGATTTCTGTATTTACTTTAACTATCCACCACTGTATTTCCCGCTGTTGTGCGGGTACCAGCCGGTTACGGTCGGTGCTGGATCAAACCATTTTCAGTGGGATGCGGGGGTGTATGCACTTAATGGAAAATATGCAGATAGGTTAAAAAAACATATATTTTAGCCATTGAGTTTATTTTGAGTACAGAATTTTATATTAATGAAAGATTTCAAGATTATTTAAAAATTATAGACTTTAAATAAAAAATAAATTGCTGGGCTCTTTGATGGGCCCCCCTGGCCCTGGGGCCCGGGACAACAGACCCGGTTGTCCCCCCCTGTCGACGGGGCTGCCTACGACCACAGCACAGCAGTGCCAATATTACACGTTATAGCACTCCCTCTCATGTACTATTGCGTAAATATTTGTATTTCCTCCCAAGAAGGAAGATAAACTAAAGAACATTTGTGAAGGAGACTCCTTCGACAGTTGTGAGGAATTCCAGGCAGCACTGAGATTATGGAGTGAAGAGGGCTACCATCCAATGCACAATTTTTTAATTTATTTAAACATGATGTAAATAATAAAAACCCCAATTCACTTCTTTGAACAATGTACAAACCATCCAGAAAAAAATGAATAAAAAAGTCAAATCTGTCTTCTGCATTCTGTGAAATTAAATAAAATTAAAGGGGCTGATAATGTACTGGCAGGAAAAATATTTGTATACATCATACAATGTGGTGTACATATGAGGGTGCTACAGACAGATAATAACTTGTGTTATATTGTGTTACATTCAGTAGGATACTTGGCCCTGTGAAGAGTTTTCCTTTAACTCCGTCGTTTGAACTTTGTTCTCGTTTTATGGATTTTTTCAATCATAAAATAGACACAGTATACTCACAGTTTCAGTCTACTGTGAATGTGTTGGACACATCTCGACCATTCACGCAGTCCAGTAGCAGTTATTTTACGGCTTTTGATGCTGTGGATCAGCAGTTGGTTGCAAAGCTTGTTATGACCTCTAGCGCAACGACATGTCAACTGGATCCCATGCCAACACAATGGGTGAAAGCCTGTTCTCCGTCTGTCTGTCCTCTTATTACTATGGTCATTAATGCTTCACTTAGCTCAGGAATGGTTCCGGCATGTTTGAAGCTGGCAGCCATCACTCCAGTTCTCAAGAGGCCTGGCTTAGATCCCGAGAATTTAGATAATTATAGGCCCATTTCGAATCTCCCATTTCTCAATAAACTGTTGAAGCACACAGTAGCTGTGCAGTTAAAGGAACATATTGAATCCTGTGATCTGTTTGAGGTCTTTCAGTCAGGTTTTAGGAGAAATCACAGTACTGAAACTGCTCTTGTTAGGGTGGTGAATGATTTGTTGATGGCGGCTGACCAGGGACTGCTTAGCTTGTTATTTTACTGGACCTGACTGCAGCATTTGACACAGTGTGCCATAGCCTATTGCAATCTCGGCTTAAAAATATGATTGGCATAACTGGGACTGCGTTAGCATGGTTCACTTCTTATCTCTCTGACAGGCAGCAGTTTGTTTCTATTGGAGGTTTTAAATCTGAAATTTGTTCCGTGTTACATGGAGTCCCCCAGGGCTCAGTCCTTGGACCTTTGCTGTTCATTTTGTACCTGCTTCCTCTTGGTGACATCATTAGGCAGCATGGGCTGCAGTTTCACTGCAATGCTGATGATATGCAGATTTATATCTACACCAAACCTGCCCATAGCTTGCCTCCTCTTGCCTTGAGCTGCTTAACGAATGTTAAGGCATGGATGATGGAGAACTTCCTGAGTTTGAACAATAGAAAGTCTGAGACCATCATAATTGCTTCTCCTGCTACAGTTAGGAGACTTGGTGACACCACTGTTAGTATTCCAGGTTTGGTTGTTTCTACCTCTGCTGAGGTAAGAAATCTCGGAGTCACGTTTGACTCTACGTTATCTTTTGAGTCACACATTAAAAATACATGTAGGGCAGCCTTTTTCCATCTTAGGAGTATTTCTAGGATTCGCCCTTTCCTTTCTTTTGCTGCTGCTGAGACCTTGATACATGTGTTTGTCACTTGCCGACTTGATTACTCCAATGCTCTGTTGTATGGCCTCCCTGCGCGGGCGTTGAGCAAGCTGCAGTATGTGCAGAATTCAGCTGCGAGGGTGCTTACCTATAAAAGATCTTGGGAGCATATTACTTCGGTACTGTGTCACCTTCATTGGCTTCCAGTGCAGTATCGCATCCAGTATAAACTGCTAGTGTTGGTTTTTAAATCCCTGCATGACCTTGCTCCTTCCTACTTAAGTAGGTTACTCCAGCCATACTCCCCGATACGTACGCTTAGATATTCAAGCCAACACCTGCTTGTGGTTCCGCCCTATAAGTTAAATTCCACTGGGAAAAGAGCGTTCTGTGTCGCGGGTCCGATGCTGTGGAATGGGCTCCCTGATGAAATGCGGGCTTGTTCATCTTTAGATATTTTTTAAGCTGGTCTTAAAACTCATCTTTTTAAAGTGGCATATGGGTGAGATTTGTAGATTGTAGTGTTGTTCTATATTTATATGCATATTTATCTGTATTTTTTTTTGTATTTTATTTTTCCTGTGTGTACAGTGTCCTTGGGTGTCCAGAAAGGTGCTTTACAAATAAAATGTTATTATTATTATTATTATTATTACATTTTGTTTTAACATCATCATTTATCACTGGCAGTGTATACTATAATGTAGTATTTAGCATGTGATTACTGCCATTAGCGGCAAGCGACTTTGTAATGCGTTACTCCGCCCCCCCTCATTTACTTACGTTTATTCGTCGGTTTTAGTGTTTTGCACCGCCTAGTTCCAGCCCTTGGTATTATGGGTCTCACCTGTACCTCATTGTCGTTTAAATAATTGGGTATTTAAATCCTTAGTTAGGACACGGTCTTTGGCGATCGTTGTTTCATGCCTTCCAGGTAGTCCAGTCCAGTCCAGTCCAGTGCCGTTTGTCAGTGCTCTAGATTTTAGTCGGTTCACTCTAGTCTTCGTTTCAGTCTTTATCAGTCTGTTCTGTCTCTGATTATTACACATTTTGTTGTTATGGTTATCGTGTGTCTGTTTCCTTCGGGGTTGGTCGTTGCCTTTGGTGAAACGTTGTCCTTCTAGTTCGCAACCCTGTTATGTTTGGTCTTTCCCCGTGTTTGTTCCTTTGATTTCCCTGTCTGTCAATGTTTCTATATTAAGGTCCCTTGTCTGTGTGTGTTCTAATTTTGAGTTATGTGGTTAAAGTCCTGTGTAGTTGAATACTTAAAGTTTCGTTTGTCTTTTCTGAATCCAGGTGTTTTCTCCCTTTCACTCGCGAATTATCCGAGACTACTGACGTGGTTGTTTCTTGTTGATCTGGTCACCGTTTAAAGAGTTGTTACCGCCCATAATGTTGTGTGGTTTATTTAAATGCCTCTGTGATCTGGTCGTCACGTAAAGAGTGTTACTGCTCATGTTACATGTGTTATGTACTGTCGGTGATCTGGTCGTCACGTAAAGAGTGTTACTGCCCATGTTACATGTGTTATGTACTGTCGGTGATCTGGTCGTCACGTAAAGAGTGTTACTGCCCATGTTACATGTGTTATGTACTGTTGGTCATCTGTCTTTGGATTCTAAATTAAATATACAGTCTACTGCAAGTGCAACCCTGGTCTCTACGCGTTTGTGTCTTACTTCACCCAAGTCCGCAACAGAATCGTTACTATCACGTTGTGGGGGGGCCCCCTACCGGTCGCCCCCGGTTACAGCGGCAGCGGTCCTGTTTTTGGTCACGTGATGTTCGTCCCTCAGGTGGGCGGGACCCGTGATCCGTCTCACCTGAGGGTCGTTTGTTCGTCTATATATGTCTTGTCTTTGTACCAGTTGACTGCTGGTTATTATTTCCTTCATTTGGAACAATGCACGGGTTTTTGGTTTGCACACTTTCTATTAAACCATCCTCTTTCCCTGAGACTTGGCGTGATCGCTTCCTTTTTGAGTTGCTCACCCTGCCCGTCACAGAATAACCAGCCACCTTCGGAAGCCGCCAGTCTCCTTTGCTTTCTCCTTCGTTCGTGGTCATGTCTCGTGGTAAGTGTTTGTCTACATGCTGTGTGTTTGTCGTGTATTGTCTGAGAGAGTGTTGAGTCTGTCCCCACTCGTCCCGTCGTGTTTAAATGTTGTTTGTGTTTAAACCCGTAAAATCACACGGCGGTGACTAGAGCTTGGGACCAGTAGACTCCGCTCTCGCCCAGCGAAACTACCGGTGCCTCACATTGCGCACGTCCGTTGTTCGTTATCGTCTGTATGTGTGTGTGTATGTACGTTGTGTTTTAATAACGACGCGGACGTGAGCGAGTGTGTGAGTGTGCCGTGGTGTGTGTTTCGCTGGTGGTGTTTGTGTGTGTATGTAGACGGGTCCATCGATGCGCGCTAGAACGCGTGAGACGCGATTCTCTCTGCTCCTTTCGCCTCGCTCACCCGATATCCCGTGGTGACGGGGGTGAGCGACTGCGAGCCAGAGGGACGCGTCGCTGTGGGCGTGGCGCGCAAGCCGCTCGCGCATAGCTCTCTCTCTCCAAAGATCTATGGATCCCATGGTGAAAACGGTGAGAGAGAGAGCTGGAGTGGGCGCGTCGCGCTCCGCAGGGCGCGCGCATCGGTGGGTCCTGTCCGTTTGTTTGTGTTCTGTCTTTGCGTGTTCGTTTTGTCCTAGAGTGTAGCGTGCTTTGTTTTATGTAATTCCTCTCTTGCACCCCTCTTCACTGTGTGTGGGGAGGGGCCCATTAGAGGTCCCGTGGCACGGCGGGCACCTTGGGTGCGTATATGTTAAATGTTGTGTCTGTGTTTTTTGTTTTGTTGTTCCCCGGAGGGGCCCCCCCTAAATATGTTTTTGGGGGGGAGCTATGGGGTTCCTGGGCCACGACATGTGGCTCAGAAGGCACTACTCCATCAGGAGACCTGACCGGTTGGGAGGGACCCCTGAGCAAAGAGGAGCCCCTGTACCCCTTTGTAGGCGGAGGATGCCTGGGGTGTAAGGACAGGGTGTCTCCTCATGCCAAGAAGGGGTCCCTTCCCCCCTGTGTAAAAGGGGGGTCAGTGGTCGGAGCAGTGCGCGTTTTGTTATGTGTTGTCTGTGTGCGTGTGTGTGTGATGTGTTGCAGGTCGCTCCTGGTGGTGGACTGCGGTACTCCCGGACCTAGTGGGGTCTCCAGGAGGAGACCGTCTCCTTCGAGCTCGGGGTGACCAGCGTGTCCCTGTTGCGGATTGCCAGGGCCCTGGTCTCTGGCGCTCCTGGGTTGGGTGGAGGAGTCCACCTTGAGATGAGGGGCCCCGGGGAGGGGTTCACTCCCCAGGAGTCTGGGGTGACCCCTAGCGAAAGGGCAGGGGTCAGCTCCGAGCGAGGAGGTAGGTTCGGGAGGTGGTTGGTGGAAGCCGTGGCCGCACCCCAGTGTGGCGGCCTGCACACATCCACACCTATGACGTGTGTTGGGCCATGTGCTCCCGGTCCGCACACAGCAGTGGGGCTTAAGCGGCCTAAGGCCGGGTTGGGGCGCGAGGGCCCTGTGACCGACCGGGGCGTGCTTATCGTCTTGTTGATGGCCCAGTCGGTCCAGGGTCCTGCCCAGGAGGCGAGCTAACCTATGTGTTTTATGTTTTCAGCTCCAGGACTGCAGGGAACGGGTCCCTGCCTTGTCTGCGTCCTGTGACGAGGAGCTTATGTGTTTTGTGTTTTGTGTTTCAGCTCAGGACGGCAGGGAACGGGTCCCTGTCTTGTCCCCGCCCTCCCGCCCCTTTGTTGTGTTTTGTGTGCTGCCGCTGTAAACCGCACATCCGGAGGGGAGTGCGGCTTTGGTGGGGGGGTCTGTCACGTTGTGGGGGGGCCCCCTACCGGTCGCCCCCGGTTACAGCGGCAGCGGTCCTGTTTTTGGTCACGTGATGTTCGTCCCTCAGGTGGGCGGGACCCGTGATCCGTCTCACCTGAGGGTCGTTTGTTCGTCTATATATGTCTTGTCTTTGTACCAGTTGACTGCTGGTTATTATTTCCTTCATTTGGAACAATGCACGGGTTTTTGGTTTGCACACTTTCTATTAAACCATCCTCTTTCCCTGAGACTTTGGCGTGATTGCTTCCTTTTTGAGTTGCTCACCCTGCCCGTCACAGTTACAGACTTAGGATAATTAAATTGCTATTTAAATTCTAAGTATGGTAAAGAAAAACAAAGAAGAGACTCACAATTGAAAAACAAAATTAAATAAGAACAAACTCTGAGGTCCACCCCATAACCCCAAACAAAAGTATCTTCACCTCTTGTAAAATAATTTGTAAGTAAAATGTGTTTTGTCACAAAAGAATAGTATTAATCTCTGATAAATCAAAATGTCGGGTGCAAATAGCACACACTGCTGCATATACCCGGGTGCAAATAGCATCTGCCTTCTTTTTATCCCTTCCGTACACTTTATTTTACTGTTTTATTTTGACAGAGACAGCCTTCCAAAGGCTCTACCATGTGGCTATGTTTCGCCAACCAACCGTAGTCTAAAATGCAGTCTCGTCATATGACCATACTCAATTTCAGTGGCAGGATGGGTTAGCTTTACAATTTACAGTCATAACAAACAGACGAAAAATGTCAGAATCAGTGGTCAGCAATACAGACGAGGAGGGACACCCTTGGCCTCATATTGAAAGCTTGTTAACCTTACAAAAAGTGTGAAGCAGCAGCTACATTATGTGGTGTCTTCCGTTTCTACCGAAACAGATGGACATTTCAGCATTCAAAAACTCAGCATCAAACTTGAGGAAACATGTAGCGGTAAGTTTACTAAACTTTTTTTGCTGTGGATATGCAAATGTTTGTTTTTTTAGGTTACATATCTTTTAAACATTTCATAAGTCTCTTTTAATGCGTGACCAGCTGGTGCAAAATTTTGTATGTGAGTGTTTTGTGTGTGACGCGGTATCCGCTCGTCACTGTTGCCTCGCTCCCCATGTGTCTTGTGTTTTATGTGGGGAGCGACTGCGAACTGGAGCGGCGCGTCACAATTGTGTAGTCGAGCACGCATGGGTAGGTCCCATCCATTTGCCATTTTGCACCGTTTGTTTTGTCTAGTCTTTGCGTGTTCGTTTTGTCCTAGCGTGCTTGTGAATTGTTACATGTAATTCCACACATGCTCCTCCCCTTAAATGTGTGTTTGGGGGGGGGACCGGCTGTCGGTAGTGCGCGTTTGTGTTTTGTGTTGGTGTGTTGTTGGGTGTGTGTGTATTTGTTTTCTGTGCAGGTGCTTCTCCCTGGCAGTGGATCGCGGTGTTCCTGGACCTTGTGGGGGTCTCCACCTGGCAGGAGCCCCCTTATGTTGTGGGGTGACCGGAGCCCGGTCATAAAGAGCCCCTCCCTAGAGGGCTGAGGCCCCCGGATTTTTGGGGACCATGGGGCTCCGGTCTGAAGAGTTCCTGCTGAAGATGGAGATCCTCCCTCCTGCTCGAGGTGACCAGGAGGCCCTTGGGGCTGCTCCCCAGCCCGCTTCGGGGGTGCTCGGTCTCTGGCGCTCCTGGATTGGGTGGAGGAGTCCACCTTGTAAAGGGAGGCCCCGACTGGGGTCCAGGAGGTGACGTAGCCACGCCTCAGGGAGGTAACCTGCACACACACACACACACACACACACACACACACACACACACACACACACACACACACACTAGGGACGATTAAGGAGCCGTAGCTCCTCGTCCTCACACCTGTGGGGCTCACCAGCTGAAGGCCGGTTAGGGTGTGAGGGCCCTGTGACCGACCGGGGCATGGTTTTGTGTTGTTAATGGCCCAGTCGGTTCAGGGTCCCGCCCAGGGAGATGAGCTAATCAGTGTTTTGTGTTTCAGCTCCCAGACTGCAGGGGGTGTGTCCCTGCCTGTCCTTGCCTTCCTGCCCCTTCATGTTTTGTGCAGCCGCTGTGGGCCACACACCCAGTGGAGGGGAGTGTGGCTTGGTGGGGGGGTCTGTCACGGTGAGGCGGCTCCCTACTGGTCGCCTCGCGGCTGTTATTGTTTGTATTATTACGTTGTGTGCGTCCCTCAGGTGGGAAGAGCCCGTGATCCATTTCACCTGAGGGTCGTTCGTTTGTCTATATATGTCTTGTCTTTGTCATTATATCCTTCATTTGGATCTATGTCATGGGTTTTTGGTTTGCGCACTTTCAATTAAACCATTCTTTTTCCCTGAGACTTGGTGTGATCGCTTCCATTTTATTTCGCACTCCCTGCCCGTCACAGTAATAAATAATAAAAAAATTTTATTATTGACCCACATAAACCGTTAAACTAATTTGCAATTTATTTGTGTTTTATTATATTTTTGTGTATAATAATAAAAATGCCCATGACTTTGGACTAGGGCCGTGTGAGGGGTGGGTGGATTTCGCGAGTGCGCCCAGCTCGTGCGAACCTCCACGAATGGCAGAAGCGTTTATACTTGCAGCGTCACATTCTTTGCAGTGTTCTCCGAAACGATATGCGGTAGTATAAAGAAACACCCCTCAAAAACAGAGGAATGAACATTTACCTGACGAATTTTAATGTTGCTTTTTGTTTCAGGTTTGAAAAGTGCTGGAATTTAGGCTAAAGTACTTGAAATTGCTTGAAATTGAAACAAAAAGCTGTGACAAATAACTGAACAGTTCTCTTGTATTACGTTCTTGTAATTCCAGGACGAAACATGAGAGAACGTGAAGACGTTAAGATTTGGCGTTTTGAAAATAAACAACCATTAAATCAGTGGTTCCCAAAGTGGGGGGCGCGCCCCCTAGGTGGGGCGCGGAGCTATTGCAGGGGGGCGCGGGGCTTGTAAGTAAAACATGTGCACATGTGTCAATGGGGGGGCTCAAAAATATTCTCATCTATTAAAGAGGGGCACGGCAGAAAAAGTTTGGGAACCACTGCATTAATGTGATAAAAAGCTAATTATTATATAATAAAAACTTAATTAAGTTTAACATGATGGGAAATATTAAAATGGACCTTGAAAGTTACGTACAAGTGCTTGAATTCCACCTTGTAAAGGTGTATGAACCCTGCAAATATGACCCCTTCAAAATGAAAGAGTTCCCGGATCCTTTTCCGGCAGGATCCGGCTCATATTAAGTCCTGGTGTTAACAAATAAATCACCCGGACCCCTCCCCTTTGGGCATGTGTTCATGTTGTCTACATCTAGTTATGCCCGTCTATGTATTTCCGTGGGTGTGGTTGGGAGTGGTTCCGTGGCTGTGGCTCGTCTCGCGATCACTCAGGGCTTATGTGCTTTGTCTATTTAATGTGCGTTCGTGCAGTGTCCCATGCTCGTCTTTGTCTGAGTCTCGCACGTTAGTGTGTTTGTTGTTATATGTGCACTGTCTGTGCTTCTTCACAAGAATAGAAGTAACGACGGTGTGTAGAGTCGAACTTCGTGCCTCGTCCTTCCTCCCGCACCCATGGTTACAGAAAGATGAGCCGAATACAGGAAGATGCCAGGGTATACATCTCATGCCAAGAAGGGGAAGAGGGCGACTTAGAGCAGGACCCGGTATGTGCCAGCCTGCTGCGTAAAAGGGCCCACGAAAGGCCACAGAGGAGTCGGTAGTGGAGAAATACCTCCAGGCTGCACAGAAAATTTGGTGAGAGGGATTCCACTCCCCGACGAGGGACTCCTCTTGCCTGACAACTGGCTTGCTGGAGTTCCACACAGAAAGGTCTCCAAAATCCCCTAAGGACCTGTTAGTGTTGTATGCAGGAATGGTGGGCGTGACCCCTCCTGAGTGTGAATTCGGGAGTGAGGAGTCAGGAGAGGAGGAGACGGACTGCGGAGGCAGTTACTCCCCATCTGTGTACTCCACTCCCACGGAATACTATGGGGAGGACGCAAGCTCCCCTCCATCCGAGTGCTCTGCCCCCACGGAATACTATGGGGATGACTTGAGCCCCCCTCCATCTGAGTGATCAGTCCCTACAGGAAAATATAGGGATGACATTAACAGAGGTGTCAATTCCAGGTTCACAAAGTAAAAGTCCTCACCAGGATTTTGCTCAAACTTGCTAGATTTTCTAATTAGTGCAATCCAGGTAAAATTAGTGGAATCAACACAATCCAGGAAGCCTGAGCAAAATCCTGGTGAGGACTTTTACTTTTTGAATCTGGAATTGACACCTCTGGACATTAACCCCCCTCCATCTGAGTGCTCAGTCCCTACAAAGTACTATCGGGATGACATGAGCCTTCCTACATCTGAGTGCTCAGTCTCTACAATGTACTACGGGGAGGAACCAAGCCTTCCTCCTTCAGAATACTTGGACCTCACATAGGGTGAGGGAGAGGAGGGTAGTCTGCCGCCATCTGAGTACTCGGAGGGTGAGTCCTGTGTGGAGAGGGAGATGGAGAGCCCACCTCCATCAGAGTACTCCGGGGAGACCGTGAGGGAGAAGAGGCATCTGATGGAGGGCGTGCCTGTTTCCTACTCCGAGGGCAGCCAAATGGACTGCTCCCGGTGCTCCACCCCGGAGGAACCAATGAGGTGGAGGTGGAGGAACCCGCACACAGAAGATGACTGGTGGAGCGACCACCAAAGGGAAGTGGGGGTCCCATAGGGGGATCTCGGAGAGAGGAGACGGAATGTTGGCAGGTGTCCCTTGGCAGTCCCTCAAGGGCTTCCAAGGAGACAGGTCCCGCGTCCACTGAGAGGGCTGCAGGGGCATCCGTCACACACGGTGGAGGATTCGCCCCAAAGACAGGAGGAGGACCGCCCACTGCAGTGCCTGCTGCCCAGGGAGGATTTTCCCCTTGGCAACTCTCCTGACAATGAATAATATGTTCCCGTATCTGCCAGTACCAGTGTTTGTGTCTATCCCTATGTTTTTCCTGAATCACCGTTTCCCTTTTGTACCTTTGTTAATTAATGTTCCTGTGTGTATTTGTGAACGTGCTGTTGTGTGTGTCTAATATCATTTCCCCTGTCTTCCCAGGGAGGGTACTCTAGGCTGTTCGTGGTGGACTCTACACTGAGAGTGGACTTCTGACCGGTGGCTCAATCTATGCTGGCACCCCGGGACGGGTAGTGCCCTTGGTGGGGGGGCTCTGTCACGCTATGTGTGGCTCCTCTCGTGATCACTCAGGGCTTATGTGCTTTGTTTATTTAATGTGCGTTCGCGCAGTGTCCCATGCTCGTCTTTGTCTGAGTCTCGAACGTTTGTTTGTGTGTTTGTTGTTATATGTTCACTGTCTGCGCTTCTTCACAAGAATAAAAGTAACGATGGTGTGTACAGTCAGACTTCGTGCCTTGTCCTCCCGCACCCATCATTATAGTTACTCAGTACTTGAGTAGTTGTTACGTAGTGTCTAGACAGAGAGGGATACAAGTGCAAAAGCACAATGCTCTTTATTAAACAGAAAGCACACAAGGCTATCGACATAAGCAGTCGGTGTATGCATATGCACAAGCGTGCAGTTCTTTCGGTAGTCAGGCCGGTCCGAAGTCATAACAGAGAAGCAGAGTCCAGAGAAGTACCAAGGGGCTAGGCAGGAGATGAGGTCTGGGGAGGAAGCAAAGGTCAGTGCATGGGGAATCAGACAGGTAATTATAATGCTCGGTATGCAACATGAGTCGGCAAAACTTCACAACCAGGAAGTGTGCTGAGGGTGTATATGAATAGCTGTTGTTACAAGCGACAGGTGAGGATGGTTAGTGGGAAGATCAGGTGCCATTCCTGACAGTAGTTTTTTCACCAAGCACTTTTTTACTCTTACTCAAGTAATTATTTGGATGACTACTTTTTACTTTTACTTCACATTATTCTTTTTTTTTTTTTTTTTACCTTTGTCACGTATGGCTGCGGCCCCTCCCCTAGCTGTCACTCCGGATTCCCTTGTGTCGGTGTTCCGTGCCTGTTTATCCCGCCCGCTCGTTTGTCTCCGTGATTCCTCGTTTGTTACCACACCCCCGTGTCATTGCCCGCACCTGTTCCCTGTTTAAAGTCCTGTATATATAGTCCCTGAGTGTCCCTTGTCCCTCGTCGGTTGTTTTGACTGTTTGGATGTTTGTACATGCTGTTAGTTTGTGTACCTGATCCCGTGCTTTCGTTTTTCTGTGTTTCGCCCGTTTATTTCTTGTTCTCTGTGTCTCCCTACCTGGTTGTGTTTCCTCGTGTTCATTATGCCCATCTATGCCTGTTTCTCTGACTGCCCTCCCGTTATGGACCCAGACTGGTTTTCTGACGATGATGATGGAATATCCTTTAATAAATCTCGCTCTTCTCAGTGTTTGTGTCCACCTCCTCGCTCCGTGGCGCGAGCCACGTTACATAACAACCGACCACACAAGGACACAGCGAGAGAGCGAGACTCTGGTAAGTTCAACCGCTGTAATGAGATGTTGACTGGTTTAATTCGGTTCGACTCTCCGGTGTTACAGCGCAAACAAACCAGAGACAGGAATTCCCCTTGCGCTGTGGGTACAGGGGAGTCTCGTCGCGGTAAAAACAAAGCGAAATCACTTTCGGTTTCTGGCTTTAGGGACGAGCTCCCTGATAAGCGCTATGGGTCTGCCCGACTCGATACACGCTATAGGGAGGAGCAACCTGTAGCGCGAGATTCGGGCAGACGGAATGAATGTGCAGACGAGCGTTGGCTTGGCTCTCGGTTGGCTTTCAAAAGCCATTGTGAGCTCCCGATGCCTCCGACGAGGCGGAGTCACAATGAAAGCCACCGAGAAGCAGTTGTGTCTGTATGTTCTTCCAGGCGCAGACCAGACCGGGGAAGGAGGAAGACCACGCCCCCAGTTCAGAGCCCAGCTGCCACCACGCATGAGGTCGTCGCCTACCCTGAGGAGCTCCTCCCTCCTTCGATCCTGCCAGCCTCTCCCATAGAGACGCCCAAGAATTTTTTGGGGGGGAGTAGTGGCCACTCAACCCAAGAGTGGCCGGCTCGGGCCCCCGGTGACGTCAGTAAGGCGGTCCCGCCCCCCGGTGACGTCAGTAAGGCGGTCCCGCCCCCACGACGACGTCAGTAAGGCGGTCCCGCCCCCCGAGGATGTCAGTAAGGTGGTCCTGCCCCCCGAGGACGTCAGTAAGGCGGTCCCGCCCCCCGAGGACGTCAGCCCGGTGGTTCCGCCCCCCGAGGACGTCAGCCCGGTGGTTCCGCCCCCCAGGGACGTCAGCCCGGTGGTTCCGCCCCCCGAGGACGTCAGCCCGGTGGTTCCGCCCCCCGAGGACGTCAGCTCGGTGGTTCCGCCCCCCGAGGACGTCAGCCCGGTGATTCCGCCCCCCGAGGGCGTCTCACCCACGCCGGTTCCTGTCTCCGCGACCCAGGAGGGGTCGTCCACGCCGGCTCCTGTTCCCGCTGCCTGTCTGCCGGCTCCTGTTCCCGCTGCCTGTCTGCCGGCTCCTGTTCCCGCTGCCCGCCAGCGGACGCCGCCTGTTTCCGCTGCCCGCCAGCGGACGCCGCCTGTTCCTGCTGCCCGCCAGCGGACGCCGCATGTTCCCGCTGCCCGCCAGCGGACCGCGCCTGTTCCTCCAGAGACTGTGCTGCCCTCTATTGGGCCCGGACTTTATGTGCCCTCTGCTCTGCCCTGTACACCTGCCTCTGTAACCGTGTTCCCCTTGCTCCCGTGTTCTGTCCCTGGATTTGTGTTGGTCCCAGTTCCTGTGTGTGTGCCTGTTCGTGTCCTTGTGTCTGGTCAGTTCCTCCAGGTCCCTGTCCCCGTGTCTGTTCCCCAAGTCACGACCCGCTTTGTGCCCGTGCCTGTCTCTGTGGTCCATGCTGTCTTCACCTCAGTGTTTGCCTCTGCCTTGTCCCCTGGCCCCACTCCCGTGTCTGTCCCCGGTCCTGTACTGTCCAGCCCTGCTCCTGCTCCTTGCCCTGTCCGGTCTCCCTGTGCCCCATGTACCGCCATGCCCCAGCCCAGCTCCTGGTCAGTCTCTGGTTTCTCTGTCCCTGCCATGCCCTGGTCTCCGTGCCCTGCTTTCCCCTGGTCTGTTCCTCCGGTCTGTCCCGTGTCTGCTGTCCCTGTCCCTCGCCGTGTTCCGTGGTTCCCTGTCCGGTCCTAGTCTGGTTCCTGTCCTGTCTGCCCTTGCGTGCCCCGGAGTGGCACGCTTTGAGGGGGGGTACTGTCACGTATGGCCGCGGCCCCTCCCCTAGCTGTCACTCCGGATTCCCTTATGTCTGTATTCCGTGCCTGTTTATCCCGCCCCGCTCGTTTGTCTCCGTGATTCCTCGTTTGTTACCACACCCCCGTGTCATTGCCCGCACCTGTTCCCTGTTTAAAGTCCTGTATATATAGTCTCTGAGTGTCCCTTGTCCCTCGTCGGTTGTTTTGACTGTTTGGATGTTTGTACATGCTGTTAGTTTGTGTACCTGATCCCGTGCTTTCGTTTTTCTGTGTTTCGCCCGTTTATTTCTTGTTCTCTGTGTCTCCCTACCTGGTTGTGTTTCCTCGTGTTCATTATGCCCATCTATGCCTGTTTCTCTAACTGCCCTCCCATTATGGACCCGGACTGGTTTTCTGACGATGATGATGGAATATCCTTTAATAAATCTCGCTCTTCTCAGCGTTTGTGTCCACCTCCTCGCTCCGTGGCGCGAGCCACGTTACACTTTATTTAACCAGGAAAAAGATTCATTGAGATTTTAAACCTCTTTCCAAGAGTGTCCTGGCCAAGACAGCAGCAGAAAACATTAAAAAAACAATAACAGATTTACAAAGTCATGGACAAGAAATGTTAAATATTAGTATATTAGAAAAAATGTAATATTAGTACAATTGTAGAAGCCAAATGATCTGTTTTGTCTGTCCTTTGAAATTGATTTAAAATTCCCAAGGTTAACAAAAGAAGATAACTTCCTTCCTAATTCCTTCTGCAAGTTGTTCCAGGTGATAGGGTCAGAATATTTAAAAGCCTTTTTACTCAATTCTGGTCTGACCTTTGGGACCTGGGTCATTCCATGTCAAATCAACCAAAATTTAAATTGACCATCTCAGAATCCATCTCAGAATCCCCATTTGTAGGTAGATATGTTTCATGGAAAAATCCAAAGTATTTCTGTTCCATGTTCAATATTTCAAGAGTTACAGCCGTTTTTGTAACCCCCCCCCCCATGCACATTTTGCAAAAGTGGCTAAATAGCAATATTTGAATGTGAATATCTCTAATATCTCTAACTATTAAGCTAGAAGGCTGAAATCTTTTTGTATGTTAAGAAACGTAACGTACGTAAGAAACTTGTAATTTATGTACTTTCTGGTGCTGCAAGTTGTGTTGTGTCAATAGAAAAAATTCCCAAATTGTGCAAATTGTGCAGCTCCTCCCTCCTTCCAGTTTTAAATCAACTGAAAAAAATCAACTAAGAGTCATTTTCACCTGTCATCTCATGGATGGAGTAGAAGAAGGCTGATCTATGTTTTATGTTTCAAAGTACTTCCAGTGGCAATGTTGAAGTAATAATTATTTTAGTTTATTTTAGTAAAACCACATATTTTAGTTAATCGTCTTTTAGAACAATTTGATATTAGTTTTAATCTTGTTGGATGGATATTGGACTTTTTAACAGACAGGACACAGAAGGTTAGGGTAAACGGAGTTATGTCTGATCAGCTCTGCTCCTCCACAGGCTCACCACAAGGGTACGCTCTCTCACCCCTCCTGTTTATTCTGTACACAAACATGTGTCAGAGCAAATATGCCAATAGGACCATTATGAAATATGCTGATGACTCTGTCATCGTAAGCCTTTTACAGAAGGACGAAAGAGGCCATGGACCAATAATAGATGACTTTGTCCAATGGTGTGAGGATTCACACCTTCAGTTAAACATATCAAAAACAAAAGACATGCACATTGACTTTGGGAAACACCTAAGATATGAGACCACCATTATGAAGGGTGAAACAGTGGAACAAGTTAAATCTTATAAATATTTAGGGACAATAATTGACTCTAAATTAAACTTCCAGGAGAATTCTGAAGTTGTATGTAAGAAAGGACAACAGCGGTTACACTGCTTGAGGAAGTTGTTCCATTTTAATGTTGATA
Organism: Brachyhypopomus gauderio; assembly: GCF_052324685.1. Lineage (NCBI taxonomy): Eukaryota > Metazoa > Chordata > Actinopteri > Gymnotiformes > Hypopomidae > Brachyhypopomus > Brachyhypopomus gauderio. The sequence goes on along the minus strand of NW_027506876.1, from coordinate 2,478,352 downwards.
AGACCATGATGATTTTATTCTATCGCACTTTCATTGAATCAATTGTGTCCTTTTCTCTGGCCTCATGGTTTGGCCACGTTCCTCTGATATACAAGAATCACCTAAATCAAATAGTGAAATGGTCAAGTAAACTGACTGGTGAGTCACATCTACACCCCTCTTCACTGTATGCAAGACAGCTACAGCGGATAGCGATGGCTATCCTAGCTGATAGTAGACATCCCTTGTACAGTGAGTTCCAGTACCTTCCCTCTGGGCGGAGGCTGGTGGTACCAGGTTGCAGAACAAATAGGTTCAAAAACAGTTTTGTTCCAGCTGCGATTACACTGTTAAACAAGAGGTAATCCCCCTTCCCCCACATACCAGTTATGTCAGTACAGTTTGTACCTTTTTTCTTTTTTATTTATTTTATTTTTATTTATTTATCTGTTTTCTTTTTTTAGGTTGTGTGTCTTAGATTGTTTTTTTTTTCTATGTATATGTGTTATGTGTTTGTAGCCTATATGTATGGACATCTATACCTCCCTCATGAACTGCGAAACCAGTTTACCCACGGGTACTAATAAAGTAACTTGACTTGACTTGACTTGATAATTAATTTGCCTGTATGTGGTCCAGTTTTTGCATAATTTGCTGTCAAATATCCGATTTCACACGTACGGTACCCTTGTTTGGACACTGATTCCCAAAATACCTATATTTATTTTTTCTATTTTTTTGTTCAGTTATATACTTTGATATGTGCTGATTATATGGTAGAAAAATTGGAATGGCCTTTTTTGATATAGTGGTTTTGTTCACCTCTGAATACAAGGTATAATGATGGGTTTGATAGCTACAGTTTGTCACGAAACGCAGGGCACAATGAAATACAGCATCCAACTTTTTCAAATGCAGGGCTGAAGCGTTCTTAAATAGCAGATCACTATAATCAAACAGGGGTAGAATGGTCGACATAACCAGGTTCCTTCTGACTTGTTGTGAGAAACAATTTTTATTTCTAAACAAGAATCCCAATTTAAGTTTTATCTTGGAAGCCAGTTTGTCAATGTGAGTTTTGAAAGAGATTCTCATCAATCAAAATACCTAAATATTTGTAGCATCCGACAACTTCAATTTCAACCTCTTGAACAGTTACCAAGCTGGGGAGTAAAGGTGGGAGCTGCTTACCATTTGAAAATATCATACCCTTTGATTTCTCTGCATTGAGAACTAACTTTAGCCCAGTCAAATGGGACTGAACAATGTCAAAAGCAGATTGCAGAAGTTTAAAATCTTGTGAGACCTATGAAGATGAACAATAAATAACACTATCATCAGCATAAAGATTAGATTCAGCAGTAGGCAAGTTATCACATAGATTATTAACATAAATAGTAAACAACAAAGGCCCAATTAAGGAGCCTTGAGGCACTCCCTTTAAAACTGGAAGGTGGGAGGAGCTGAGCCCATCAGCTTGGACACATTGAGTTCTACCAGATAAATAATTGGAAAACCATTTCACAGTCTGAGCAGATAATCCTATTTGTAGAACTGATTCATCAAAATGTTATGATCAACAGTGTCAAATGCTTTAGATAAATCAACAAATATGGCTGCACAGTATTTTCGACCATCTAAGGCATCTATGATGTCATTTACCACTTTAAGAGCAGCAGTTATTGTACTGTGCTTTTTGCGAAAACCTGATTGGTTTCGTGAGAGCATGCCTGTTGAATCTATAAATATCTTCAGATGTTCTACAACCATTTTTTCTAATACTTTGGAAAGTACACATAGTTTAGAAATTCGTCTGTAGTTATTGACTACGGATGGATCTCCACCTTTCAACAAAGGAAGAACATAAACAGACTTCCATATATTGGGAATCTTGTTTTCAGTATAAGTTAGGTAAAAAATGTGACAAAGAGGTTCTGCTATGAAGTCTGCAGCTGATCTAAAAAAAGGGCTTGAGTTTGTCAGGTCCAGCAGATTTACAAGGATCTAACTGTTTTAAAGACCTATGAACCTCAGATACATCAAAAGGGGACAAACTAAACCCTTGAGTTGAGTTTTTCAAGTGTACATGAAAGAAAACATCCTGCAAATTTATTTTTTTGTGGTGGCAATGATTCAAACAAAGATCCAGAGGAAATGAAATGTTCATTAAAACAGTTAAGAACAGCGGCTTTGTCAGTTATGTTTTGAGCATTCTTAATAATGCAAGTTGGTAAACTATTGATTATTTCATCTCCAAATGAAGATTTAATCACTCTCCAAAATTTATTGGGATCATTTAAATTCCGATGTGTTTTATCAACATAAAACTGGGATTTTGCCTTTTTAACAAGGGAATAAAACAATTCCTCAGTTGTTTGAATTCCAGCCAGTCTTCCTGGGATTTACAATGCCTGGCCTTAACCCAAGCTATGATTCGATCTTTTAACAGATTAGACAGCTCGGCAGAGAACCATGGGTTATTTCTACCCTTTACTCGAAATTTGCGAAAAGGGGCATGCTTGTTGATAAAAAAATAAAAAGCACCATAAAAAATATTTTCAAGCCAATTCTACGTCATCGAAGAGTAATATTCTTGACCTATTAAAGAGCCATTAATCATGATGGAAAGCCTGTTCACAAAAATGTTATCATATCTCTTTTCATGATGAACCGAGACTGACAAAGTCTCACTATTTGCTGATGGTGGTCTATAGCCAGTGTTGCGAATAATGCCGTTAAAAATAACGGCGTCATTTTGTCAGTAACGGGATAATATAATTAATTACCTGTCGTTACAACGCCGTTGACGTTACTGGTCATTAAAATCGGTGCGTTACTATATATTGATATACTAACAGTAATCCTAGCGGACCCCTGCCCAGGCTAGTGAGGAGTAACAGATCTCAATAGGTCACAGTTCTCAGTGTAACACCTATTTAACTTAACAAGTCAGTAAGCGATTGGCTAAGGCAGCATTATGGTAACCAATCAGAGCCAGTGTTTTTACACGCGTGCCGAAGCACACTAGTGACACAAATGGAGAAGAGGCAGAAATGGCAAGTCAGGAGCAAGCCGAAGAAAAATTTGTATTTTCAAGGTGGCGATATAAACATTATTTAAGAAAATACAAGTTCCTGAATGTCTACCAGACTGGGTATTTGATTTATTTAATTATGAATAGAGGTTTTATTGTTAAGTTTACTTCTGTCTTGAACAAACCAGTTGTCTCAGGTAGAGAGAATTTAATTTAATTTGATAGATGTAAATGCACTTTATATAGTGTAACTGTTTACTTTTGCTTTTTTTGTTTTTACAAAGATTTGGGATTTTAAAGGATTTTATCCTGCACTGGTCAGTGGATGTGCAATACATATCAAAAGTTAAACTTACTACTTATCTACTTATTTGAACTGACTGTGAAAACTGCTTTTTGAAAAAAAATCCTTATTCATTGGCATATAACTTTTTTTACTGTAACACAAATAGTTACTTTCCCTGGTAACGAGTAACTTTTATTATATAGTAATTCAGTTACTAACTCAGTTACTTTTTTGAACAAGTAGTAACTATAACTAATTACTTTTTTAAAGTAACGTTCCCAACACTGTCTATAGCACACCACAACATCACTAGGCTCCAAAGAATACACATTCACAATGGCTTTCATCTTCCAAAGCTTAGAATTCTAATCTTATCGAATCTCCTGAGCTTGGGAGAAAGGCCATCTAAGAGTTCTGGTCAGAATCAACCTTCCTTTGAAGGACACAGGGCTCACAACTCAGGAAGGACCTACACTCATAAAACTCATAAAATTCCAGCCATATCTGATTGCCCAAGGTTTAAACCCAATTTACAACACCTCAGAAGACCTGTGTTAAAATCCAGAACTGAAGATGCAAATATTTCAGAGATCTTTGTAACTCCAAATCTGAACTGTACACGGAATTGGGACCCAGCCTATCTAAAGATACCAAACTTGACAACCTTCCAACCAAGGAAAGGGTAATTATTCTTAAAACCAGTATTCAGTTTTCCAGCCCTTAAGGAACCAGGACAAAGGACCCAGGTGTCACAGTCCCGCCTCCCTCCTGTCAGTTATGTCTTCTGTTTTTGTGTCTTTTATTTTGAAATTCCTAGTTGTGTCTGACTTCACTCCCCCGCGTTGTTCTCCGCCCCTCGTTTTTGCTTTCTGGTGTGGCTTGTTGAGTTCCTTGTTTGGTCAGTGTATTTAAGTCTTGTGCATTCTCTGTTAGAAGTACTTTGTGTGATTTTTGGTTTCTCTAGTGATTTTTCTTGTTAATGTCTTTCCTTTTTTTTGCCTTGTCCACCCAGTTATTTCTGTTGTTGTCTGGTTCATATGTTAGGTGTTTGATTATCCTTGGTGTATGTTCTGTGTGCTCTGTATAAATGTATTAGTTTTGTAATTAAATCTTTGTTCAGTCCGCACTTGCGTCCAGCCCACTCTCCCAGTTCGTTACACCAGGCATGTGCCTCTGAATTTGAACATGTGATCACAGATATGTGATCTGTGGTTGATATAAAGACACAACTTATGATCTTTCATTTACTTAGTATTAAACGAATTTACTCAGTATAAAAGCGTTAACCCGCTGCAGGATCTTGAATGGACTGACGTATTTCGGGCTGAGTTTCTTGCAGTGTCGCCGTAGGTTCAAGTCACGCGTGGACAGCCACACCCTCTGACCCCGGTGGTAGACCAACGTGGGCAACCGGCGACGGTCCGCGTAAAGTCTCCGGGTGTGAAGAGCGCGTCGCAGGTGTACGTGGGCTCGCTCCCAAGTCAATCAATCAAAGTTTATTTGTATAGCGCTTTTAACAACTCAAGTTGTCGCAAAGTAGCTTTACAGGATTTACAAGGTTAACAATACTATGGGTCCAGAACCCTAATAAGCAAGCCAAGGGCGACAGTGGCGAGGAAAAACTCCCTATGATGGTGGGGAATAGGAAGAAACCTCGGGAGAACCAAGACTCAAAAGGGAACCCATCCTCCATTGGGCGGCCCGTTAACACACAAATACACAAGTCACACACAATTCACACAATCAGACTAGGTAAAAGGTAGAATTGAAAGTTCTGGGTTTTGATAATGTCACTATAAATGTCTGTTGATGAACGCCAGGCTTTCATTCCGTGTCGGAGCAGTGATGCTGGTATTGTAGGCTCCGACTGCAGTGTTATTCCCCAGGTTAACACCGGCATCAGCACAACCACCGGCAGCCAGACCATCCTGCAGGTGCCTGTATCCAATCGTCTTGGGTAGAGCCATGCAAGAAGATAGACAATACAGACTGAGTGGACATGAATTTAAACCACCATTGATTTAAATGTACATAGCTCACGTGCCAGTGATGAGCATGTGGCTCCGGCAGACTAATCTATAGCAGCATAACTAAAGGGAGGGGTTCAGAGGTGACCACGGGGCATGAGGGCTCACTGAGACATTGCTTTCCAGTCAAGTCATAGTCACAAGTAGAGTGATGCCATGACACAGCTGGACGACAGCATCAACATCTCAGATCACCAGAACTCTCAACGTCTGGGGGCCCCCAAGCCCCTACACCTTACAAGGGGAATATTAGCTGAAGGCTTGATTAAATAGGTGAGTCTTAAGTCTAGATTTAAAGATTGGAACTGTGTCAGAATCTCGGATTGGAGCTGGAAGGCTATTCCATAATTGAGGGGCTTTAAAAGAGAAAGCACTGCCTCCGGCTGTAGTTTTACTAATTTTTGGAACTAGGAGAAATCCAGCATTTTGGGAGCGCACAGGGTGAGATGGGTTGTAGTAATCAATGAGTTCACTCAGATATTGTGGGGCAAGACCATTTACCGCCTTATAGGTTAACAGGAGAACTTTAAATTCAATGCGATATTTAATCGGCAGCCAGTGTAGTGCGGCGAGAGTGGGACTAATATGATCGAATTTTCTGGCCTTAGTTAGGACTCGAGCTGCGGCATTTTGTACAAGTTTTAGCTTCTTTATGGACTGTTTAGAGCATCCAATTAGAAGACTATTACAGTAGTCCAATCTCGACGAGACAAAAGCATGAACTAGCTTCTCTGCATCAGCTAATGAAAGTAAGTGTCTCAGCTTGGCGATATTACGTAAATGGAAAAAGGCAGCCTTAGTGACATTGCATACATGTCCGTCAAATGAAAGATCAGAATCAATAGTGACACCTAAACTTTTTGCAGTAGATTTTGGTGTTACTGAAAAACCATCTAGGGTAAGGGGAATATCAGCCCAATTGCTTCTAACAGCTTTAGGCCCAAGAATCAGTACCTCAGTCTTGTCAGAATTTAGTTTAAGAAAATTAGACGCCATCCAGTTTTTAATATCCTGGACGCAGTTTTCAATCTTGAGAGTTGTGGTGGTATCATCTGGATTAGAAGATATATACAACTGAGTATCATCTGCGTAGCAATAGAAGCTAATATCATGCCTATGAATGATAGTGCCCAGTGGTAGCATATATAATGAGAATAATATGGGGCCCAGTACAGATCCTTGTGGGACACCATACTTCACGACCAATTGAGGAGAAGGACTCTAACAGGGCATCAGAGCTGACCAGACAGCTGTCAAGGTGCATTGGCATGTTGACAGGCTCTGAGATAGCACTACTAATGTTTTCCCTAATTTTATCAATCTTATCATTAAAGAATTTCATAAAATTGTTACTGCTACACTCTAGTGGAATAAGAGAATTGATTTGTTCATGACTCCTCGTAAGGCTGGAAACAGTTTTAAAAAGGAGTCCTGAATTGTTTTTATGTTTTTCTATTAAGGCCGATAAGTATAAGGACTTTGCCGTATGGAGGGCATGCTTATATTCAATAAGGCTGCTTTTCCACGATAGTCTATACACTTCTAATTTCAAATTTCGCCATTTACGCTCCAGGATCCGCGCGGCTCGTTTGAGGCTACGCGTGTGCTCATTGTACCATGCCGCTATTCTTCTCTCCGTGACTCTCTTATATCGTAGTGGTGCAACTTTGTCTAAAGTTGTACGAAGGGAAGTCTCGATGTGCTCGGTGAAACGCTCTAGTCCTTCCGGAGCTACAAGTGGATCAGTGTTTGTCAGACCCGGTAAAATATCAGTGAGCGCGGCTATGGTACTGGGTGTTATAGCTCGTTTAATTTGATAGCAGGGTGGCCGATGAACACAGTCAGTTAAACACAACTCTGACCACAGCCTCACTCTGAGGAAGAATTGCTAAACTGGATATGTCAATACCAAATGACAAGACCAAGTCTAAAGTATGACTACAGTTATGCGTAGGACCCACCACATTCTGAGTGATACCCATTGAATCAAGAATTGCTTGAAAATGAATGCTAAAAGAGTCACACAGATTTTAAAAATGGATATTAAAATCACCCACTATAATCCCCTTATCGGCTGATAGCACTACATGAGACAGGAAGTCTGAAAACTCCTGCAAGAACTCAGAGTATGAACCAGGGGGGCGGTAAATAGTAATTAACATAAACGACTGTGACACTTTGTTGCTTGTTAAATTTGAAACATTTGATACAGTGATGATGAGGTGTTCAAAAGAATTAAACTTGAAGCCAAATTTTTGAGAAATGCCTATATCAGAGTCATATATTGTGGCGACCCCACCTCCTCGACCATTTGGACGGGGGTTATGGACATATCTATAGCCAGAGTGAGAAGCTTCATTTAGGGCCATATAGTCGTCTGGTCGGGTCCAGGTTTCCGTCAAGCAAAGCATGCATAGATTATGATCGGTAATCATTTCATTAACAAGCAATGCTTTAGATGACAGGGATCTAATATTTAGTAGTCCTAGTTTCAGATTTAAACCGCTCTCCGAGGGAGCATAGTTGAATTTAATATTGATTAAATTTTGTCTACTAACTTTACCATCACCAACATTACCAACATACCCCTTCTCCATCACCAACATTACCAGTAAACAGTAAACATTACCATTTTAATTGTGTTTTACTTTTAGTAGGTTAGTTACAGGGTTGCCAACTCTCACGCATTAAGCGTGAGACACACGCATTTGACCGTCTTCACACACTCACGTTCTGTGGGATCCTGTGGACATTTTATTGTGAAAAGTGGAATCCTGTGGGCACTGTATTTTGAATAGTTGGATCCTGTGAGCGTTTTAATAGTGGAATCCTGTGCACATTTTGTTTTATTTTGAGATGTGGGATCCTGTGGGCATTTTTGTGACGTGTGGTGCAGGGTGAAGGATGAGGCACAGAATCCTTGCTTAACTCACGGTCACTTTTATTTTGTGACAGAAACAGCGCAGTCAGCGCACGTAGAAACATATACACACGGAAACGTGTAGGACTCAAACAATGACGAGCACAGGACACTGCGCGAACGCACATTAAATAGACAAACCACATAGACCCCACGTGATGACGAGACGAGCCACAGGTGAGACGGATGATCACAAGACAGAACTGCACCCACGGAGATCCACTGACGCAGACGAGTAGAAGCAGACGACGTAAACACATGCTCAAAAGGGAGGGGTCGGGGACCGTACGTGACAATTTTATATTTTATTTTGAGTTGTGGCATCCTGTGTGCATTTTATTGTGAATAGTGGGATTCGGTGGGCACTGTATTTTGAATAGTTGGATCCTGTGAGCACTTACTTTTAAATTGTGGGATCCTATGAGCATTTTTTTATATTTGATGTGGGATCCTGTGGGCATTTTATTGTGAGTAGTGGAATCCTGTTGCATTTTAGTTCGATTTGTGGTATCTTGTGGGGACTTAATTTTGTGTGCATTTTGTTGCAGTTTAAATACTTTGTAAATACTTTGTTTTAATAAGTTTAATATGTTTATTAAACATATTAATGTGTTTAATATGTTTAATGTTTAGTATAAGTTTAAATACTTTGTAATTTAAACTTCTTTAGTCTTATCATAGTGTTGCAGTGTGGATGTGCACTTAAATACGCTTTGAAATCGATTAAAACAACTTGTGCTGAATTTGGTTCATGATTCATCCATGCATTAAATAACTGAAAGTAACTAAGTAACTTTTACTCAAATTACATATTAAATGATGTAATTTTGTACTTTTACTCGAGTAAATTTTGAGATGGGTAATTTTACTTTTACTCTGAGTAGATTTTAGGCAAAGTAAAGATACTTTTACTCAATTACAATTTTGAATTGATAATGAATAACATATGTGGAACGATACACAAAGTAAACAAGGTATGTGTAAATTAAGCACAACAACGTGCCTCTTGAACACTTGTGAGGTATTATGCGTCTTTCAAGTGCCACACAGTTCTTCTCGAACGAAGAAGTAGTGGGTTGGTGCACGAGAGCGCATTAGAGGGTGGAGTTGGATATGGGCGGGGTTGGATGTCCAACTCTGCCTTCCTGCAGGCTGCAGCGAGACATACTTAGGCGACTCCGCACACCTCACGCGAACGGCGGAAGCCTTTGCCACGTCACATTCTTTGCAGTGTTGTCCGTAACGATATGTAGTAGTATAAAGAAACACCCCTCAAAAACAGGAGAAGGAACATTTACCTGACGAATTTTAATGTTGCTTTGTGTTTCAGACTTGAAAAGTGCTAGAATTTAGGCTAAAGTACTTTTAGGGGCAGTTTCCCCAGACAGAGATTAAGCCTAGTCCTAGACTAAATTGGCCTTTTAACTCAGAGTAACAGAAATATGCTTTCTCAGTCATGGCTCAAAATAGTCCTTAGTCTAATTCCGAATGATCTAATCTCATTTCTTTAAGGAAGATTAGTGCTAATGCAGGACTCAATTGAGGTTTAAATTATACCTGACAGGAGGCATGTTTAACTTCAGATTAATGTTGTTTGTCAAAGAAGACACATGGATTACTTGGACTATGTCAATGAAGACCAAAGAGTACCACCAGCTAGATATGTTCTTGCTGACAAGTGACCCATTTCAACATTTTGATGACATTAGTTTTAGAGATCTTTTTAGAATGTATAAAATAGATGCCATGGAGATTGTCTCACTGTTGGAACACAAGCTTTCATCTGTGACTGAGCGAGAACGGCCTTTACCTGTCCGTCTCCAAGTGCTCTTGACTTTAAGGTTCTTGTCCCAGGCCCCAGCAAGACTGTCAACGGGCCTGTTTGAGACACTTACATGTCTCTCTCTTTCATCTTTGATTCCAGTTTTACTTGCAGGATCTTCATTTTTATTTCATGCTCTTCTTTAAGAGAATTTAATTTAACTTATGTTCATGATATTCATTTGCCAGCCTTTCATGGACAGTGCGTCTTTTGTTGTACTGACCAGTAGGCCTACTGGCAGATGCTGCCACACATGTTGTTGAGGATGTGGAGGGTAAACTACTTTGCATCTCCACTTCAGTTCTGCCCATATGACCTTCTCCTTGAAACCAGAACAGTTCAGATAAATGCAGATTACATGACACTGACACAAATACAGTTTTAAATGTTAGATGAACTGAATTAATTTACCCAAAGTAGGTGCCTGAGATCCATCATCTGAACTGTCTATATGGTCATCATCTGGTATGTTTTCCAAAGGTTGCTGACTCTCCATTATTCCTGTCAATAACTCATCCACCTGGTCAGGATCTTTATGTGCAGGCCCCCCACCAGTCTTAAACCTCTCTCTTTGGGCTTCAGCAGAAGTCTTTTTGAGGCTTATTTTTATATTCTTCCACAACACCTGTATAAAGTAACTTATGTCATCTCACTAATTTCACAAAAGAGAAACCTAATAAAGCCAATTATTCTTACTTGGAGTTGTTGTACTGTTCTTGTAGATGTGTGTTCATTTGCATTAAATTCATTGTAAATAGATTTCCAGGCATTCCTTTTCTTTGATTCTGCAGCTGATGTGTATTGTTTATCTTCAATAACCGAGTGTCTTGAAACTATTTGCTTTAACAGAGTTTTCTCATGCTCAGTAAAGTTTTTTGATCGGAGTCCCTTCTCTGCAGCCATGGTTTTACTTGTATCTGACTCTCCAGTTCAATGTTATTTTACACATTTCTAGGTCCATTCCATGTTTTATAGGCAACTTTGCTCCAGCTAATTCAGACTATCACAGGTGGTTTTAAATCAAGCTTGTTTACTTTAATTCAGGACTCCATAGTCCAGGTTTTAGTAATCAGTAGTTAATCTGTGTTTTAGAAAGCCCTTTTTAAAGACATGATTAACTACTCCAGATTAAGGCCTAGTCCTAGCTTAAGTTAAACCCTGTCTGGGAAACCGCCCCTTAGTCTTTTAAAGTACTTTTACTTGAAACTGTAACTACTTCGTTTCACAACAAATAGCTATCTGACTGAACAGTTCTCTTGTATTACGTTAACACAGTGGTTCCCAAAGTGGGGGGCGCGCCCCCTAGGTGGGGCGCGGAGCTATTGCAGGGGGGGTGCGGAGCTTGAAAGTAAAACATGTGCACGTGTGTCAATATTAGGGATGCACCGATTCCGATATTAATATCTGAAAAAATTCTAGATCGGGTATCGGTGTCAATGTGACCGATCCATAAAAACAGATCTATTCCGTCTAATTCTGTGCTTGAAACGCTTTTCGGACATATTCACCAAGCTGGACTTACGCAGCACTTACAACTTGGTCCTTATTCGAGAGGGCGATGAGTGGAAGACAGCCTTTGTTACCGCCAGAGGGCACTATGAGTATCTAGTCATGCCGTATGGACTAACAAATAGCCCCGCTGTGTTCCAAGCGTTTATGGATGACATTTTCCGTGACCTGATAGATGACTTCGTATTCGTTCATATAGACGATATCCTGATTTATTCCCCGTCTGTTTCAGAGCATATCCGACACGTCTCTGCAGTATTACAATGCCTTCGTGAGCATAATCTTTACGTGAAGGTGGAGAAATGTGAATTTCATCCCTCCTCGGTGACGTTTGTAGGATGTACACTGTCCCCTGGCCAGATCTCCATGGATGCGCAGAAGGTGGAAGCTGTCTTAAACTGGCCGACCCCTCGTTCCACGAAAGAGCTGCAGCGATTCCTGGGGCTCGCTAACTTCTGTCGCCGTTTCATCCGAGGTTTCGGTGAGTTGGCTACCCCTCTCACTAATCTCTTAAAGGGAGGGAGGAATCGGAAATTCACCTGGGCCGCTGAAGAGGAACGAGCGTTCTCACTCCTTAAGAGGGCGTTCACGTCGGCCCCAATACTGCACCTTCCTGACCCCCAACTCCAGTTCATCGTGGAAGTCGACACCTCCGAGGTCGGAGTGGGCGCTGTTCTTTCTTAGAGGCAGGGAAGCCCGCCGAAACTGTACCCCTGCGCCTACTTCTCCAAAAAGCTGACCCCCGCGGAAATGAACTACGACGTTGGAGACCGGGAACTCCTGGCCATTAAACTCGCACTCGAGCAGTGGCATCATTGGTTGGAGGGAGCGGAACACCCCTTCATTGTATATACAGATCACAAGAACCTTGAATACCTGAAGTCAGCCAGACGCCTAAACCCGCGACAAGCAAGGTGGGCAGTTTTTCTCCCGATTTCGTTTCACTGTGTCTTACAGACCCGGGTCAAGGAACATCAAAGCCGATGCCCTGTCACGGATCCACGAAAAGGACGAAGCAACTCATGAACCTGGACGTATTCTGCCAGAGTCCTGTTTCCTCGCAGCTATTCGCTGGGAAGTACAAGAGGACTTAGACGAGGCTTTGCGCACCGAACCCAGTCCGGTGGAATGTCCGGAGGGGAAACAATACGTGCCCGTATCCCTTCAGGGGTGCATCCTACAGCTCGCACATGATACGGCGGGCACAGACCACCCAGGTACTACCCGCACACGACACCTGATCTCTCAGCGTTACTGGTGGCCGTCCTGGGAGGATGACATTCGTGATTATGTGCTGGCGTGTTCCGTTTGTGCTCAGACCCGTACTCCCCGTGCACTTCCAGCAGGAGAACTCCTTCCCTTACCTGTTCCTCACCGGCCATGGACGCACCTCGCAATTGACTTTGTGACAGATTTGCCCACATCGGGAGGTAATACTGTAGTTACGGTAATTGTAGATCGATTCTCTAAAATGTGCCGTCTCATTCCTTGCCCCAAATTACCCACTGCCATGGACACGGCTCTTACCCTCTTCCATTACGTATTCCGTATTTATGGCTTACCCGAAGATATTGTCTCCGATAGAGGGACACAGTTTACGTCTCGAGTCTGGAAGCAGTTCTGCAAACTCCTTGGCAATACTGTTAGTCTGACTTCAGGCCACCACCCCCAGTCTAACGGAGAGGTTGAGCGTTATAATCAGGAGTTAAGGAGGTTTCTCAGACAATATTGCGTTTCTCAACACGACTGGCACAAATACCTCCCATGGGCAGAGTACGCCCGGAATTCTATTATACACACCGCTACCAAACTCACGCCCTTTCAATGTGTATACGGTTACCAACCTGCGTTTTTCCCATGGGACAAGACACCAGCTGATGTCCCCACCCTAGACAAATGGTTTAAACACAGTGCCCATACCTGGGAGCTAGCACATGTACACTTGCGACGTGCTCTACACACACGCCGACTCAATGCGAACCGTCGTCGTCTCCCAGCGGTGATTTACCACCCGGGACAGACAGTATGGCTGTCGACACAGAACCTTAACCTGAAGCAACGATGTAAAAAACTTAGTCCACGGTACATCGGTCCATTTAAAGTGCTCAGCAGAGTTAATGCAGTTACCTACAAACTTCTTTTGCCGTCACATTACCGTATTAACCCTGTCTTCCACATCTCTCTCCTGAAGCCGGTTCACTACAGCCCGTTCACCGTGCCCCCCGTGTATGATAAACCTCCGGATCCTCTGGAGATCGACGGTCGTCCAGCATACATCGTCCGAGAGCTCTTGGAATCCTGACGCCGGCGAGGTGGTCTGCAATATCTGGTTGATTGGGAAGGATATGGCCCCGAGGAACGGGCCTGGATTCCAGCGAGGGATGTCCTCTGCCCCACTATGATCGCTGATTTCCACGCAACACATCCTAACTTTCCTGCCCCCCGGCGCCGCGGTCGCCCCCCAGCACGTCGTAGAGCGTCAGGTGCCGCTCCTTTGAGGGGGGGGTACTGTCAGGAATGCCACCTGATCTTCCATAATCAGCCTCACCTGCCCCTCATTACCATGCCCCCTTCAGTCTTACTTAAGCACTTCACCAGCACGTCTCAGTCGCGAAGTATTGCCGACACCAAGTATTGCCGCGTACCAAGCCTTTCTATTACCTGTCTGCTCTCCTGTGTTCTGACCCTCGCTTACGTCCCCGACCTTGTCTCCTGCCTAGTCCCTAACCCTAACCCTAACCCTCCTGACTTCTGCTCCCCCGGTATGACCCTGGACTGTCCTGACCATGCAAAGAAAACACTGTTACTTATCCTAGTGCTCGTGATTCACCTGCCTGTTTCTGTGCCAGCGTCTCATTTCAATAAAAGCGGTGTTCTTCCGCATTTGGATCCCTCTCTGCCTGTTCAATACGTTACACGCTTGCTCAACTCGCTCCCTTAAAGAGACAGTACACATATTTCTGGCTGTTACATGCTTTGTGTTCTGCGTGATGTCTACGCTAGCAAACTAGACGCATAGGTATTGCTGTTTCTCTTATTTCATCTCCTTATTTATTTAAAATGATATTTAGAATTCTTGAACCATTTCAAAGGTTTCTTGCAGTTTATTTTTTTCATGTTTGACCAAAGTTGTGAACCTATTGTTTTTGTAAGTTTCAGGTTCTTTGGTATTATTTATTTTACATTCAATGTTATATTCATAATTGCACTGACTGAACAAATGCAAGTTGTGTTGTTTTTACATGTTTTTATGTGTGTTTAAGTGTGCTATACTGGTGCAGAGTTTTCAATAAACTTGTAATTCAGTATGTCTGTGTTAAAAATATGTTTTAAGTCGATTCAGAACTGTTTTACTCTATCAGATCGGGATCGGATTAGTATCAGCCGATACTAAGCCTCAGATATCTGAATCGGTATCGGAAGTGAAAAACGTGAATCGGTGCATCCCTAGTCAATATGGGGGGGGCGCATATTATAAAAATATTCTCATCTACTAAAGGGGGGCACGGCAGAAAAAGTTTGGGAACCACTGCGTTAACAAATACGAGCCTCTTGTAATTCCAGGACGAAACATGAGAGAACGTGAAGACGTTAAGATTGGGCGTTTTGAAAATAAACAACCATTAAATAATGTGATAAAAACCGAAATTTCGAATCATTTCGAGTATATTTATAAATATTTACCTTAAATAAGTTTAACATGCTGGGAAATATAGAAATGGACATTGACGTAAAAGTGCTTGAATTCCACCTTGTAAAGGTGTATGAACCCTGCAAACATGAGGTGCAGCGCACGCAAAGTTACAAAATTCGAAAGGTGCACGACCTCGCGCACGGGCGGAGCCACCGCGATTATGTCATTTTCGGCGCTGATTTTAGTTTAGCCTTATTTTTGGTAAAAAATGTGTTAAGTCTGATGCACTTTCTGCCATTCTCACCGCTGTGTGCTGAGTAGCTGAACCGGAGCGTAGTTGCGCATGCGCGGGTGAGTTTCTCCGCTGGCTTGCCTTTTACCGGTAATAAGCAAACGCACACGGTATGATAACCCTGCATTTTAATACCGTGGTATACCGTGACACTGGTTACCGCTGCAACCCTACCTCCTATTATTATTTTGTCACTGCATAATGCTAAATTTGCTGCAAAATCACTGAAATCATTTAGAAAGTCTGATTAAGGCCCTGGTGGTCTGCACACATTAGTCAGTGAAAATGCGTTCTTATTAGTAGACAGATTAATTACTTTTATAGACAGCATCTCAAAGGAATTGGAGATATCAAAGTATTTCTGATGAATTTCTAGATCATTTATTCTTCCTCCTCCCACATATTCCTCCTCCTCTGCCTGACAATCTTGGTCTATGTACATAGCTGGAGTGGCTTCGTTTAGAAGCAGAGAGCTGGAGCAGGAGTGGCTTCGTTTAGAGTTAAATATTCACCAGATCAAATCCAAGTTTCTGTGAGACATAGAACATCAATTTTCTATCTGAGTGGAGTTTCCATGTTCTCCCTGTGTCTGCGTGGGTCTGTTCAATAAAAACAGTTGTCTGAGTGTGTGTGCATGAATGTACACACACTCAGACAACTTGTGCTTGTATGTCCAGTGGTGGATGGTGCTCTGTCACTAGGGTCTGTCCTCTCTCCCCTTCCTGCACCCCGTTTTATGGTAAACTGGGGTGCTGGTGCTGTCATCCTGTCACTGCTCGTGGTCACTCAAGTTTGTTGACAGTGCAGTGGACGGATGGCATTGTCTCAGAATGCCCCCAAGCCTATGTTACCTTCTGGTTCTGCCTTTTTTAGCTAGGCTGTAATAATTTAACTTAGTGCCGGAGTTGCTGCCACACTCCAGAAATGTTTATAATTTTACCTGTCCTGTATATGTCCTCATACAGAGCTAATTTTCCCTGTTTCATTTCTCCAGATGGCTGCCCGCCTGCTTGAGGAATAATGAGATGAGGAGAGACAAGCGATCCATCCTGGGCCGGCCACCTCCTGCCTAACCAGATGCCTACACCATGATGGACATTATTACATCTTTTATATTCTGTCTAAATGGACATTATTGCATCTTTTACATTCTGTCTACATTCTGTCTATATTGTTGTTGTTGTCATGGTGACCGGTGTCGGCCAGAGGAGGATGGGCTCCCCCCCTGAGTCTTGGTTCCTCTCAAGGTTTCTTCCTCATACAAAAAACTAGGGAGTTTTTCCTTGCCACTGTCGCCTTTGGCTTGCTCACTGGGGGCTAGGACTCGGCACTTGTAAAGCTGCTTTGTGACAACAACTGTTGTAAAAAGCGCTATATAAATAAAATTTGATTGATTGATTGACCTACCAGTAAAAAATGTTATTGTGAATGTTATTATGGTTTTCTAACTTCCTACCCAATTAAACACATGAAAACCACAAGGAAATTAATGGCTTTGTGTTCCCTACTACCAAACAGCATTAACTGATTGTACTGGCAACCAAATCCGAGCAGGGCAATCCAAACAAGCGACAGACAAATAAACCAGCAGAGGTCAAAATATCCAAACAATCGAAAAACAGCTACCATATACAAACAAGACATCTCCACAAGACAAGACATGAAGTTCTAGCTCTATCTCTGGTTTTTGGGTTGGACTCTGGCTTTTACATCCGGAAGAGAATTGTAGATGTGAAGTAACCAACTCTACAGTGCCACATTAGGCAGGAGGGAAGAAGAAGTGGGAACACATCTGGATGAGAATGTATGGAATAGAATGTATGGAATAGAATGCATGGAATTCATGCATTCACGTCATTCATGTCTGTAACAGAACAAATAACCTAACAGACACACACATTAACAACAAACAACTAGAACCCAGACCAAGGAGTGTTGTAACAGGGCTGTAACTCAGTCCTGGGTCCAGTTTCTCCTGCTATTCTTTAGGCAAGTCCAGTTTCCTGTCTGGCCTACTGACCCTCTGCTACTCTTTGGGCAGCCTGTTCATACTAAATATCACCATGTGATTCCTTGGTTTTGGTTAATTTTCCTTCTGTTACTGTGTTATGTTTAATTCATACTTTCCTCGCCCTTTGTGTTGTCACACCCTCCTTGGTGTTTGCCTGCCATTTGTTCTGACCTTTGGTTGCTCCCCAAGCTTCGTAGCAGGTGATTGCTCACAGCTCGAATTGTGTTCTGCACTAAAGTTGTGTTTGTTTGTGTGTTCACTCTGGATGTGTTAAATGCAGAAGGGAATTCCCTTAAGGGGATATCTCTTCTTCTTTTACGGACTATGCAAAATTATACACTCTAGAAACTAGATTGGACAGATGTTTATTTAACAACTGCAACAAATCTTTAAATTAATAATTTTAAATGAATGATATGCACCCATCAACATTATGGCAAAGAAAGCACCCAAACAGTGTATAATGAACAAGAATATACAATATAACAAAATATAACAATACTATATTACTGTGAAGATTTGATTAATCTTAAGCTACAATACAAAGCTTTGATATGTGCCACATATACTGTACCATCTATCCATTTACTGTACTTATCCATGCAATTGCCTTTAGAAGATTATAATGATTACATTTATTTTAATTTGTCATTTGCTCTGCAAAATGTTGGCAGAAAGTCAATATATTCTTATTTCTGAGGAAATAATGCACAATTTTATACTTTATTAGACTTCGTATGTTCTGGTATTTTTATGCTTTTAATATTCTCGTAGTACTTGAAGAATACAGATCCTGAAATTTAGCATTTTCCAATTAGTGTTTGTGGTTGTCAAGATGGGCCATTCCCAACATGATGTGAATTTCTACCATTTAAAATCTTAAGGCAATGTTTGTAAATTTGATCAGAGGTTCTTTTGGTTGTAGGCTCTTTCTCATCTTTTGCTGTAAAGTGATCTTCGTTATTTGCAGATCTTGAGTCAAGTTCTGTCACCTTGGAAAGAAGAGCAGGACAACTATGTACAAAGGGAAAAATGTAGTTATACATCACTCTCAAAAGTAGAGCAAAATCTTTCAGAATATGTATTTATTGGTTTACGCATTATAACAAACCCTGTATGTTTGTTGCATTCACTGATATTTGATATTTCGATACAAGACTGGGACACAAATTTTGCAAAAATTAACTCCAAAATGTTGGCATTCTTAAGTTGTTTTAAATGACTTGTCAATCTGCAAGAGAAGTAGAAACACTCAGGAAGATTTGAGGAAAATATAAAATCAGTTTTTACATAGGAATGTGTCCAAGAATGCTTATCTGCATGAACTATTGATTTACTTACTTGTGTATGCAGTCACAATGGTAAATAGTCATTAACTCTGTGTTATAATGTCCATATATCTTCTCCATGGGATGGATCCTGTACTTGCAGCCATCCAAGTATCTAGCTACATCACATATTTTTGGAGATTCTGGAGAACAAGTTCACATATTAAACATCAGGCAACTGTCAAGTACAAATGTGAAACATGTTGAAACATAAGTATGGGCAGTGCTGGAATCTTTGTGCTGATGGCAGTTATGCATATTCAGCTTCATCTAGAGTAAAAATTTAATAATAATAATAATAATAATAATAATAATAATAATAATATGTTACAAAAGTCATATGTAAAAGATTTTTCAGAAAATATCTGATGGTTCACTGCCAATGTGTTAGGAGCTCTCACACTCACTTTTTTACTTTACATGTATAAATGCTAATTAAACCCCAAATGGTTCACCTAAGAGCTCTTTTAGGAATAGATATGTTTATCTCTCCAGGGACTATATGGGCATTCTTCTTTTGCCCCAACACTTCAGTGGTATCTCAGGAATCTCAAATACATAATGAATTCAACCTCAGGTCACAGCTGCTGTAGTTGAAGCAGTTACAGACCTAAGGGTATTTCTTTAATTTATACACAATGCCTTGTTACATTGTACTTTCTGGTTGATGTGACATTAAAGTGATACGTCAGTCATACATCCTACTGTTGTTACTAATAAATTAAAGCTACAGTATGCTGCTGCCAAAATAAGATAATGTTAAACAGTTCAAAATAGGTCTGCAAAATACAGCTTTTTTCACACATATGTTTTAGTTGTTTGCTAAATTACTAAATATCATAATGTAATGTAACTCGAACACTGTATTGTATTTTTCAATCAATACTGTTTGATTTATAAAAAACATAACAAATAAGAGTATGCTTAAGAACATGAATGTCTTTACCTGTTGGTTTAAAATCATCAGACGTAGAGTTAGAGATATTCCAAAGAGAAGAGTTTAGTGTTTTTGTAACCTCAGTTGCAGATACCATGTTTTGTTTAAGAACAGATATGGATATGTGCACTGAAGCTGCAGACTCAGACGATGTGTTTTTCTTAGAAGTAGTCTTCATCGCTGATAAATTCCTTTTTGAAGAACACCTTTTCTTTATTATGGTGTTTTTCAGAACTGAAGATATGGATTCCTGATTTGTAGATGAAGAATTAAACCTAGCAGTTGTCTTTAGAAATAAAGATGCTTGGGTTAATGATACTGCATTAGTCTTAGGGTGTGGAGTAGTGTTTCTCCAGAGTGCATTTCTAGGTTTGGTAGGTGACATACGTTTGGCTGAAGATAGTTTCCTGGTCTTAGAAACTTTAGAGATTCTAGACAGTTTTTGTTTTATTTCTGCAAATGTGCTAATGTTCAATGAATGGTTGAGGTTAACTTTTTGTTTTAGATTTTTCCGCTTTGCCATTTGTCCCTTTGATTTTTTCCTTTTGATTTTTGCCATGGATAATGTAGCATTAAAATTTTTTTTTTTTGATGCATTGTCTACTTTGCAATACTTTCCTCTTTTTTGTTTACGCTTGAGGTTATCACCTCTTGGAGGTCCAATAGAAAAACAATTGAGCATTGCCTTCAGAGGTTTAGATCTTTGGATCATCTCAGGTTGGTTTGTAGTAGTATGGTTTTGAGATGTGGTCATCTTTCTCCTGTTTGTAGACTTTTTCTTAGGAAATTGAGTATGAAATGGTTTTTGATCATAGCATCCCTGAGATGCTCTTGTGTGTACAAGGGATGAAATCGTTGGACATAGTTCAGATTTTTTAATTGATGATGTCCTCTGATTAACTGTTTGCTTCTTCTTATGAACCAACTTAGAGTTATGGGTTGTGAGTGAGTTGAGGTGTGTTGTGGCATAAACTGAAGGTAGAGTTGTAGTTCTTGTTAAAGGTGTTTTGCTTGTACCATATTGCTGCTTCAACCAGAATGCATCCTCCCTTAAATGGGCTAGTTGATCATATCTTTCTTGAGGTTCCAGTTGTTTTCTTTGTTTAGGTTTGATATTTATTTGTTTTCCTTTAATTGATGGTTTTGCCTGATAGACTGGATGGTCAGTAATTACAATGTTCTCTTGGCTTGAACTCACAGAATTGTATGGTGTGGAATATTTGAGCATTGCAAAGGGGGCAACCTTAACTGAAGTGCACCTGGAAGAGAAGATTTGAAAACTTTAAGCTGCACGTTTTCATGGCTCATTAGACCTACAGAGAATGAGTTTGCCAAAAGATGACAACGAAGATATCACTGCCAACTGTGAACAGTTGCTGTGGGAATGGAACAGGTGCTTAAAAATCTGGCATTAGTAACATCTAAATATAAAATTCTTTAAAGAACCGAGTTGAGTGAATTGGATAGTTGGCATTCTATATTTTCACTCACATTCCAAACCAGTTTATCTTTGTGCACCGTTTCTTCTTGATGAGATCAAAGCAGCGGACCTTAAGGATATTGAAAAAAGTGTATCCCACCATGTTTGATACTGTTCCATTAATATCTAGAAGACACTGCTTAAACCTAAATGTGCAGCGGAGAGAGATTTGGTTAAGAATATGTTGTGCTCCTGAAATGACAACAAAGCACAATTATTTTACTGCCATCAATACCAGTGGCACATTTTAGAAAACATAAGAGAAGGAGAATTAACTCCTCAATGTATATTTGCACTTTGAACAAGCCAAAGCATATTTCTACAAGATATTCATCTTCAGTATTCATACACATACCAATAGTCACTGCTGCAAAAGACGTTTACACACACTGTACACACACTACACACAAAACATGCACATTTGACAGCAGTTAATAAACAGATTAATTACTCCAAAAATGTTATACAATGCAATATTACTTTTTGTAATAAATAAGTCAGTTGCTTTACAGTAAGCTGCCAACTAGGCCAAATATGCTGTAAAAATTACAACTGAGTGCTGTAATGTTGAGAATTTTTAATGTATTGTCATTATCTCTATTTCTGTATATATTTTCTATACCCTTTCAACATCTGTGATCACAGAGAGTGTTCTTATAATTTCCTATTAATATAAGTACCAGTTATAGTGTGTTGTTTCTCCAGTTTGGTCTGTGATTTCAGTTAGCAAACTGTTTTTTGTTTACGATTTTAATTATATCGTGTAAACTTTTCTCTCTCACATATCTTTTGAAAACACCTTCAATGAAAGAATCACTGAACATATACAGATAGTAAGAGGATAAATTATGACTTTCAAGAGTCTTCCTGCAGGGTTGAAGATATATCATATAGGAATGGAATGCAAGTACATGCCCTCCAGCTAGTAGCAATCACCTGTGGTCACAGCTGCAGTGAGAAATGGTGAATAGAGTAGGGTTGAACACTCCAAAGTTAAGAGTGAAGGGCTGAATGATATGGCTGCAGTGATCATGCTCTCTGCAGCATCTGTCTACAGGCTCAAACATCCCTAGATGAAAGTAACAAATGGAAACAAACAATAACAACTGCTTTTGACATAAACATTCGTCAGAATTAATATATATAAACGGTTTTTTAATAATGACTAAGTTTACTAATGCTTAAAATGCGCATAGCTTTGGGCTTCAATCTACTCACCCAACTGTTCATAGTCCCCCGCGCTGCTTCCGTGGCCGCACCAAAATGTCCCAGGTAATATCCACGCACGCTTCTGTCGAATTTTGCCTCCAGAACGGACCCAGTCCATGTCGAAGTTCCTCCTAAAGTGTCTAAGAGTATTCGGTATGAATTCACATGGACTATTACGCCCAAAAAGCTGACTTATATTAAGATTCAGAGACTGTGTATCCTTTAAATTCCAGGTGCGCATTTCAGGACACAACGACAAATAATTTTCAATCAAATCTGGGTCGGCGCTTATCGAACATTTTTCAATGTATTTATCTGCTGTCCAAATAGTCCAATAAAAAAGAAGAGGTGCTATCGCCGCTGATTTTCTAAGAAAACTACAGTGAGTATGACCAAAAGCTGATTTCGTGCGAAGACAGAAAGGCTCTTGGTATTCGTTCCTGGCATCTGGATGTACAGCTGTGGAATAACCGATCATCACCACCATATGAAGCAAAGACCTAATGTTCATATTACAACGATCTATTAAATAAATACCAGTACCACAAAGTTAAAACCTAATGTTACCCAGCGAACGATTCTTTTCAACCACTGATCTTCTAACTGGAATCACCCGTACTTTTAGAGCGAATACAAAAGCAATAGCGTCCTGCAACGGTACTGTAATTATTGCAAAAAATTAGTCCCCATATGCACATATAAAATGCTAAATGCACATTTGCCTACTTTGAACAATTTTGACCTGCGCTATACTTCGATTGGACAAGTTTTCACATACCTTCAACGTAGGCTCGAATGGGTGTGGTTTGTGTTTCTCCATAAAACAAGGAAATGATTGAAAGCTTCTGGAATTTTCATGTTTCGAGAGTTATAAAAAATATATCCTTCAACAAGTGTTGTTCCACTGTAACCATAAAAGATGACGATCAACTATATCTACGTTTTGTTCATTTAAGCTATTCGAAATATTAGTTCCACTATAATAAAGCTGACGTTTTATTCCATGCAGAATGATGCGTTATTATGGAATAAATATCGAAAATATACAAAATATATTTAGTATATAATAAAATATAATAGAATATTAATCTATCCAAATATGTGAAACAAAAATGCATACATTATTAAAACCTACAAATGGAATCCTCTAGTTTAAGTTAGTTACTCATCATAGAAATATAGAAACAATAGAAACACTTTCTCCCCCTATTGCAGGGATGTCAAAGTCAAATACACAAAGGGCCAAAAAACCAAATTTGCTACAAGCCGAGGGCCGGACTGGTTCAATGTTTATTAAAACATATTGAAATGATTGCACATAGCCTATTGAACCAAGACCTAACACAGTGTATATTATTTAATGCTTAAATGAATAAAGCAATATTTTTCTGTCAGTAATTTCAAGTGAAAACATTTTTCAACAAGCAAACAGATAAAAACAAACTTCCTTCAAAGAAAACATGTCCTATACAAGCATTTTCAAGTACTTTAGATAGTACATTATAAAGTACATTATACATAAAGTACATTATAAAGTAATAAAGATTTGAAAAGTGCTGGAATTTAGGCTAAATGTAATTTCCCCTTGGGGATGAATAAAGTACTCTTATCTATCTATCCAAAGTACTTGAAAATGCTTGAAATTATAACTACTTCGTTTCAGAACAAATAGCTGTCTGACTGAACAGATCTCTTGTATTAAGTTAACAAATACAAGCCTCTTGTAATTCCAGGAAACATGAGAGAATGTGAAATATTGTAACGTTCGTTAAATACCAGGACAGTTTACTGTTAACAACTCGTCTCTTTTATTTTAACATTAATACACGCGAACTCACTCAAGAACAATAACCGAATCCTCTCTCTCTTACTCTCGCGCGCTTTTCCACTCACACACACCACTTAACATAAAGAAACAGTAAACCAATGATCCTTAAAGGAACTGCCCCCCCCCGCCCCCCCCCCCCCCCCCCAACAAAAAGTTTCTCGTCCTCTCTCGTCCTCGAGGGAACAACACAATCTTTGAGGCGGGGAGGTAGTTTGTGTCGCCTCTTTGGCCTACCGGTGCTCTGAGGGGTTGTCGGAGCTGTAGGGCTTAGAGGGGGGAACGTTTCCTGCTGGGACCCCCGCTGTGCAGGGGTATGAGGGCTTTGTGCCCATCCCCCCCTGAAAGGGGGAAGAGAATGTCCCCTATAGGGAGCCATTCTGTCTCTGTGTAGGACTACTTTCCTGCCTCCCGGGGGCAACTGCACCCTATACACCACTTCCCTGACCCGTTCCAGAACACTGCAGTGCTCCACCCAGCTACTGTCCAGTTTAGGACACCGTCCTTTTCTCCTCTTTAGGCTAAAGACCCACACCAACTCTCCAGCCATGAAGTGCCTCCCTTTAGAGGTGACATCATAATTCCTCTTTTGGCGCAGTCCCACCTTGGCTAGCTGATCCCAGACGTAGGAGTGTGCTGATTCCAGCCGGTCCTGCAGTTTCGTCACATAATCTGGGCCTGGTAGTGCCTCCAGTGCATCCTGTGGCATCCTCAGCTCTCTTCCCAGCATGAGCAGGGCAGGTGTGCGCTGTGTGGAGTCCTGAACTGCTGACCTGTAGGCCATGAGAATGAGGGGAAGATGGGTGTCCCAGTCCTGCTGGTGTTCTGAGGTGAGGATAGCTAACTGCTGGACCAGTGTCATGTTAAACCTCTCCACCAAGCCATCACTCTGTCGGTGGAGTGGGGTGGTCCGAGTCTTCTGGATCCCGAGGTGTTCGCACAAGGCAGCTATGTGCGAAAATGTGATTAATTTCGATTAATCGATTACTTTTTTTTTTTTTTTTTTGGCCCACCTCCACCCCCCCATCTTTGGAGGACAACTTTGTTTTTATGTACAGATTTAAATGGCAATTATAACAATTCTGTATAATATATAGTATAGTGATAACAATATATAGTGATAACAATATGCAAAGTGATAATTATTGGGGTTAGGTGGACCAAGAAAAGAGGGAAAGAAATAATAAAAAGGGAAAAGAAAAAGAGGTAGGAGAAGAAAGAAGAAGAAAAAGAAAAGAAGAAAAAATAATAATAAAATAATAATAATAATAATAATAATAATAATAATAAAATAAAACACGCAACCAGCTCAAATGACCACTGCAAAGAAGTACAGAAAGTAAACCAAATACATATAGTACAGATGAGTGCGATGTATGGGTGTGTGTGAGTGTGTGCTTATGTGCAACCTAGAAGTGCAACATAGGATAGATGTATGGAATGTACTTACCAGCAAGGGTGGGTAGCTGCGACAACATTCTCCCAGAGGCCAGAGGCGGGCGGAGAAAGACCCGGGAATCCCACCCGCCCACGGCCCCCCACGGAGCGGTGGAGTACCAGAGCCGCACTTCCCAGAAACCCTCACCCGCCCGCCCCCGCAGGCGGGAGAGAGAGACCCCGGGCAGCGCCCCACTAGTCAAGGAGTGCAGGTCTAAGGGAACCAGAGGGAACAGAGCGCCTCCCCCCCAGGATGCCCCCCCCCAGGGGCCAGCGGCAAAGCCACGGCGCCACGCGCCCGGAAAGCCACCCACCACCCGGCAGGGCCCACCTCCCGCCGAGGAGCACCCGGCCGCCCCATACCACCAACGCCCAGGGGAGCGGGCCAACCGCCCCTACGCTGGGGGGCCAAGCCGGACTCCGGAGCCCCAAGGCGCCCCCCCTCTGGAGTGGTGCAGTAGTCTCAGGGGAGCGTCCGGGAGTGAACCGGGCACGACCAGCCCCGACCCAGAACCAGCTGTCCTCACCCACACACCCAAACCCACACTACATTCGCCCCTATACACCCCCACCATGCACACACCCACCCCCACACACACACACATACACTCAAAAACACCCTCACACCTCCAAACCTGGCCATATGTCCCCTCCCTCCAACACGCACTCATTCATCCACCCATTCAGAAACAAGAAGAAAACAAGGACAGAGACACACACTTATCCAGACTAGCACACCCTCTGCGGCAGGGGCAAATGGCTGGACCAGCAAGGACCGGTAGTGGTCCTAGGAAGCCACCAGCCCAGTCCCGTGCCAGCGACCCTCCCCCCGCCCCGGCAGGGAGCAGGAAGCGGGTGAAGGTGGGAATGCTTAGGTCCAGAGGAAAGGGTCCTCTGGAAGAGGAGAGCCAGCTTGCTAGCTGGCTCATTGAGCACCGAACTTCACTGCCCCCCCAGCTCAAGGCAGGGAGCGGTCGACCCAGGAAGACCAGGGCGGCAACCCCCCCCACCACCACATCCAAGCCCGGATCCACACCACCCCCACCACAGAGAGCAGCCGGTCCGCACATCCACATACACCTAGACACACATTTCCTTTATACACGTATGCACTCACACACATTTAACCCATAAATATATACATATATACACATATACATACATACATCCATCCATATATATAAATATATACATACACATACATACATATATACATATATATCTACACATACCAGAGGTGGGGACTCGAGTCACATGACTTGGACTCGAGTCATTAATATTAAGACTTTTGACTTGACTTGAAAAAATATTCAGAGACTTAGACTTGACTTGGACTTTTACACCAATAACTTGGGACTTGAATTGGACTTGAACCTGTTTACTTGCAAAGACTTGATTTTTTTTATCAAGTCTTTGCAAATCTAAATTTTAAAACGCATATTAATATTTATAAAGTGCGCCCCATTAATTTCATTTCCGTCCTTCTGACGCAGACCGGTGTTACACCAGATTCTGTGACCGTCGAGTTTTGTGACCTCAGGGGGCGCTATTTCACAGTTTCTGTTCAGAGGCACAAACGCTTTACGAATGCTACGTAAACTACGCTGATGCACTTTCTTTACTCGTTTTGTTGGTGTCCACGAGCCAAAATATGACAGATGTTTATATTTACATTTATCGTCTCTTAATTACATAAATGTACTTAAACAAGATTTACCTGATGACGGCAGCCATCAGAATATGTGACCCCACTGAATCTCCAGGTAACAATAGTAGCCTACACCGTGACCCCACAATAACAGAAAACAATGAAAAAATAACCCTAACCTTTTATTAGTCTATATTTAAACATTTTATCCAAATGTTTAGAATAACCATTCGTAATGACAGCATCTTGCTTACGATGAAGCTTGCTATTTTCGTGTAAAATGATGTAATGAAACATTCTTGTTTAATTAAGAGAAGATAAAATGTAAATGATCTGTCGTCTTTTGGCTGGCGAACACCAACAAAACGAGTAAAGAAACGCATCAACGTAGCATTCGTAAAGCGTTGGTGCCTGTAAAAAAAAAAAAAAGACTCGAAAGGACTTGAAATTCCAAGTTTCAGACTTGGGACTTGACTTGACGGTTGCTTGTCTTGACTCGAGACTTGACTTGAGTTGACTGTCTTTGCTTGAGACTTGACTCGGGACTTGAGGATAAAGACTTGGACTTACTTGAGACTTGCAAAACACTGACTTGGTCCCACCTCTGACACATACATATACACCCACACACGCTTGTCCCATATACACCACACCCCTGTGTATGCACCCACAACCATACCAATCGCACAGTGAACAAACGATGACAGACATCAACAGTATTGAGGACATGCTGGTCCCGGCCCACCCCAGACATCCCCATCATCCACCACCCCACTCCCACCACCCAGGCACCTCGGAGCCCCAAGGCCCAGACCCAACGCCCTGACCCAGGCCGACTGACCCACCCCACCCAGCGGCGCAACCGCAGCGGCGCAGGTCCCCCCGCACGGGCAGGGCCCCAGCTCGGGGTCGGGGGGCCCCAGGCACCAGGCCCCGGGTCCCGCCACCCGGCCCCACAGGGGAGGCCAGCCACCCCGCCGAGGGCCAGCATCTGCTCCCCCCATGCCCCGGCCCCACACCCCAGAGGGAGCGCCACCCAAGCCCCCCCCACCACCGCCCGCCAGGGCAAGCACGTGCCATCCCAGGTCGGCAGCCCCGGCCCCCCCGCCCAGAAAGTGGCCGGCACGAGCAGTCTCCCCGGGGTCGACCCCCAGCCACCAACCGGCCCTCCGGGAGCTGAGGCCCCCGCCAACCACCCCGACTAGCTAATGGAACTGATCAGTGGGAACCAAAGAGAATTAAATTCGATTAATCGATTACTTAATTAAAATTTTTTAATCCCGTCTCACCCCTAGTAAAAAAAAATATAAAAATGTTAATGTGCCATATTTTGTCAATTGTGATTTTTCACCACAATCGAAATTTGTCCTTTGCTTTTTACCCATCTGTGCAGTTAGAACACACACACACACACACATAACACACACTAGTGTTTACTAGGGGGCTGTGGATCACACGTGCCCAGAGCGGTGGGCAGGCCTAGCCCGGCGCCCGGGGAGCAGTTGTGGTTAGGTGCCTTGCTCAAGGGCACATCAGTAATGGCCTCAGGTCTGGGAATCGAACCCACGACCCTCCAGTCACAAGACCAGTTCCCTACCACCAGGCCATGACTGCCCCAGAACAAGTCTCCAAAGAGACTAGCAAAAAATTTCCACAGCTGACTATATTTCAAGTCATCCAGGCAGGGTATTGGGTAAAGTTTTCAACCAGCAATTATCACGCCTCAGCATACTTGCCAGGTTCGTTTTGGTTTAGCCAAATTGGGCTAGTTTGAAAATCCAGCCGCGGTTACAAATTCTGGGGTCACGGGGTGCGGTTTTTTAGGCTACTTTTGAGTTGGGCTACCGCACGAGTTACAAGTCAAGACTAAGAATCGATCGCGATATAATACTTAATTTGTCTCCATTTTACACTGGAGGGGAGTTTTCTGTTACTCTGATCGCAGCTGTGTACATACTACCACAGGCTAACGCTAAGCTAGCTCTAGAAGCTTTACACAGCAATCAACAACCATCTGAATACACAGCCTGATACAGCATTGATTGTGGCAGGGGACTTCAACCACGTGGACATAAAAAAGGTGCTGACTAAACTCCATAAAAACATTAACTTCGCCACCAGAGGCAGTAACACACTGGACCAGGGCTACACCAACATAGCGGGGGCTTATAAAGCCATAGCTTCACCACACCTTGGAACATCTGACCATTTAGCAATAAAGCTGATCCCGGCATACAAACCTGTTATTTGTAGGTCCAGACCAGTTGCAAAAACTGTGCAAGTCTGGAGTAATGAAACCACCTCAATCCTTCAGACTGCTTTGAGAACACTGACTGGGAAGTGTTCAGAGAAGGTGCAGACATAGAGCAGTATACATCTTCTGTCCTGTCCTATATACAGTTCTGGGAAGTGTTCAGAGAAGGTGCAGACATAGAGCAGTACACATCTTCTGTCCTTTCCTATATACAGTTCTGCACAGACTCTGTTCTGCGAACCAAGATCATCCACGTGTTTCCAAATCAGAAGCCATGGCTGGACAACACAGTGTGCAGTCTGGTTAGGGCCAGAGACGCTGCCTATAGAGCAGGTGACATGCTGACATACAGCAGTGCCAGAAGAGACCAAGGTTATAATCGTTAACAAAAACGAACAAAAAAACGAAAACTGATATTGAAAAAAACATTTTCGTTAACTGAAATAAATAATAACGGTAATTAAAAGAAAAAAAAAGAACTAACTGTAACTATATTACATGTTTAGAAAACTAACTAAAACATTCTGAAATTATAGATAGGATACCCTTCGTTTTCACGTTTGTCAGTTTATTTATAAGTCTTGTGGACTGATATGAAATCGATTTTTTTCACTAGAAGTTTTATATTAGCTGGCAGAAGCGTACGACACCTCATGGTCCGTCGCATCTCTTGTTTAGAGCTCCTGCTTGCCATGCTAGCCTGCAAAATTACGACAACAAAAGATGGGAGAAAACGGCGAGTCCTGTATGGGATTTTTAAAATATGATTACGAGGAAGACATGTCTTGTTGTGGAAACAGGTGATAAAATATATGGAGTAGTTCTCAAGAGGAAAACACCCACGAACCTCAAAGCTCACACAGAGGGCTAACTGTCAGTACCTTGGCAAGCTAGCCTCTGAGTAGCTCAGCCAAAAAAGAAGCACCATCCCGGCTAGGTAGCACCGGGAAGGAGAACCATAATGGCCTGTTTTCACCAGTAATCAAATAGCTGCTGGTTAGTTAACATGCTGAAAAACCGCAAGTGAGTGGATGCACTAGTTAATGTGTTGAGACTGGATGTCAACACGACTGTGTGACTCGATTGCCTTCAAAAAGTTTGGCTTTTCACACAAACAAAATAGGGTTACGCTCCTATGTTCGTATCTATCCTAGTCTGGCAATTTTCAGCAGCAATATTACACATTTTGCACTTAAGGCTTCTATCTTGTGGACTGTTGGTTGTTCAACAGTAATTGAATGCATTTTTAAAAATGGTATCTTTTGATGAGTTTTTATTACACAATATTAACTTTGAGCTTTTTGAATCCTGCACCTGACAAATAAACCAAAGTATAAAAAAACTAAAACTAATACTAGAACTAATGAAAACTAAACTAAAACTAAGCTTTAAAAAATTATTCAAATTAATAAAAACTAGCAAACATGCTCTAAAAACTAATTAAAACTAACTGAATTAGAAAAAAAGTCACAATGAAATAAAAACTAAATTATAATGAAAAATCCAAAAGTATTATAACCTTGGAAGAGACCTGAAGAAGGGCATAAAGGAGGCAAAAAACAGCGCATAGGGGAGCAATTTAACAACAGCAACAATCCCCATAGTATGTGGAGCAGCAATAGAAACATGGCAGACTATAAGTGCAACAACCAGCAGCTCAGCTATGATCACTCACTACCTGACACCTTGAACCAGTTCTTCGCACGTTATGATACACAAGAATGCGGAGTACTGGCCGAAACCCCTAGACCTGAAGAGCAGCAGCAATATCTCACTCTTCAGCGCCATCAGGTAAGATCTACTCTGAGGAAGATAGATACTTCCAAGGCTGCGGGGCCGAACAAGGTTTTAGGCAAGACACTAAAATCATGTGCTGACCAATTAGCAAGTGTATTTCTGGACATTTTCAACATCTCCTTACAGCAGGCTGTAGTCCCCACCTGCCTTAAATCATCTGTCATTGTACCTGTGCATAAAAAGTCAGCAATAACTTGTCTCAATGACTACCCACCAGTTGCTCTGACCCCTGTGATCACAAAATGCTTTGAGAGACTCATCCTGAGACATATTGGGGACAGTATTCCACTCAGTTTGGACAAACACCAGTTTGCCTACAGGGGGAATCGTTCCACAGAAGATACAGTCTCCATTGCACTCCACACAGGCCTGTCTCACCTGGACCAACCTGACACATATGTTAGGATAATAATAATAATAATAATAATCTTTATTTGTATGGCACCTTTCATACATACATGCAACTCAAAGTGCTTTACAGTATAAATAAAAAGAAACATTAAAAGTGTGACGTCTGAGACGCGGGGACAGAGGCGGCCGGAGGCGAGGGTTGCAACTGAGGAAGTTTATTATCCATAGCAACTACAAACGAGGCAAACAAAATAGCACTGTCTACAGACAGCGTAAGTATAACTCAAAGCACAATGAAGTGCACGTTTTAAGGAAGCAGATGAAGCGAGGTCCAGCTTGGTACAGCCAGCGGGGCAATGTGCAGCACTGGATGGGACGACTTGTGGGAATAAAAGGGTGCACAACATAATCGTGAACAGGTGTCAGTACTTAGGGGATTTGGACTGTGGGAGTGGTGTAGTGATGGGGTGCGTGCGTTGTGTGTGAACACGAATGAAGTAAATAAGATAAAACTATTAAACAAACACAATAAAATAAATAATGAAATAAAGTGACAAATTATAAAATAATAGACAAAATAATGTAATAAAGTAAACAAGATTCAGTTTCTTAACTAAAAGCAGATCTAAACAGGAATGTTTTGAGATTGTTCTTGAAACTATTCAGGGATGAAATGCCTCTGAGCTCTTCAGGAAGAGAATTTCAGAGCTATGGGCCATAGTGACTAAAAGCACCCTCGCCAATCTTTTAGGAATCACCAGTAGATTACTGTTTGAAGACCTGAGAGACCTGACTGGAACATATCTAACCATCATTTCACTGAGGTAAAGAGGGGCAAGACCATGAAGACATTTAAAAACCATGACTAGAACCATGACCTTAAAATCTATTCTAAAGCTGACAGGTAACCAGTGTAGTGAGTGGAGTGCAGGTGTAATATGATCTCTCTTTCTCCTGCGGGTCAGAACCCTTGCAGCCGCGTTCTGAGCTGTAGGTGCGAAATAGTGCTCTTTGGAAGAGCAGATAGAACAGCATTACAATAATCTAGCTTTGATGTGATAAATGCATGGACAAGTTTTTCACTGTCAGCAGGAGAGAGCATATCTCGGACCTTAGCGATGTTTCGAAGGTGAAAGTAAGCTGTCTTGCATGTAGTCATGATGTGTGATTTGAAGTGATCAACAGCTCCATCAATCCTCATGTCTTATAAACAAGTGGATGGTGTAGTGGAGACAGCCCAAAAGCATTTTTCGATGACACCCAGAATGGATTCCTTTCCCTGAACATGAGAGACTGACTCACCCAAATCTCTTTGATTGTATGGAAAGATAAACACTGATTCTTTACCCAGCAACAGGCTCCAAAGGATCCACATTCACAATGGTGTTTGTCTTCCAAAGCTTAGAATTCTGACCTTATCTGATCCCCTGAGATTGGGAGAGAGGCCATCTAAGAGTTCTGGTCAAAATCAACCTTCATTTGAGGACACTGGGACCACAGTCAGGAAGGACCTACACCCATAAAACTCTAAATTCCAACATTTATCTGATTGACCAAAGTTTAAACCCAATTTACAACACCTTGGGAGTTCTGTATTAAAATACAGAACTGAAGATGCAAATGTTTCATAGATCTTTGTAACTCCAAATTCGAACTGTACATGGAATTGGGACCTAGCCTACTGTAACCAGCTTGGCGAACTCCAAACTTGACAATATTTCAACCAATGAAAGGGGGAATTATTCTTGACCAGTATTCAGCTTTCCAGCCCTTAAGGATAAAGGACCACAGGAACAAAGGACCATGTGAATTTGAACACTATGATATGTGGTTGATATAAAGATACACTTTATGATCTTTCATGTACATCAGTATTAAGTGATCTTATGCATGCTCATTAATTCTGTGTGTTAGAGTCATAGAGACCTGTGTATTCCCATATTCATGTGCTGCATTATTTTAGACATATCAATACACTTGTATTCCGGTGTAATATTAATTTAGATTTATATATAACCAAGTATCAACATGTAATGTGCTATATTAGGCATATGCATATCTATGTATTAGTTTGTATGTCACTCATCAAATGTAATCGTTTTCATGTGTGCTAATGTGACCTCACATTCATGCCTGCCTGTGCATTATGTGTCATTTATTGTCCAAAAGTGGAAATTAAGAATGGGTCAATGTGTAGACTAATAGAACCATAACAATACTTATTTAGGCAGAGTAGGTAAGTCAATTTATTTAGGAATAGGGAATTCCCTTTGTCTTCAAATTGTGCTAATCTGCCTTCTTCGGTTAAGTCATTAACTGGACCTGGAAAGATGAGCACCCCTCACTCTCTCTCTCCCACTTTCTCTCTTGGCGCATTTCCACTAGGGCCTGCTTGGCGCGGTACGGTTTGATACGGATTGATTTGCAACGGAACGGTACGGTCGCGTTGTGTTTCCATTACAATGGTGGACCACCACAATGAGGGTGGAGTCGCTGTTGGCGTGCGGGTTGTAGTGTCGTGACATCATTTGTATGCGACCACAACACCGGTCAATGCACCTTAACACATACCATTATTGTATCTTATTTATCTTTATCTTCATTATTGTATGTGGTTGCTCTAATTATTGGTAATAATTTGGTATTACTCAAACAGGCTGAACACACCCTGCATAAAAAGCATCAGTCATACAATCAAATGAAATCAAACTTTATTATGAAATATAGATATTTAAAGTACAACATATGTAAATAATATAGTTATAGTTTAAAAAAGTGCAAAAAGCAAATTACCTAAAAATAACGTATAGCTTTATACAAAGGTGGGGACTCGAGTCAGACTCGAGTCATTAATATTAAGACTTTTGACTTGACTTGAAAAAATATTCATAGACTTAAGCCCTATCCGGACGGGATTAGTTTCTCAGGGGGTCCTGGGGTAATTTTCTCTTTTACGGGGGGTCCTCTGTGATTTTAATCCCGTCCGGAACGAGCATGTCCGTGTTTTTCTCAGACGTCCTCAGAGAAAATTACAGGCAGAATTACCTACTGTTTTTCGCTGTACTCCGTGGTCGTCTGGTAATTTTAGTCCCGTCCGGATCCACATGTCTGAGTTTATACATGCAGACATCACCTCGCGTTTAATAAAACATCTATATGTCCACTGCCACGCACCGTAGTTACACGTTGGGCGCGCGTTTTCACGGAGATCCACGTAAAGACAGCGGCGAGCGAAAATGGATTTACTGGATTTTTTAATGGATTTATTTTATTTTATTTAACGGATTTATTTAGCTATTTACATTCATTAGCGATTTTTATAATGTGTTTTCTGTATTGGTTTAACAAAATAGCTTAACTTAAACGGAGATCTTAAATGCTGAACTGAACAGTAGTAAAGTTAAAAGTTAAAAAGGAATCATCAGAGTTGGCAGTGTGACATTATTAAACATGCTATCACGTGACAAGGCGATGTCATGTGACCGAGAAAGCCAAAAACTCACGGGTCCTCCTGTTTTTTCAATTGCTGTCCGGATGCAAGAGTTTTATCACTGAGTACAAGGGTGAAATATTTTTCACAGACGTCCCCCTGAAAAACTAATCTTTTACACCAATAACATTGGACTTGAACCTGTTTACTTGCAAAGACTTGATTTTTTTTTTACCTCAAATCTAAATTTTAAGACGCATAATAATATTTATAAAGTGCGCCCCATTAATTTCATTTCCGTCCTTCTGACACAGACCGGCGTTACACCAAATTCTTTGACCGTCGAGTTTTGTGACCACAGGGGGCGCTATTTCACAGTTTCTGTTCAGAGGCACAAACGCTTTACGAATGCTACGTAAACTACGCTGATGCACTTTCTTTACTCGTTTTGTTGGTGTCCACGAGCCAAAATATGACAGATGTTTATATTTACATTTATCGTCTTAATTACATAAATGTACTTAAACAAGATTTACCATCCCCTCACCATTGCAGCCAACAAAGAAATCATGAATGGGATGTACAGGTGAGCCTTTTTAACTGGGGTCACCAATTCTGACGGCAGCCATCAGAATATGTGACCCCACTGAATCTCCAGGTAACAATAGTAGCCTACACCGTGACCCCACAATAACAGAAAACAATGAAAAAATAACCCTAACCTTTTATTAGTCCATATTTAAACATTTTATCCAAATGTTTAGAATAACCATTTGTAATGACAGCATCTTGCTTTCAATGAAGCTTGCTATTTTCATGTAAAATTATGTAACGAAACATTCTTGTTTAAGTACATTTATGTAATTAAGAGAAGATAAAATGTAAATGATCTGTCATCTTTTGGCTGGCGGACACCAACAAAACGAGTAAAGATACGCATCAGCGTAGCATTCGTAAAGCATTGGTGCCTGTAAAAAAAAAAGACTCGAAAGGACTTGAAATTCCAAGTTTCAGACTTGGGACTTGACTTGACGGTTGCTTGTCTTGACTCGAGACTTGAGGATAAAGACTTGGACTTACTTGAGACTTGCAAAACACTGACTTGGTCCCACCTCTGGCTTTATATGAAATAAATATTTATAGTACTACAAGCAACATTTTGTGTGCTTTTACTGGCGTCTGTCTCGCATGGTGTTCACAAGTTCGCCAAGCACCCCGAGGAAAGCCCGGTTGAAGGAAACATTTTCCGCCAACTCCGCTCTCCTCAGCTCGGCTTCTTGTTCCTGGGCTTCGCGACAATCACGGAGCAGCAGCTGGATGTGCTCCTCACGCTGCTCGTGTATCCGCACATCCTGTGCCTGCATCTCCAGAAGATGTGCGCCGATATCCAGGTACGTCTGGGTCCTTTTTCGCTTGCCTTGACAAAAAAAGAGGGTAATGGGAGTTGATTAGTAAAACTGAAATGCACTCGGTACTCATGCTACTCCGGTGCTTCACATGTTTTTTGTGTTCCTAAAAAATAACAAAACTAGTAAAACTGTGAAATCACAATACACTCACCATTCTCCGTGGCCTCCAGCACCGACATTGTCGTGTCCAGCACGTTTTCTCTTCCCTTACTGGCTGGCTGGTGACCGTATATGGCATCTATTTGCTGGAACCATTTCCAGTCTTTGCGGTTTGCTCCACTGCGTCCGTTATGGTCTTTCACCGCCCGGTAATCGCTTTTAAGCTTTTTTAGCTTGGACCGACCGGCACTGCTGAGCGGAAACCTCGCTAAAAACCTTTACATTTCTAGTGGCCCCGTCCAGTTCGCCCTGGATTTTTTGATTGCTGATTATTAACAGAAAGGTTTGTACCTCGGCGTTTGACCAGGGAACAGACTTTTGGTCCTCCATTCTTCTCTCCTTGGGTTTTAAAAATGGCTGAGGAGTCGATAGCGGAGGAGTCGTTCTCCTGTGACGCAACCTGTGACGACACTCCCTGGCCAATCAGTGTCATGCTGTTCTTCCGTCACAAAACTGTACCGCTTTGGAACAGTTAGACCCTCGAGCGAGTAGGTACGAAAAAAGTACCTGAAGGTACCGGCAAACTGGTACCTGGTACTAATGGAAACACTCACAAACCGTCGCGAATCGAACCGTACCGCGCCAAGCAGGCCCTAGTGGAAATCTCTCTCTCCTGTCCGGGCAGAGTTAATGAATATTCAGTAATCCAGGCCCAATGGTCAATGACATGATGACCAAGAAAGTGCCTTACGATGACGCCCCTAAAAGTTGGTTAAAAACCCTTGCTCAAGGAGAGACAATTAGCTTATTGGCCTGGCAGACTTGGAAGGACTTGGAGAATTTCACCAGAATCGCTGAGGCTCAGAGACTCGAACTCGTTGGAAACACGCCAAACCATCATGACCAACAGTTTGCTGGCCTCACGCTGAACACCGCAGAGTCCACTAGAGTGATGCCAAAAGACCGCAACTAAATCTCTCACGGAGTCCAACAGAAGATTCTTCTAGATTTTATTTTATTTTATTTATTTTACATGTCGTCATCAAACGTACTTTTATTTAGTCTAGTCTTTCAAGTCAAGCTCATCTTCTTTCTCAGTTAAGTTATCTGCACAAGTTTGTCTGCGCCCTCCAGCTGCGACTGTGACGTCACCACTAAATCTTCGTGATTTGAGCCGTTGTTCTGTCGAATTTTCCTACCCGTCAAAAATTCCTACCTAGGCTTACTGCGCATGCGCAAGTCACTATTACGTCATGATTTTGGTGGCTGGCTACTACACCCATCGATTTTTCCTGCCTCTTCATTCTCACCACTCCATTTAGTGCATTTAAACAGTGCAGTACTATTTGTGCTACCTCCATGTTTTCTACAGTCCTCTTAGCGCATTTCAGTAGTGCAGTAAATTAATTTCTTATTATAATTTCTTATTTATAATGTTTTCAACTGTGTTTTACCTACTCGTTCTCAACATTCCATTTAGCGCATTTCAACAGTGCAGTACTATTTGTACAACCTCCACGTTTTCTACAGTCCTCTTAGCGCATTTCAGTAGTGCAATAAATTAATTTCTTATTATAATTTCTTATTTATAATGTTTTCAACTGTGTTTTACCTACTCGTTCTCAACATTCCATTTAGCGCATTTCAACAATGCAGTACTATTTGTACAACCTCCACGTTTTCTACAGTCATCTTAGCGCATTTCAGTAGTGCAGTAAATTAATTTCTTATTATAATTTCTTATTTATGTTTTCAACTGTGTTTTACCTACTCGTTCTCAACATTCCATTTAGCGCATTTCAACAATGCAGTACTATTTGTACAACCTCCACGTTTTCTACAGTCCTCTTAGCGCATTTCAATAGTGCAACAATTTCTTGTTTGTGATGCGCGGCGGAGCGGCGAAGGATTAGACATGAATCCTCGCTTGCGACATTGTCACCTTTAATTACAACGATAATCTGGCGCATATAGCACACGTCGAACATTCAACACACAAAGACGTGTAAACTTTAGACAACCATGAGCACAGGACACTGTGCGAGCGCATGTTAAATAGACAAACCACATAAGCCCCACGTGATTATGAGACGAGCCACAGGTGAGACGGATTATCACAAGACACAACCACACCCACGGAGATCCACAGACGCAGACGAGTAGACGTAGATGACGTAGACACATGCCCAAAAGGACCTCAACATGACAGACGCCCCCTCCAAGGGTACTACTCATCCCGGGGTGCCAACAGGACCGAGTACCCCGAACCCACATTGATGGGCAGATCCGACGCGCTCAGTCCTGCGTCTGGGAGGTGACCGTCCTCGGCGAAGCGTCCGCCACAAACCGCCTAGAACACCCTCCCTGGGAAGACCGGGGAAAAGACGTTAGACACATTCAACGGGGCGGACACAAACACACAGACTGGTACATTAAAACATAGAGGCACGAAAAGGAAAAATGGATTAGGCACACATATGGGAAGACTCACAAACACTGGGACAGACAAACATGTAACAGGCGCCAAGCTACGCGCCAGGAGAAGAGCTATCAGGGGAGAGAGACCAGGAACTGCAGGTGCAGCCTTTGCATTGAACCCTCCGCTGGGAGCAGCGCGGCTGGTGTATGCACCTGGTGTAGCGCGGCTGGCGTACGCGCCTGGTGCAGCGCGGCTGGCGTACACGTCGGGAGCCGTGCAACTGAAAAACGCTCTAGGTGGACCGCATGATTGTCCACTGTCGGTCTCCATCGGCTGCCCCTCTTCTCCCTGGCTCCATGTCATGGACTCTGCCGGGCTCTCACCCTGGGAGCAGTCCATCACGCTTCCCTCGTCACGGTAGGGGGGAGCGCTCACCTCCTGGCTCTTCTTCCCCTTAACGGTTCCGGCAGAGCGCTCAGAGGGGGGCGGACTACCCTCGTCCTCTGTGCAGAGCTCGCTGTCTGTGCACTTGGAGATTCCCGAGCACACGGACGGAGGATGGTCTTCCTCGCCCCCACCGTAGTAGACAGTAGGAGCAGAGCATACATACGGGGGTTAGTCCTCTTCCTCATCTTCCTCCTCCTCCTCCTCCCCACCGTAGTCTACGGTGGGAGCAGAGCACACAGAAGGGGGGTAGTCCTCTTCCTCATCTTCCTCCTCCTCACCGTAGTCTACTGTGGGAGCACCGCACACCGACGGAGGGTGGTCCTCTTCCTCCTCCTCGGAATCCCCCTCTCCGAACTCACTCTCTGGGGTTGACGCGGTGGCGCCGATCATGCAGGCGCCTACCCTCAGAGGCGAGAGGGCACGGGAAGGAGAAGGGTGTAGCTCCCTCCAAATGCGCACCATGCCCTCACGAAGCATCTCCGCCAGCTCGGGGTTCCTGCTCTCGCACTCCCGAGCAGTAGCCAGCTGGTATACACACCGGGTCCTTCTCCAGCTGTGCCAGCATTGGCATGGCTTCGCGGCGCTGGGAGGCGGAAGACGCATGGTGGTGCCATTTGCTGGGCGCTGGCCCCTCTTCGGCCGGGTAGCATAGCCTGGCATCGTCTGGTGTCTCTCGTACGCTCGTCGTTCTGTGACGTGCGGCGAAGGATGAGACACGAATCCTCGCTTGCGACAAATGTCACCTTTAATTACAACGATAATCTGGCACATATAGCGCACGTGGAACATTCAACACACAAAGACGTGTAAACTTTAGACAACCACGAGCACAGGACACTGCGCGAGCGCACGGTAAATAGACAAACCACATAAGCCCCGCGTGATTACAAGACGAGCCACAGGTGAGACGGATTATCACAAAACACAACCACACCCACGGAGATCCACAGACGCAGACGAGTAGACGTAGACGACATAGACACACGCCCAAAAGGGAGGGGCCGGGGTCCTCAATGTGACGGTTTATAATTTCATTTAGGCTGTCAAAATTTCCCACCTATAGTGTTGATGAACTTAATGCTCTTATATAATGCCATTTAGGCTGTCGAAATTTCCTATCTATAGTGTAGATGAACTTAATGCTGGTTTATAATGACACACAGGCTAAAAACATGTTCATACAAAGATGTAAACAATCCAATTTGCTTGTATTAATATTAACAATACATGAATACTAGTGGTGGGCCAGTTAACGGCGTTCATTAATTTGATACTCTTATCAGGCGATATAAAAATTATTGCCGTTAATCTATTCTTAAAGTTGGGTTGGGAACTGGGTCAAAATGGGTAAGCAAACTATGATGACTTTCAACTTGATAGTTTAGCTCTGCTGTATTCCTAACCAAATTGCACAGTAGGGGTGAGAACGAGTTTTCAAACCTGTGAATTACAAATCGTACGTGTTTTTACATGGATGCAGCCACGAAGTCGCCAGGTTTGCTTAATGGAAAATTCATTTTTAGGAACGTAAAGTGTTACCGGAGCGGAGCTCGGAGCGGTCGTTTTCTGCATGGTCCTAGCGCTAGATTCGTCGCTATTTAAATGTAATAAATGTTGGCTTACATTTCAAATGTCATGTTTAGCTGAATAAACATGTTATCACCATCACCAGCCCCCGACCACGTGTACAGTATCTGTATCTTTCGTATTTATTGTCCTGTATCTTATCGTCCTATCTCACTGTAAATACCTGTTCATAGTCTGTGTTCATTATGTCGTTACATGTCATACATGTTTGCTCCCACCAAGAAAATTTCCTGTATGTGTAACATCCCTGGCGAATAAAGAGATTCAATTCAATATAATCAACCCCTTTTAATGTACAGTATGTAGGCTTACAAATTCATGTTTAACTGAATAAACCATTGAACACGAGTAGCCTACATTTTATTGAGCATGTTTTTTTTCTTCAAGTATCAAAGTAGAACAGCTTTATATGGAAGCCCATTCCCGCCACCTAAAATAAAAAAAAACAGCACATATATATTTTTTTCTCATTATTAAGTAAATTGATATCTCATTATTTTGAGATACTAAGTCATTATTTTGAGATACTAAGTCATTATTTCGAGATTGTATCTCGAAATAACGACTTAGTATCTCAAAATAATGACTTAAGTAAGTCATTATTTCGAGATACTATAGTATCTCGAAATAATGACTTAGTATCTCGAAATAATGACTTAGTATCTCAAAATAACGACTTAAGTCATTATTTCAAGATACGTGTCACGTTGAGGACCCCGGCCCCTCCCTTTTGGGCGTGTGTTTACGTAGTCCATGTGCATCGTCTGCGTCTGTGGATATCCGTGGTTATGGCTATGTCGTGTGATAATCTGTCTCACCTGTGAATCGTCTAGTAATCACGTGGGGCTAATGTGGTTTGTCTATTTAATGTGCGCTCGCGCAGTGTCCTGTGCTCGTCGTTGTCTAGAGTCTACACGTTTTTGTGTGAGTGTCAAGTGTCCCTCGTGCGCTATTGCGCAATCTTTGTGTTTAAAGATTAAAAGTGATGTCTGTTGCAAGGATTCTGTGTCTCATCCTTCGCCTCACCCCAATCGTCACAGAACGACGAGCCGTTCGAGACACCAAGAAGAGAAATGCCAGGCTACAAAGGAAAGCCGAAAAGGGGCAAGAAGCCCAGTAAGCGGCATCACCGCTCTTCGTCTTCTCCCCCACGCCGCGGAGTTCTGCCAACTCTGGCGCAGCTCAGGGAGGACCCGGAGTGCTCCTACCTGCTCTGCGCGGCTCGGGAGACTACTATTCCCGAGCTGAAGGAGGAGTACCACCGGACGGCGATCCGAGTGTGGCGAGAGAGGCACCCCTCGCCTTCCCGGGGACTCTCGCCCGTGCGTGTGAGTGTTCCCGAGTTCTACGGATCGTCCGGGACGCCAGAGGGTGAGCGTGTGGGGAGGGACTCTCCCCCCCGTGCCAAGAGGCCACACCGTCAGTCGAGGAGCTAGAGGAAGACATGGTGTGTGCCTACCAGCTGGCCGCAGCCCGGAGGCTGGAGAACGGGGACCTCGAGCTGGCGGAGACCTTCCGCCAGGGCGCGGTAAGGATCTGGAGGGAGAGACATGCTCCTCCAGCCTGCGCTCTCTCGCCTCTGAGGGTGGGCTCGTGCGTCATGGGTGCTACCGAGTCCACCCCAGAGAGCAAGTTCGGGGAAGAGGACTCCGAGGAGGAGCAGGAAGAGGAGGAAGACTACCCCCCGTCGCTGAACGACACATCCACTGTGGACTATGGTGGAGACGGAGAGGGCTACCCCCCGTCGCTGAACGACACATCCACTGTGGACTACGG
Organism: Brachyhypopomus gauderio; assembly: GCF_052324685.1. Taxonomy (NCBI): domain Eukaryota; kingdom Metazoa; phylum Chordata; class Actinopteri; order Gymnotiformes; family Hypopomidae; genus Brachyhypopomus; species Brachyhypopomus gauderio. Next base: position 2,435,405 of record NW_027506876.1, on the reverse strand, counting down.
TGGAGAGGGAGAGGACTACCCCCCGTCGCTGAACGATGCCTCCACGGTGGACTACGGTGGAGAGGGAGAGGGCTACCCCCTGTCACCAGACGACGCATCCACCGTCGACTACGGTGAGGAGGAGGAGGAGTCCGAGGAAGAGGACTACCTCCCTCCGCCCATGGGTCCCTCTACCACCATGGAGAAAGGCGGGAAGGAATACTACGGGAGGGATTACCCTCCGTCCGAGGGCTCCTATACGGAGGAGGGGGAGCAGAGTCTGCCCTCCTTAGAAAGAACAGCCGGGACCACGAAGAGGAGTCCACCCTCCGATCGCTCTGGTGAGAGTACGATGGACTGCTCCCGGGGTGGCAGCCCAGAGCAGTCCATGGAGTGGAGCCAGAGGTCAGAAGAGGGAATGGACATAGTGGAGGAGCTCGCTCGCGGCTCGCCAGATGTGTACACCAGCCGCACTGCACCCGACGCGTACGCCAGCCCTGCTGCATGTCACGGTACGGCGGCCCCCTACTGGTCGCCCCCGTCTACAGCAGCAGCTTGTCCTGTGGGTGTGGTGTTGTGTTCGTCCCTCAAGTGGGCAGAGCCTGCGATCCGTCTCACATGAGGGTCGTTTGTTCGTCTATATCAGGGGTACTCAACTGGCGGACCGCGGTCCGGATCCAGACCCGAACGCAGTCCTGTCCGGACCCAATCTCATTCCTGATTAACTGGATACGGACCAAAACAAAACCGGAGCATTTATTTCAGGGCTATTGACAAAACATTCCGTCACGAGTGTTACGTTTGCAACCCCCGCTCAACAACTTACGTTCGCCACCCCCTCAACAACTTAAAATAAGCCTGCCTGGTTGACGCTTCGCGAGCGGCGCGAGGGTCCGCGCGGCGAAAATGACGTAATCGCTGTGGCTCCGCGTGTGTGCGAGAGCCTCGCGCGCTGTCGGTTCGCGAGGTCGTGCACCTCTCGAATTTTGTAACTTCGCACGCACCGCGCTTCAGTGCAATGAACAAAGTCACGTTTTTAGGGTTCATACACCTTGTACGTCACTTTCAAGGTCAATTTCAATATTTCCCAGCATGTTAAACATAATTAAGTTAAATATTTATACATATACTCGAAATAATTCGCTTTTTATCACATTATTTAATGGTTGTTTATTTTAAAAACGCCCAATCTTCACGTCTTCACGTTCTCTCATGTTTCGTCCTGGAATTACAAGAGGCTCGTATTTGTTAACCTAATACAAGAGAACTATTCAGTCAGACAGATATTTGTTGTGAAACCAAGTAGTTACAATTTCAAGCATTTTAAAGTACTTTAACCTAAATTCCAGCTCTTTTCAAACCTGAAACACATAGCAACATAAAAATTGGTCAGGTAAATGTTCATTCCCCTGTTTTGAGGGGTGTTTCTACCACATATCGTTTCAGACAAAACACCTATCGTTTCGGAGAACACTGCAGTGACGCTCGCGAAAGTATAAAAAATAAACGCCTCCACCAGCAGGGTCGCGCGAGGTGGGTGGAGTCACGCGCTACAGTCACTCGCGAAAGTACCAGGCTTTACGTTCCCCCCCCCCCGCTCAACAACTTACGTTCGCCACCCCCGCAACGGACCTCAGGTCACAGGTATCTGCCAAAATTGGACCGCGGACAAATTTAGTTGAGTACGCCTGGTCTATATATGTCTTGTCTTTGTACCAGTTGACCGCTGGTTATTATATCCTTAATTTGGATCAGTTCACGGGTTTTGGTTTGCGCACTTTACATATTAAACCATCCTATTTCCCTGAGACTTGGCGTGATCGCTTCCATTTATTTTCGCTCACCCTACCCATCACACATTAGCATAAACTCTATCACAAAAAATACAATTCTTTGTACCTGAGTATTAATAATTATTAATACTGAGTAATTTAGGCGAAGATACTTTTAGGTATATATTTATCCCCATACTTCCTCTTTTGAGTTCAAATTACAAGCAAATCATATCACTCTGCAATTTACATATGTTCAGTATAAATAATGTAAATGTGTGGTTAACTTAATGGTGCAAAAAGGAAATGGACACAGACAACTACCTTACCAAGATTTTCATACAGGTGATACAAATAATCCAAAATGTATGCTATAAAAGAGCAGCTAACAGTGAAGGCTGAAGGTTGATTGGCCATGGCATGCCCATTTGTAGAGAATCCAGTAGATGAGGGAGCGTGTGTAGTGCGCAGAGCATTCATGTTACCAGCTCCAAGTTCATTCCAGGACAGGACAGATCCACTGGGCTTTCCAGATGATTACGTATTTGAGCACTACAGGTTCAGAAGACACAGTATTATATATCTTTGTAAATTACTGGGGCCATATATTGAGAAGACCACTAGACGTAGTAAAGCTCTTACCAAACCCCAAACGGTCTGTATCGCTTTGCGCTTCTTTGCCAGTCGTGCATTTCTATACAGCGTTGGGGATGCATAACATCTTAGTAAGGCAACGGTCTGCCGCAAAATTTGAAAGGTTTACCTTGCGCTTAAGCGTTTCCTTAATATATTTATCAAATTCCCTGGTCACAGAGGCATCCTTCCCATCCTTTTCAGAACAGCTGGCATGTATTCATGAGTAGTAGTGTTGGTTTGATCAATAACTTGGAGTTAAATGTATATGACTTTAACAGACGCTCTTATCCAGAGCACTTACCGAAGTGCTTTGTATTCATCTTAATCAACTATTTCATGCTAAAATTCATTCAATTCAAAATGAATTCTCTAGGATTTCCAAATGTCATTGGTGCTATAGACTGTATTCACATCTGGATAAAGGCTCCATCTGTACCCATGGAGGCAGACTATGTGAACCAAAAAATTATTTCACAGCATCAATGTACAGGTACATGCAAGTTTTGCCTACCCAACAGAAAATGTAAAGCATGTCAGTTCATGGGTTTGAACAACTTTCACCCTTTGTCACTTTTGCCATTGTTCTAAATGGTTTGCACCAGCCAATTTCTATTCTCCAACATTGAGAGACAAAATTCTCTCAATTGTTATTCTCCAACAAAATGGCCCGGCTCGCTGCACGATTCCAGGATATTTCGTGCCTCCTCACTGGCACAGAGGTTTGCCCAAGGTAAGAATACTCTAACCACACAAAATAGTGCAGATTTGGCCTCAGTGTTTAACTCTACTCCTTATAATTGTAGGTGCATTTCCTGGCTTACTGCTTGGGGATAGGGGTTACCCCTGCCAACCTTTTCTTCTTACCCCATATGCAGACCCTACAACAGATGCAGAGAGGAGGTTCAATCGTGCACATTCAAAAACAAGGGCATGCATTGAGATGGCATTTGGACAGTTAAAGAGCAGATTTAACTGCTTGCGCCATCTCAGTGACCCCTGAGAGAGCCTGTGATATTGTAGCACCCTGTGCAGTTTTGCACAATGTGGCAATACTGCAAAAAGAAGAAATGCCAAGAGTGCAGTTGGAGCAATGGGAAGACGACATTTTAATTGCAGACCACATGGATGGTAGAGCTATGAGGGACATGTATGCAAACACTTACTTTATAGGAATATTTTGTTTGAATTTGTTCATTAACACTATTAACATAAAACAAGAGGCCTTTTTTTTGGAAAGAGAAATTTATTAATTGTCTTGCTGAGCCTGTGGACAGAAGAAACTTTGATTTACTTATCTTGCAAAAACAAGCATATTAAAGTGAGACCTTTTTGCAAATACTCACATTTTTCTCAATTTTCTTTATTTCAAGCTCCAACTTCTGTATTTTTAGTTTTTTGTACTGCAGATCTGTTTTTTTACATTCTATATCTTGGAGCAAGTACCTTTTGTAGATCTCACTAATCATGGATTCCTTTAAGACTGAAGTATAGTCAAGATTGAGAAGTATTTATTCATGTTGAACTGCATAACTACTACTCACATGTTCTCTTGCAGAGGTGTGAGCTCTGGACATGGAGGCCTGAGGGTCTTCTCTGTTCTTCCATTTCCTTTAAACACAACACAAATCATGAGATCACACAGCACATTAACAGACAGATACATATACACACACGCCTTACAGAACAGGCAGACACTGTGTCCTTTCTGAACAGGCAGAAGGCAGGTACCTTCTGTACCATCCTGGATGGTCCGGCAATCTCCCCCTGCAAACAACAAATTATGACACGTAAATGTTAACGGTCCTCAGGGTTCAGTCATAAGAAATAGGCTGGTTTATGGTACTCACATCATTGTCAAATACAGGAGGGTCCAAAAGAGTCAGCACACCCCCCTCCACTGTAAAATTTTAGTCATCAAGTATACAATAATGTAAAATCTGTAAAACAACTGAACCTACCTTTAACATAAGGCTGTGTATCATGAGGACAGACAGGATCAGATGATATTCCTCCTTCAATTCCCACAATGATGGGGCGTCCGCCAGGGGCGATTTTAGGATCTGGTCTTTAGGGGTGCCCAGCCCCCAGTGCTCACAGAGGCACAATACCAAATTATTGCGCAGGTGCAGAGCAAGGTTTTTGCATAATATAATATTTAAAAAATGTGTTGAGCCAGGGGGTGCTGAGCAACTTCACGGTGGTGCTCTAGCACCACTAAAAATACCCTAGCCTCGCCCCTGGCGTCCGCTATTTTGCTCTAAAGCAAGGTCTTCTGCAGGAGTGAGGGCTGCTACAGGAGGCCCACCACCAGTAGCAGCAGTAGCAGTTTTCTTTCTGGTTGCTAAAATATTTTATACAGTTATTAATATGGTGTTTTAACTTTTCCTGCACATTGGACTAATCAACTGTACTTACCATTCTGGAGTACATTTTTATATTTTCCTTGACCTGCTGCCACATTCTCTTAACCCTGCTCATGTTACTTCTAAATCAGGAAATTATTAACATTATTAATTTACTATAACACTTTAAATGCCAATGAATGGATTAAATTATATGCTCACGCATTTAATCTGTCTGCAATATTATGCCAGGCAGCTTCTCTGGCTTTATTAATACCGGACGTGTTGCCTTTCTTCATAATAACGTCTTTATATTCCTCATAAACATGTATGAGTAGCTCCTGTTCAGCAGAAGAAAAAAAAGCTGCTCATTTCGACATTTTCTTGCCTTTTCGAATATCGATTAATGAGGCTGTTTAAATACTGTGTGCGCGCATGATCGCCGATTACAAAAGCCTGGCTTGAATTAGCGGGAACAGGTTGCGTCTGGATTTCGTTAGTGGAACGGAACTAGACGGAAGTGAACTGTTTGGCTAACTCAAGCGATGCTCACTCTAATAAGCGCCGCTTTCATAAGCTCGCTTCGTGGAATAGACCCCTGGGGTCACAGGAGACCAATTTCTCAAGTTTAGAAATAGGAATGCTCTCCCATTCATGTCTAATACAGGCCTCTAAC